>NC_056682.1:79940495-80257058 GCF_018350215.1 Panthera leo | reverse complement strand
CCTCTTCTTCATAAGGCCATTATTTCAGGAGAAGGAGATATAACTGGCTTTTCTAACACATATAATGCAGAGACTTAGACAAAATGCCAAGATGGCAGAATTTATCCTAAATGAAGAACAAGAAAAGGCCATGGCCAGAGATCTAAGTGAAACAGATAGACACAAGTAACATGCCTGATGGAGAATTTAAAGCAACAATCATAAGGATACTCACTGCGCTTGAGAAAAGAAGACATCAGTAAGACCCTTACCACAGAGATTACAGAGTTAAAAAATAATCAATCAGAGATGAAGAATGCAATAAACAAGACTGGTAACAGGCTTGATGCAGTGAACTAGCTGGAAGAAGCAGAGGAACAAATTGGTGACCCAGAAAACAAAATAATGGAAAATAATGAAGCTGAACAAAAGAGAGAAAGACGAATTATGCAACATGAGGATAGACTAGGGAACTCAGTGACTCCACCAAACATAATAACATTCATATTATAGGAATTTCAGAAGATGAAGAGGGAGGAAAGGAGGCAGAAAATTTATTTCAGTAAACGAAAGCAGAAAACTTCCCTAATCTGGGGAAGGAAACAGACATACAGATCTAAGAGGCACAGAAAACTCCCATCGAAATCAGCAAAAGCAGGCCAACACCAAGTCATACTGTAATTAAATATAGTGATATTGGGGTGCCTGGGTGGCTCAGTCGGTTGAGCGTCTGACTTCAGCTCAGGTCATGATCTCACGGTCCGTGAGTTCGAACCCCGCGTTGGGCTCTGTGCTGACAGCTCGGAGCCCAGAGCCTGTTTCGGATTCTGTGTCTCCCTCTCTCTCTGATCCTCCCCTGCTCATGCTCTGTCTCTCTCTGTCTCAAAAATAAATAAACATTAAAAAAATTTTAAATATAGTGATATTTATAGTGCAAAATATAGTGATAAAGAAACATTCTTAAAAGTAGCAAGACCAAAGAAGTCCTTAACTTATGAGGGAAAACTCATAAGGCTAGCTGGAGATTTCTCAACAGAAATTTGGCAAGCCAGAAGGGGGTGGCATGATATATTCAAAGTGCTAAATGGGAAAAATCTGCAGCTAAGAATATACTCTATCCAGCAAGACTATCATTCAGAACAGAAGGAGAGATAAAGAGTTTCCCAGACAAACAAAAATTAAAGGAGTTTGTGACCACTAAATCAGCATTCAAGAAATATTAAAGGGGACTCTTTTGAGTGCAAAGGAAAGACCAAAAGTGACAAAGACAAGAAAAGATCAGAGAAAATCTCCAGAAATGACGAAACAAGTAATACAATGGTAATAAGTACATATCTATCACTAGTTACTTTGAATATAAATGGACTAAAGTCTCCAATCAAAAGAAACAGAGCGTCAGAATGGATTAAAAAAACCAACCTATCAATCAAACAAACAAACAAACAAAAAAACATGATCTATCTATATGCTGCCTATAACAGACTCATTTTAGACTTAAAGACACCTGCAGATTGAAAGTGAGGGGATGGAAAAACAGCTATCATACAAATGAATATCAAAAGAAAGTCAGAGTAGCAATACTTATATTGGACAAACTAGGCTTTTTTGTTCTTTTTTTTTTTAATGTTTATTTATTTATTTTGAGAGCAAGAATGAGCAGGGGAGATGCAGAGAGAGGGAAAGAGACAAATTCCAAGCTGGCTCTGGACTGGGGGACTCAAACCCATGAACTGGGGGATCCTGACCTGAGCTGAACCCAAAACCAAGAGTCGGACACTTAACCAACAGGCACCCCTGTTCTTGTACTGTTTTTATCCTGCTTTGGTATCGGGGTAGTACTGGCCTCCTGGAATGATTCTAAATGTGTTCCCTTTATTCCATTATTTGTAAGATTTTGATAAAGATTGCTATTAGTTATTTTTTAATGTTTGGTAAAAGTCACCAATGAAACCATGTAGTCTTGGGCTTTTCTATGCTGAGAGATTTTTGATTCCGAATTCAACTTTCATTCTTATTATTGGTCTAAGAAGATTTCCTATTTCTTGTATTCAAGATTCATGATTGGATTTTGGTAACTTGTACATTTTTAGGTATTATCTTTTTTTTTCTAAGTTATCTGATTTATTAGTATATAATTATTTATAATAATCTGTCTTCAGAGTATGCATTTCTGTGTTTATCTGTTGTATTGTTTTCTCTTACATTTCTTATTTTAGTTTTTGAGTCTTCTCTCTCTCTCTTTTTTTTATCTTAGTTAATGTTGTTAAAGCACTGCCAATTTTGTTTATTTTTTTGGAAAAACTGGTCATTACTTTCAAGGTTATCTTATTGTTTATTCTGGTCTCTATTTTATTTATTTCTGATTTTTCTTTGTTATTTTCTTCTTCTACTAAATTTCAGTTAAGTTTTTTTTTTTCTAGTTCCTTCTGGTATAATGTTGTTTCTTCTGGAAAGTTCTTCTAAACTTATCTTTTTTAATACAAGCATTTATAGCATAAGTTTCCATCTAACATCTGCTTTTGATGCATCCCATAGGATTTAGAATATTGTGTTTTCTTTTGTTGTTGTTGTTTTGAGACACATTTTGATTTACCATTTGATTTCTTATTTGCCCATTGCTTGTGCAGTAGTGTGTTGCTTAATATTTATGTGTTAAATATTTAATATTTACATGGTAGATTTTCCAGCTTTGTTTTACTATTGATCTTTAGTTTTGTACCACTGTGGTTGGAAAATATACTTGGTATGATTTCAGTCTTTTAAAATTTCTAATATTTGTTATATCTCTTTTTATATGATTTAACCAGGGGATTCTTCTGTGTGTACTCCAGGTAAATGTGTATTCTATTTTTCTTGGATAGAATGTTTTATATATATATCTTTTAGAACCATGTATTCTGAAGTATGCTTCAAGTAAAAAATCTTCTTGTTGATTTTGCATATGGATAATGAAATGTGTTGAAAATAAAATGTAAAAAAACAAACCATAAGAGACTCTTAAATATTGAGAACAAACTGAGGGTTGATGGGGGGGTGAGGGAGAGGGGAAAGTGGATGATGGGCATTGAGGAGGGCACCTGTTGGGATGAGTACTGGGTGTTGCATGGAAACCAATTTGACAATAAATTATATTTAATATTTAAAACAAACAAACAAACAAAAAATCCAAAAAATAAACTCAGGGAGTATGACTCTGTAACCTGTACATGAACCACTAACTCCCATTGCCTCTATTTTACTGAGTCATATTTTTAATTATTTTTTTCAGGCAAAAATTCAAATAATATCTGTTTATTTTACTTCAGAAATACTACCATTTGTCCTCATTTGCAAATAGGGAACTAAGCTGAAAGTTAGTTTTAGAAATTATGTAATGAATAACAGTATTATCATTCTAAGCATAGTTCACCATTTGTTATAGTAACTGAAATCCCTGTCTAATGTCATATGGCACCATAAGATCAACTATTAAATTTAAAACAACAGTTAATATGAATAAGAGGAACGAATGCAAAACTGGCTTGACATTGCCAATGGAGTTTTCTCCTGTGACACTGATCTAAGAATTAGTAGTATATGAAGTAAAAAGTGAATGACAATAAAAAAAAATAGAAGACAGTTGGGGTGCCTGGGTGACTCAGTCAAGTGTCCAACTCTTGATTTCAGCTCAGGTCATGATCTCAAAGTTTGTGGGTTTAAGCCCTGAGTCAGGCTCTGTGCTAACAGTGCAGAGCCTGCTTGGGATTCTCACTCTCCTTCTCTCTCTCTGCCCCTCCCCTGCTCTCTCCCTCTCTCAAAAATAAGTAAATAAATATACTTTTTAAAAAAAGCCACAAACAATGAATAAGGTGGCGATAAGCACTTAACTATCAACAATTACTTTAAATGTAAATGGAATAAATTCTCTAATCAGAAGACATAGAGTGGCTGAATGGATTAAAACACACACACACATACACACACACACTCACAAAATACACCACCTATATGCTGCCCATAAGAGACTCATTTTTGATGTAAGGATATATAGACTGAGAGTAAACAGATGGAAAAAAGATGTTCCATATGAATGGAAAACAGAAAGCTGAAATACCTATACTTATATCAGACAAAATGGGTTTAAAACCAAGAATGTAATAAAAGATAAATAAGAATATTATATAATGATAAAGGGGTCAATCGACAAGAGAATATAACATTTATAAATATTTATGCACCCAACATAGAAGCCTTTAAATATATAAAGGAAATATTAACATACCCATAGAGAGAAATAGGTAGCAATACAATAAGAGTAGGGGACTTTAATACCCCACTTACATAAATTCAGACTGAAAATCAGTAAGAAAATATTGGCCTTAAATGACACATATACCAGATGGACTTAACAGATATTTACAGAACATTCCATCCCAAAGCAACAGAATATACATTCTTCTCAAGTGGAAGGACATGAAACATTTTCCAAGACAGATCATATGTTAGGTCATAAAATATGTCTCAATAACTTTAAGAGAAATGAAATTATATCAAGCATCTTTTCTGATCATTTTGGTATGACATTAGAAACTAATTACATGAAGAAAGCTGGAAAACTCACAAATATTTAGATTAAGACAGCATCTACTGAGAACGTTTGGGTGAAGAAATCAGAAGAGAAATCAAATAATACTCTGAGACAAATGAAAATGGAAATGTAACATAACAAAATTTATGAAATGCAACAAAAGCAGTTCTAAGAAGATGTTCATAGCAATAAATGCCTATCTGAAGAAACAAGAAAGGTCTCAAATAAATATCTTCACTTTATACCTCAAGAAACTAAAAAAAAGAGCAAATTAAGCCCAAATTAGTAAAATAAAGGAAACAATGAAGATTAAAGCAGAAACAAATAGACTAAAAAGACAATAAAAAAGATCAATAACACTAAGTCCTAGTTCTTTGAAAAGATAAACAAAATTGACAAACCTTTAGGTAGACTTGCCTAAAAGAAAAGAAAAAGGACTCAAATAAAATCAGAAATGAAAGGATATGATAACTGATACCACCATATACAAAAGGATCATAAGAGACTACTGTGAACAGTTATATGCCAACAAGTTGGACAACCTAGGTGAACTGGATAAATTTTTAGACACATATAACCTATCAAGACAAAATCATCATGAAATGTAAAATCTAAACAGATTGATTACTAGTAAGAAGATTGAATCAATAGTCACAAAACTCCTAACAAACAAAAGACCAGGACCAGATAGCTTTACTGGTGAACTCTACCAATCATTCAAAGAAGAATTAACACTGATTCTTCTCAAACTCTTCCAAAGAATAGAAGAGGAGGAAATTCTTCCAAATTTATTTTATGAGGTCATCATTATCTTAATACCAAAACCAGACAAGGATACCACAAGAAAAGAAAATTACAGGCCAATATTCCTGGAGAACTTAGATGAAAAATCCTCAACAAAATATTAGGGAACCAAATTTATCAATACATTAAAAGGATCAAACAGCATGATCAAGTGGGATTTATTCCAAGGATGCAAGAATGGTTTAACATCCACAAAACAGTTAATGTGCTATACCATGTTAACAAAATGAAGAAAAAAATTCACATGATCATCTCAATAGATGCAGAAAAGCCATTCTGACTAAATTCAACATCCATTTATAATAAAAACCGTCAACAAAACAGACACAGAAGGAATGTTCTCCAACACAGTATAGGTCATATATGACAAACCCACATCTAATGTCATACTTAACAGTGAAAAGCCAAAAGCCTTTCTACTAATATCAGGAAAAAGACAAGAATGTCCATACTTCCACTTCATGAGTCATAGAGAGGAATTAGGCAAGAAAAAAAAAGCATCCAAATTGGGAAGGAAGACACAAAACTGTTACTATTTGCAGATGGCATGATATTATACACAGAAAAACCTAAAGACTCAATTAAAAAAATGGTTAGAACTTACAAACAAATTCAGTAAAGTTGCAGGATATAATATCAATACACAAAAATCTGTTGCATTTCTATACACTAAAAATGAACTATCAAAAAGAAAAATTAAGAATGCAATCCTATTTACTTGTATCAAAAAATAACAAAATTACCTAGAAATTAACCAAGGAGGTCAAAGACCTCATTTTGAAAACTACAAGACATTATTGAAAGAAATTAAACAAGACACAAATAAATAAAAAAAAATTCCATGTTCATAGTTTGGAAGAATTATATTATTAAAATGTCCATACTACCCAAAGGAATCTACAGATCCAATGCAATCCCTATCAAAATCCCAGTGGCATTTTTCTCAAAAATAGAACATATAATCCTAAAATTTATATGGAACCACAAAAGACCCTAAATAGCCAAAGCAATCTTGACAAAGAAGAACAACACTGGAGGAATCACATGCCATAATTTCAAACTATATTACAAAGGTATAGTAATTAAAATACATAGATAAAAGGGACATAACAGAGAGCCCCAAAATAAACCCGCATATATATGGTCATTAATTTACAACAAAGGGCCAAGAATATACAAAGGTGAAAAGACAGTCTCTTTAATAAATGGTGTCAAGAAAATTAAATAGCTACAGGTAAAAGAATGAAACTAGACCATCATCTTACATCATATACAAAAACTAACTCAAAATGGATTAAACACTTGAATGTAATACCTGAGAATATAAAACTCTGGGAAGAAAACATAGGTGGTAAACTCCATAATGCAGGCTTGGCAATAGTTTTTTGAATCTGACACCAAAAACAAAAGCAAAAAAACAAAAAGTGGGACTACACAAACTAAAAAGTGTTTGCACAGCAATCTACTGAATGGGTGAAAATATTTGCATATATCTAATAAAGGGCTAATATCCAAAATATATACAGAACACATACAACTCAACAGCAAAAACCATTTGATTGAAAAATGGGTGAAAGATCTGAATAGACATTGTCCAAAGAAGATATATAGATGGCTAACAGGTACATGAAGAGATATTCAATGTCATTAATCATCAGGGAAATGCAAATCAAAATCACAATAAGATATCATCACACCTGTTAGAATGGCTACCACCAAAAAGACAAGAAGTAACAAGTGGTGGCAAGGATGTGGAGAGCAAGGATCCTTTGTGCACTGTTGGTGGGAATGTAAATTGGTGTAGCCACTATGGAAAACAGTATGGAGGTCTCTCAAAAAATTAAAAATAGAAATAACATATGATCTAGTAATTCCATTACTGGTTATTTACCTGAAGAAAACAAAAACATTAACTCAAAGATATATGCACCCACATGTTCATTGTAGCATTTTTTACAATAGCTAAGATATGGAAGCAACCTAAGTGTTCACTGATCGATGAATGGATAAAGAAATCATGATATATATATGATATGACATATCATATACATATTCCTTGTGTGTGTATATATATATAATTAAATAATTTCAGCCATAAAGTAGAATGAAATCTTGCCACTTATGACAACATGGGTGGACCTTGAAGGCATTATGCTAAGTGAAATAAGTCAGACAAAGACAAATACCCTATGATCTCTTTTGTATGTGGAATCTAAAACAAATAAACAAAAGAACAACCAAGATCATAGTCACAGAGAACAGACTGGTGGTTGCCAGAAGCAGTGGGTGAGAAGGGTGAGAGAGATGGGTGAAGCTTTTTATTTTTTAGTTTAAATAAATTGTATAAAAAAATTTTTTTAAAGAATATCACCAAATCCCATCTAGTCAAAACACTGAAAAATGAGCACTGCTCTCTAGAACTAATAATCATCAATTGTATCTAATGAGTGTCTGTCATGTACCAGGGACCAATTTACTTCATTTAACTCTTACCTCCCTGAACCAACTTTACATGTAGATTATTATTATTCCATTTAGAGATGAGAAATGTAAGACTCAGATAACGTGTGTAACTTGCCTAAGAATATACAGCTAATAAATGATGACACTGGCATTTGATCAGGTTCAGTTAATGCAAAGTTCTTAGATTACTAGTTTAAATGATAAAAGATATTATCACTAACAATTATCACACAAGCTTTAATAAGAGTTTTATTTACCATGATACTAAAATGCCATTACTATATAAGTCCAGTTACACTGAATTTCTCTGCAAGTGTTTCTTACACACATTGAAACTATCCTTTCTGCTCAGAAGACAGCCTGTTCTATCAATATTTTGCTTAAATAACAAAACACAAAAGAACTTTCCAACATATTCAAAACTGTATAACAGAAGGCAAGAAAAATTGTGGCAGATGTACATTATACACAATATTGGCAGATAACATGAAGCTGTATCTTGTACTGAGTTACCAAGATATGAAATGGCATTATTAGTTGAAAAGAGACAACTCTTCTTTCAAATCATGGCAGATGAATCAAATGACTGCATGGAATATTCCATAGCAATTGAATCTAAGCAAGACCAAACATGACTAGTGCACAAAACCATCAAATTACATTTTAAAATTAAATAATCTCAGCATACATTTATAGAAGATAGGGACAGAATGTACAGCTTCAAATGAGCAACCTGAAGTCCTTTCATCCAAAAAAAAATTTTTTTTTTCACATTTAGAAAGTATAAAGGAAGTAGTGATAGTCTTTTGGCTCACAGTGAATTGTGGGCCCAATACTGTGGCTGGCAGATGTACCCAAGATAGGGGCATGCAGGTGCAAAAAAACCCCAAAAAACAAAACAAAACAAAACAAAACAAAACAAACACCCCCCCCCCCCCCGCAAACCCACAAGTTTTGTATCATCTTTGTCATAGGTTTTAATGTTCATATGCTAGCTGATGGCTACATGGAAAGCACAAAGTCCAGAAAACTTTCAAATAGATTTTAGCTGTCTGAAGTACCAGTGAAGACTTTGGTATGTATTTCATTAATCTAAAATAAAAATTTGCTGGTTTAATTAGAATTCTGGATCAAGAATTTGGATCAGGATTTTCATATAAAACCAGATATCTTTGGGGCACCTGGGTGGCTCAGTCTGTTGAGCGTCCGACTTCGGCTCAGGTCATGATCTCACGGCTTGTGAGTTCGAGCCCCACATCGGGCTCTGTGCTGACAGCTCGGAGCCTGGAGCCTGCTTCGGATTCTGTGTCTCCCTGTCTCTCTGCCCCTCCCCCACTCATTCTCTCTCTCTCTCTCTCTCTCTCTCTCTCTCTCAAAAATAAATATTCAAAAAAATAAAAAAAAAAAAAACACAACAGCCAGATATCTTCAAGGCTAACATTTAAGACATGAATCACTTTTTGGTGTTATTTGCCAGGCATCTGAAAAGAGGTCTAAATACCGTGCTGTATGACCAATTTAGTCTCTAACAGCCAGTTCTAATACAACTTTAGTAGCTATGTGATAGATAATATGAGAGTCAAACTAAAAGATTCAAAGAAAATATATCTGTACTTCCTCATGCTATCGACATCTGTACAGACAATTTAAACATTATGAAGTATAACTGGCAGTATGTTTATAGTCAAAAAAAGAAAAACACTTTTGTCCTTGGATTTTTTTTTTTAATGGGCTTCATGCCCAGCATGGAGCCCAATGTGGGGCTTGAACTCATAACCCTGAGATCAAGACCTGAGCTGAGATCAAGAGCCAGACACTTAACTGACTAAACCACCCAGGTGTCCCTGTCCTTTGGATTTTAAATTATGTTTTGCCACCGTTATTATGAAACTGGCACTGACAACATTAGGAATGCTAATTCTAAAATAGGTAAGTGGCAGAAAGTAGAGACAAAGGCACATATTATCCAACCCATGGAATAACCTATTTTAAAACATAAAGTTATAAATATGGAAATTAAAGTTCTCTTATAAGTCAATTATCTAATAACTCACACCTCACTTTGACACATGGATTTATTTTATTCAGTAGTATTTAATACATTAATTCTTTTTTTTTTTCATTTGCACTATTTTAAGAAAATATGAGCCATGCATGCAGAAACAGTTATACTTTACTAGATTTGGTTGGTATAAACCTCAGCACATTTTTTAAAATAAAGAATTCAATACTTTTTGGGGTCCACAATTCAACCCATAAAAAAATATGACTGAAAATTTTCTCTCAAACAAGAAAACAATGTAGACAACGTAGACAATGTATACAGTAGTTGTCTTGTTTTAGCTATAGTTACTAAGAGCTGATGGCACCAACACCGACAAGACAAAGCAAAGCAAAGCAGCTTGGCACAGGTAACGCCATGAGAAGAGACTGCAAATGGGATGTTAAAAGGCCTAACCCATCCATAAAGCGATAACGAGAATCACAGACACGGCTATAAGTGAGGTACATGGAGGAGCCCAAGCCCAAGGCAAACCTGAGGTCACAACAGAGAGGAGACAGGGCAGAATACCATGACGGTCCTAAAAGGCTGTTTGAAAGAATCTGTTTGAAAGAATAAGAACTGGCCATTATGGTGGTGCCTCCAACTAGCCTAAAGCCCAGACTGATGAACAGGGAAAATAACATTCCCCTCACACATAGAGGGCTTGGGCTCTCTTGGGAAAATCACTGGGAAAGCTGTCACCAGAAAAGGGGTTTGGTAAAGGAGCCAAAAAGTTCTCTGCTTACTTTGGCCTCATTTATTTCTGTCAATGGGAATGGAGTTCAGCTCCTATGGTGGAGTTTGGAAGTCTCTCCAACTAGTGAGGGATCCGTTGGAAGCATGATCCAATGAAGAATGGGGTCTCGTGGTCTGGCAGATGATTGATTTGTGAATACAGAGTACACATAGAGACATACAGAAGGGAAAATGAGAGGGGGGAAAGTCAGATTGATGAAGCAATGATTAAAAAGGGTCTCAGAAATTTGTTAATCAAGCTTCCTGATGGATAGTTTCCTTCTAAACCAGTAGTTCTTAACAGCTGTGTTGTGGTATAGTTGTGTGTCCAGATCAGTTCTAAAATGTGTTACCAATAATTTTTTACAACAATGAATAACCAAATTTCCTGAATGGTGTACTTTTTTTTTTTAAAGTATATAATGTTGATTGGTCATTACCCATTTTAAGTGTTACTCTGGCTCATTTAAACTCCACTATGCTTTCTAGGCGGGAGAGAAATGCTACAGAACTATTGGTAGTGCATAAACCTTCAGACCATTTTCCTTTGACCATAGCCCAAAATTAGCGCTTATGCTGTGGGCAGGGTGTGCATGTTGAATCTCACTATTCTTATTGTAGGATTGTCTAAGTCAGTATTAACTGTCATATTTGTTGCCATGAGAAAAATTGTTGAGAACTGCCACTGTTATAGCATCAATGCTCTGAGGCTGGTGGGTATGTGGGAGATAAAATACAAGATGAAGAAACCCACAGATACTAGGTGGTGAGCAGGGATACAATGATTTTTGGTATTGGGAAGGTATACTGACAAGGTTTATGGCCACCAAATATTTCTACAGGCTGAGCAATACTGCAGCACAGTCAGAAGACAAGGGTCTGTATGTTCATGGTGAGGATGTACAGTTAACAAGACTACTTAAAGGTGTTCTTCAGCACTGGAAGCCTGTTTTGGGAATGTCCACATAAATTCTGAAGAAGGCTGTATGAATTATTGCTTGCTATGATGGTTCAAGTGGAATCAGGGTGACAGAGATACTTTCAGGGTGGATTATCTTGAAGATGGCAGATCAGACGTTCCTGATTTTTCAGATAAGGCATATATAAAGAATCTGTTAACTCAAATATTTTTATCTGACTGAGTTTCTGAGTGTCTATGTGTTGTGTTCAATATTGACAACCACAACTACTGTGCCCGATCTTTTGATGCCTTTGTACTGATGATTAGTTCTACACTGGGTTACTGAGTTGGCTGGGAGGGAGTTGCCAAGAGATTTGAGTGAAGGAGACTAGGAATCCAGGATTGAGTCAGAGAGCTCATTTGAGTACTAGATCCTAATTCCAAAACCCATGATCAGGTTTGAGTCTCTGCTCCTCTGACTGAGACACCCCAAGACAGGGTCAGCCAAGGGGTCCATTATTTCCTCCTAGGTTTAGTGTTCAGTAATGATAATCATGAGATCCTGAAGCAGGTTAAGACCCCGTATTATAAACAAAACACTTCTGTAGATTTATGGTGGAGTCACTGCATATCAGCTAGCTTTAAAAAATTGTACATTTTTAGTTTTTCAGATCATAAATGTTGCACATCTACTATATTCAAATAGAGAAACACATAATAGAAAAAGTAAAATGCATCTATTTTTTCTATATTGAAAAAATAGAAATGGAATTTTTGGAAGACTAAATTATATTGTAAATTGAGGGATTTATATATTTTTAAAAATATTAAAATGAAGTTTTCAGGGAAGCGCAAAAACATTAGATATCACATTCTAAAACAAAGGGTTAGAGTATTGTGTGAAATTTTCAAAGAAATTGCCAAAAACCATTCACAGAACTCGTAAAATCCTTCATTCACAATAAGGGCATGTAAGTGTTAGAGACTGGAGATTGCACATGGTGGTAGCAAATAGATCCTGAAATCCCAGGGGTTTAGAAAAAGTAATTTTCTTGTTCACATGAAGTCCACTGAGAACTGAGTGACTCTCCAGGGTAACTCCCCTCCAAACACTCATTCAGGGATCCAGCTTGTTTCCATCTTGTGGCTTCACCATCTCAGCCTATATCCCCCAAGGTCACCATGGCAAAAATACAGATAGCTTGGAAGATCTGCTTGGAAAATACAGATCTGCTCCTCCATACATTAGTCTGGAAGTGACTGCTTATAGCCTATTGGCAAGAGTTAGCACTGTTACAGTGACTAACAAATAGGACTTAAATAATGGTAGCTCTTACAATTGCAGTTACTGGAAAAAACCATTTTTGAATGGCGGGATATGAGTTCATCATGTATAATTACCATAATTAGAGTGTTACCCTAATGTAAGACATTTCTATAATTTCCATTTTTAACTATCATAAATAGTACATACAGAAAGACATAATATATCTTTATGTAAATCGTTGTCTTAATATCTGATTATTTCCTAGAAGTAGATTAGTGGGGTTAAAGGATATGGACATTTTAAACTCTTGATACTTATTTCCAAACTCTTTGCTAGAAATGTCAGGCTAATTTATCCTATCACCAACAATGTAAAAAACATGCTTAACTTATCAAGCATGTTTATCATGCTTATCAACTTATCAACTTTACACAAGTAGTAAATGCTACCTTAAAAAAAAATAAATAGGCAACATTGACTCTTGCACATTTGAATTTGGTGCATTTTGTACCTGTCCTATCAGTACATTCACTCACATAATTGCAATGATCAGAGAACTGACTTGCCTCTTCCATTAAAATGTAAGCCTCTTAATTAAGGGGCCATAAATATCTTTTCCAGCCATGGGTTTCCAACACTTAGCCCAGTGTCTTGCACATAGTTGGAACATAATAAATGTTTGTTATAATATTACAGGTGAAAAGTCTATCTTTAGTGCTCTAACTTTGCTTTTTTATTATTTATCTTGTTTTTTTTTTCATGTTTATTATCCAGTTGGATTTCTTCTTTGAATTTTCTTCTTAATTCCTTTACCATTTTTGTACTGATGTGTATATGGTTTTTCTCAACAATTAGTACACATTCTTGAAATAATAATGCTATTAATCTGTTATCACGTTTCTTCCAAATATTTCCCAGATTTATCCTTTAATTAAATAAGGTTTTTAATAAACATTTTTTAAAAACAGTATGTGTCAAATCTCTCAATACTTGTTTCTGATAGTGAGAATTCTATTCCCCTAGCCTCATTTTTCCATGAGGGGACTCCCTCTCTCTTTCCCCCTTCACTTCTCATCAGGGGAAGAAGTATGACATCATGTGAAATTCTGAATTCTCATCCTCTGTGGACTCGGTTCTCAAGGAGGTCTGACTACCAAGCTCCAGACTGAAGCTCATAGGCACAGGCTTAGAACCTGCAGGAGAGTCTCAGCCTGACCAGTCACCTGGTAATTAGGTGGTTACGATGAATTCTGAGGATAACAGAGTTTGGCTTGAAGAGATATAAGCTTTGTTCCCCTGATAAGTCTTAACAATTATGATCTGATTCCTATGTTTCTTCTGAATCAGTTCTGAACTTGGAGCAGGGAGAGAATATAATGATCCCTCAGTAAACTCTATCATTTTCACTTGTGCTTTGTACAACTGTTTTTATGTTTGAAGGTCTTTCCCAACTAAGACTGAATAAATATTTGCATATATTTTCCACTTGGATTTTTATAGTTTATTTTTAAATGTTTCTCATAAAATTTAATTTTACAGTAAGATACAGAAGTAATTAGCGTTAATGCAGAATGGTAAATATAGAAAATCATAAAGGGAAAAATTAAATCCATACTTAATTTTTATACTGTGTATCCTCTATTTCCAAAATTTTTGACATGTATGTTTTTTTGTAGGCTTAGCCATGTTTAATCAGTTTCAGTGTTGACTGTCAGTTCTTTTACATTAGAACTTCCTTCTTCTTGAATTTTTATTTTTTATTATTTTTAATTTTATTTGTTTATTTTTATCTTAGGGGGAGAGAGAGAGTGAGTGTGAGCAGGAGAGGGGCAGAGAAAAAGAAAGAGACAGAGACAGAGGGAGAATCACCAAGCAGGCACTATGCTCCACGCAGAACCTGACCAAGGGCTTGATCCCACAACCCTGGGATCAAGACCTGAGATGAAATCAAGAATCAGATGTTCAACTGACTGAGCCATTCAGGCACCCCTGAATTTTTATTTATTTATTTTTGGTTTATCTCTTGTTGAATTGGAGAATACAATACACATGGAAAATACCTTTACAGTGTACTTTTTGAATGTCTTCCTGTTGCTTCACATGGGAGCCAGAACTGAACTCTGTAGCATACTCTCAGTAGTTTTCAACTTGGCAGCATTCTGCTCTTTCCCCTCCCCTCAAGCCCTGTGGACTTTACTTCTTTTTATTTTGCGGCAATTACTGTTGCAAGGGAGAAAACTGAGTCCTAATTTTTGTTACAATGCAGGCAATCTGCGTTTTCTCTTTGAGCTTGTTTGGAGGTTCTAACAGGGGAGTGCAGCTACTTGTACACCCTTGACCCAAGAATGATCCTCCTCTATCCGGGACGGTCATCCTCTTTTATCAAGTGCGCAGCTTCAGGAGGGACTCACGTGGAGTGGTGAGGGAGGAAGGGAACACCCGCCTAGCCAGCCACATCAGCCAAATCAACCCTGGCGATCAATGGGGTGACAGATGTTGCAGCCAGATCGCCCTCACTTCCATGTGTTTTCTCTTCGAAAGCAAGTCTGTCTTCATTTAAGTCCTTCGAAAAATTACCCAGAATTTGTCTAGTTATGGATCTTTCTTAATAATTTTTGACTAGAGCACAAATGACAAATTCAGTCTGCACATTCTGAGGGGGGTCTTTTAGGGTCTAGAGTTTTCTTAAAATGTCTTTCGTTATGTCTTATATTGCAATTACCTTATATTCTTTCTCAGGAACTTCCATATTTATTTCTCATTGTTTTCATCTGAGTCTTTGTTTTGCAAGAGTGTTTCAAGTTTGCCCTCAATATCACTGATTCAACTTCCTATTGGGTCAATTCTACTCTTTACCTTTTCCACACTGTACGTTAATTCTACTGACACATCTTAATGAAAGCATTGATTATTTCATAATCTGGGGCTCATTCTCAACTCATTTGGCTCTATCCTTAAGCTTTTCTGTCCTCCACATGTATCTTTCTGAAGATACCAAGAATTTCCCTAAAATGATCACTTTTACTGGTTTGTTCTTTACCAGAGTCTTCAGATAAATGCTTTGTTTTCCTTGAATTTCCTACATACCTTATTTAGGAGCAGTCTACTTAATCTTGGTTCTTAAAAGTAAGCAGAGTGGACAGTCTGCCCTTGCCTCTCTGCTCCCTGGCCTCTCAGTGCTGGTAGAATCCCCCTACTTCTACCTATAGTCAGGGGGCAGTTGGTAAGAACAACATTTCATTTAATTTCACTAACAGGCATTCTCCTAGGACTGAGATTTGTTCTACTCTTACTTTAACTCACTGGTTCTCTTCTAATTTGGACAGTTCTTAAAAACATCTAGTCTTTGGGGTTGGAGCTTCTTTTGAAGCTTATCATCTTGCTCATGGCCCTGTCTTTGTCCTAGTTCTTCTCAAAGGACGGGACTTCTACATCTAATAACCTGACCCAAGTCTCTTTATGTTAATAACACTCTTTAGGCAGAACTTAAAGATTTAAGGGGATAAGGGTTTATTTGTCCAGGACTGACTTTTGGAGGCTAGTTTTCTAGAAAAGAAAATGGACTTTAGCAAATTCCAAGGAAACCATTCAGGTCCAGTGCTTTTAAGGTAATCAGTTCTGATCTACTGGAAAGGCAGTACCTCTCTCCTGACAGGGGAGAGATTGGTGCTTCCCAACTATAAATGCCTGTATGGCAAATCTTGCTTTTTTTATGCCATATCCTATGGCTGCAGTCATAAGGCAGAGACCTCAGGCCCCTCCCCTTTCTCTTCTTCCCCTCTGCTGATCATGCATGGGAGGGGCTATGCTAGGTCAAATCACGAATGCTGAGATGCTGGGTAAGACCTATATTAAGGCTCTGCCACATCATGTTGCTATTGTGTCTGTCCCCAGTCACACCAGGGGTGTGACCACACTTCTCTAAACATATAGCATCCAATGAAAGGGCAATGGGCACCAGCACACCTGCTACTGTTCCTGTGTCCGTGAGTTCTCTCAGAGCAAGGCTGTTCTAGCAGGCCTGCTGTGAGTGCTGCTGACCAATTATCTTGTTAGCATGGCAGTTGTCCCAGCAAACTGGGCATCTGTCCAGGCCCTTACCACGGCCTTCTGGAAGCAAGTCAGATGACTGGAAATAAATTGAAGACCAAAATTGGAGTGGGAAGAGTCTGCTAGTGGTGTTGTGGCCAGCCTTCAAGGAGGCCAATGAGTGACTATTAGCAGAAACAAATTTAAAAAAATCCTAAGTAGTGGGAGGCCTATAGGGTTCAGACTCTCAGTTATAGGATACCTTGTTTCCTTTTTTTGTGATATTGGAGGGAGTCGCCTTGGATGGGTCCGATGCTTCACTAAGAGGAAAGCTGAACTCTTGCCTCTCCTAAAATTCATGCAAAAAAAAAAAAAAATGAAAAGGGATGTCTTCTACTAAAAAGGAGAGAAAATTAGGGAACATCAGTAAGACAAGGATAAGTAGGCTTCTGAATTCCAACTCCTTTTCATGAGATCAAGACGATAAGGGGGACAGTCCCTTACAATGGCGGGCTTCTCCACTGATCTGTTGCTGGATCTACCTTCCATTACTGGATATATCAGGGGAGAGTGGAAGCCACTCCAATGTGTCTTCACAACACGACTCTGCTCCTGGTGCCTTCCGGCCCCTGGCAAACTGCAATCTGCACATGGAGCTGACTGTCGAAAGTTATTCTAGGACCCGAACTGGGCAAGCCGATCGGGACAACTCCTTTCTTCAGAAGTTCCTCTGTCATTGGGAGAGCTTAGGATCAGTGCTGTAGAATCTGGTTAGCCATTACTCAATCCTTGTGCTAACATCACAGATGATGGCTTCCTGAACTGGAAGATGTACATTGTCTAAGCTCTTCTTACACTGGTCTTCCCCTGCCTGTTTTTAGTGGCCATGATCAGCACTCTGGGGTTGTCACCCAACATCTATATCTAATTATCCTTTTGGTCTTCCACAGCACAGTTTGGACTCAAAGCCCTTCTGGGTTGAAATGGAATGGGTTGCTGCCAGTAAGAGATGCTCTTTATAAGCCATGGACTGAACTGGAAGAGGAAGAACAGACAAATAGGTGGACAGAAATTAATGGTTAACTTGCCCAAGACTGGCTCTTCAGGCTAGCCTTTCAGAAAGGAGTTTGGCCTCCTGCAAGCCTCCATAGAAACCAGTTAGCCTCAGTACTAAGTCCATTAATCTGGCCAAAAGCAAGGCTTGGACCCAGATCCTGAATCACTGGAAGTGGGGAAAGGGGAAAAAATGTTGCTTCTTGCTCAGCTGTGAATGTTGATGTGGTCATTTCTGCCCAAGTTTGCTATCCCTACCCCCAAACCCAATAAAACCACAACTGCAAGGCTTGGACCCCAGTATCCTAATCATGCCAAGTAAAGGGGTTGGTGCTGGACCCAACCAGTAATGCTGATCTGGCAGAAAAGGACTGAGGTTACAGCTCTGCCATGTCATCATGCTATTGTTGTCCTAGACCCAGATCATCCCAGGGGAGGAGCCAGTGTTTCCTTAATCATGTCTCTTAAAAAACCCTCTCTCCCAGTATCTGACAGCTGGCCTTGCTAGACCTCTGTGTGCTGCTCTAGAAGGTATGGACAAATCTCCTACTGACATAGTGTCTGAGAGTTTTCTCTAATCCTCCACAGATGTGGTGTGAATGCGGCTGGTCCATTTTTCCTTACAAATATGTCACAGTTCTGAAAGAAGATATAGCCACTGATTTGCTACAAGTATTTGTCAGTCCATGACTATTTATGCTTCACTCCCCAGCTATAGTCTGAAGATACCTGACATGAAGAGTCACACTGCCAACCCTTTAGCCTATGGAAATCAGGCCACATTGTCTACTAGGGCCTGATCTTTAACAGCAGTGGGAACGAGGACCTGTGCTCTACTCTGGCCAGGGGGCTCTGGGTGAAGCTCTGGTCACATATGTGCCAGTGGGCTGCACACTGGCCCTGACTGCACCCAGGTGCCCAGTCCCTGTGACTATGGCTTCTGCTCATGTTCATTTGCTCTATAGTTCCCTGAGGGTTCTGGAGCCATGCCCTGGACTACAGCCTGCTTCGTTGGGCCCTGACAACCTGCCCTTTCCCATCTGCCGGCTGGTATCCTGCTTTAACCTGAATGGGCACCCCTGGAATCAGGATGCTGCCACCTGCCCCTGAGCACAGCTGCTGCCTAGCTGTTGCTGTGGGGCCTCCATTCGCTTGTCTGGACCAATCAGCTCAGATTTGTGGATGCTATACCTCCATCACCTCAGGAGGAGCCCTACAGCCAGGTGAGTCCTCACTGCACTCTAGCCACACATTCTAAGTAGTCCTAGTTTACCCGGATTACAAAAGCTGCACAGATACTTTTCACCATTGCTAAGCAATACTCAAAGTCCGTCTCTAGAATTTTCAGCAACATCAACGCAGTTATTTTATCCATCAGTCAATAAAGGCATGGTTCTCAGGGCCTATGAACTGATCAAGGGGCATAGAAAAATATTTTAGACCTGACAAAAGTGATTGCAAACAAAAAACACAACCTAATTTAAAAATAATTTCATGGGAAAAATATTCTATTTGCTGTGGAATATGGGTGCATTTTATCATGCTATAGGGTGTGACACCTAAATATGAGCAAGCCAAGGACCTGCAAATGTAATCCCACAGCAGCTCAGCCCTCATATTTCCCAAACTCATCCTCATTTGCAGTCACTAAAATTATGTGGGCAACCACGGTGGCACAGTTGCTGAGTAAATGGGTAGCTTTATGAATAACTAAGGGAAGCAATGCATAAATCCTCCAACAGAAATGCATTCAGATATTTTAAAAAAATCAGGAGGGAAACTGGAAGTTGATGTTTAATGGGTATTGAGTTTCAGTTTTGCAAAGTTCTGAAGACAGATCACACGACAGTGTGAATATACTAAACACTGAGCTGCACACTTAGATGTTGAGATGGTAAATTTTGTTATGCATTTTTTCTGCAATAATTTTTTTTAAATCAAACTGAATTTTAAAAATCAGAATTAAAATTGATACAGAAATTCAGAATATACCTATGATAGCTATTTGAATCTCACTGGGCCACTCTTAATATTTTCACCAATGTAGCCCTGACTTCTTCAGCCTTATTATCATATATTATTTCTTATTTCTTTTGTGACTTTTTTGGCGACTAGAAGTGGACACTTAAATTGATCTGATTTGTTACCACAGATGACAGAAAATTAGGGCCCCAATTACAGAAACAAAACAAAACAAAAAATGATTTTTATTGTATTCAGTTGCAGGGTGGGGGGTGGGGTTCCGTGTTTCCTATAGTAAAGAATAAAAAAGTGGTAACTTATCTTCTAATATATAATTTTCATAACTAGCACATCATGGAGGTAAAGCAACCAATCCTTTGTTTGCACAGAGCAGTGACTACAGGCTCTGAAGCTAGCTGACTAGTCAAAACTAGCTTCACTACCAACCAGCTTAATCTCTTTGGGCCAGTTTTCTCATCCTCGAAGTGAAGATAATAATTTTTTACAGTTTAAAAAAGTATCCACCACACCTATGAAATGAGAGTAATTTTTAAAAGCTTAAGAAAGAATTTTACTTAAGCAAGAATTTATCCCATTTTTACAAACTGGAAGAACACTACTTTTAACAACAGGTTGCAAGCTTTAACAACTTCTCAAATTACAGTAATAACCAACCTTTCCTTACTCTGAATATACAGAAGCTTAAACCCAAGCTCTGAATCCTGCTGTGTCCCTATTTTGCCTTTCCACTCTTAGCTGCCACCACTGCTCAGAAACACACTTTCCACTTTATTTATTTGCTTTAAAGTTTATTTATTTATTTTGAGAGAGAGAGAGAGACAGAGAGAGAGAGCTCTGGGGAGGGACAGAGAGAGCAGGAGAGAGAGGGAGAATCTCAAGCAAGCATTGGGAGCCCGATGTGGGGCTCAAACCCACAAAATGTGAGATTATGACCTGAGCTAAAATCAAGAGTCAGACGCTCAAGCCACTGAGACACCCAGGCACCCCCACACTTTCCATTTTAAACAGGTTGCTCCTCCTACAAGTTTTTTAACTATGCTTTAGTAACTCCCTCTTATAGAATATATTTCTGTTTTCTTACCTGCCTAAATTCCACCCCATCTTCCAAATCCCCCACCAGTCCCTACTGATCCCATTATGCCTTCCTTGAATCTAGTCTGTATGATCTCTCATTTCTCTGAGTTTTTCTGATAAACCTGGTATTTATCCCTCAAGATGGCTCCCGACCATATGCCACGTCCTAGCACCTACCATGTTATAGATTACGTGTAATTTCCTGAAGCACAAAAACTTTTTTTTTTTTAATCTTTCTCCAAGTCCTATACAGTCCTAGCTACAAAATAATAAATATTTTCTAATTTAACTGTTTGGCCAAAGGCAAAACCTTTGTGGAAAATGAGACAGTTTTTCGGGAAAAGAAACAGGATTATTCATATCTTTTCATATATTTTCTTTGCATATTATCTACCCACCATTCCTTCCATAATTTTAATTCTTTTTTTTTTTATTTTTTTTTATTTTTTTTTTATTTTTTAATATATGAAATTTATTGTCAAATTGGTTTCCATACAACACCCAGTGCTCATCCCAAAAGGTGCCCTCCTCAATACCCATCACCCACCCTCCCCTCCCTCCCACCCCCCATCAACCCTCAGTTTGTTCTCAGTTTTTAACAGTCTCTTATGCTTTGGCTCTCTCCCACTCTAACCTCTTTTTTTTTTTTTTTCCTTCCCCTCCCCCATGGGTTTCTGTTACGTTTCTCAGGATCCACATAAGAGTGAAACCATATGGTATCTGTCTTTCTCTGTATGGCTAATTTCACTTAGCATCACACTCTCCAGTTCCATCCATGTTGCTACAAAAGGCCATATTTCATTTTTTCTCATTGCCACGTAGTATTCCATTGTGTATATAAACCACAATTTCTTTATCCATTCATCAGTTGATGGACATTTAGGCTCTTTCCATAATTTGGCTATTGTTGAGAGTGCCGCTATAAACATTGGGGTACAAGTGCCCCTATGCATCAGTACTCCTGTATCCCTTGGATAAATTCCTAGCAGTGCTATTGCTGGGTCATAGGGTAGGTCTATTTTTAATTTTCTGAGGAATCTCCACACTGCTTTCCAGAGCGGCTGCACCAATTTGCATTCCCACCAACAGTGCAAGAGGGTTCCTGTTTCTCCACATCCTCTCCAGCATCTATAGTCTCCTGATTTCTTCATTTTGGCCACTCTGACTGGCGTGAGGTGATATCTGAGTGTGGTTTTGATTTGTATTTCCCTGATAAGGAGCGACGTTGAACATCTTTTCATGTGCCTGTTGGCCATCCGGATGTCTTCTTTAGAGAAGTGTCTATTCATGTTTTCTGCCCATTTCTTCACTGGGTTATTTGTTTTTCGGGTGTGGAGTTTGATGAGCTCTTTATAGATTTTGGATACTAGCCCTTTGTCCGATGTGTCATTTGCAAATATCTTTTCCCATTCCGTTGGTTGCCTTTTAGTTTTGTTGGTTGTTTCCTTTGCTGTGCAGAAGCTTTTTATCTTCATAAGGTCCCAGTAATTCATTTTTGCTTTTAATTCCCTTGCCTTTGGGGAGGCAAGAGTGTCGAGTAAGAGATTGCTACGGCTGAGGTCAGAGAGGTCTTTTCCTGCTTTCTCCTCTAGGGTTTTGATAGTTTCCTGTCTCACATTCAGGTCCTTTATCCATTTTGAGTTTATTTTTGTGAATGGTGTGAGAAAGTGGTCTAGTTTCAACCTTCTGCATGTTGCTGTCCAGTTCTCCCAGCACCATTTGTTAAAGAGACTGTCTTTTTTCCATTGGATGTTCTTTCCTGCTTTGTCAAAGATGAGTTGGCCATACGTTTGTGGGTCTAGTTCTGGGGTTTCTATTCTATTCCATTGGTCTATGTGTCTGTTTTTATGCCAATACCATGCTGTCTTGATGATGACAGCTTTGTAGTAGAGGCTAAAGTCTGGGATTGTGATGCCTCCTGCTTTGGTCTTCTTCTTCAAAATTACTTTGGCTATTCGGGGCCTTTTGTGGTTCCATATGAATTTCAGGATTGCTTGTTCTAGTTTCGAGAAGAATGCTGGTGCAATTTTGATTGGGATTGCATTGAATGTGTAGATAGCTTTGGGTAGTATTGACATTTTGACAATATTTATTCTTCCAATCCATGAGCAGGGAATGTCTTTCCATTTCTTTATATCTTCTTCAATTACCTGCATAAGCTTTCTATAGTTTTCAGCATACAGATCTTTTACATCTTTGGTTAGATTTATTCCTAGGTATTTTATGCTTCTTGGTGCAATTGTGAATGGGATCAGTTTCTTCATTTGTCTTTCTGTTGCTTCATTGTTAGTGTATAAGAATGCAACTGATTTCTGCACATCGATTTTGTATCCTGCAACTTTGCTGAATTCATGTATCAGTTCTAGCAGACTTTTGGTGGAGTCTATCGGATTTTCCATGTATAATATCATGTCATCTGCAAAAAGCGAAAGCTTGACCTCATCTTTGCCAATTTTGATGCCTTTGATTTCCTTTTGTTGTCTGATTGCTGATGCTAGAACTTCCAGCACTATATTAAACAACAGCGGTGAGAGTGGGCATCCCTGTCGTGTTCCTGATCTCAGGGAAAAAGCTCTCAGTTTTTCCCCGTTGAGGATGATGTTAGCTGTGGGCTTTTCATAAATGGCTTTTATGATCTTTAAGTATGTTCCTTCTATCCCGACTTTCTCAAGGGTTTTTATTAAGAAAGGGTGCTGGATTTTGTCAAAGGCCTTTTCTGCATCGATTGACAAGATCATATGGTTCTTCTCTTTTTTTTTGTTAATGTGATGTATCACGTTGATCGATTTGCGAATGGTGAACCAGCCCTGCATCCCAGGAATGAATCCCACTTGATCATGGTGAATAATTCTTTTTATATGCTGTTGAATTCTATTTGCTAGTATCTTATTGAGAATTTTTGCATCCATATTCATCAGAGATATTGGCCTGTAGTTCTCTTTTTTTACTGGGTCTTTGTCTGGTTTAGGAATCAAAGTAATACTGGCTTCATAGAATGAGTCTGGAAGTTTTCCTTCCCTTTCTATTTCTTGGAATAGCTTGAGGAGGATAGGTATTATCTCTGCTTTAAACGTCTGGTAGAACTCCCCTGGGAAGCCATCTGGTCCTGGACTCTTATTTGTTGGGAGATTTTTGATAACCGATTCAATTTCTTCGCTGGTTATGGGTCTGTTCAAGCTTTCTATTTCCTCCTGATTGAGTTTTGGAAGAGTGTGGGTGTTTAGGAATTTGTCCATTTCTTCCAGGTTGTCCAATTTGTTGGCATATAATTTTTCATAGTATTCCCTGATAATTGTTTGTATCTCTGAGGGATTGGTTGTAATCATTCCATTTTCATTCATGATTTTATCTATTTGGGTCATCTCCCTTTTCTTTTTGAGAAGCCTGGCTAGAGGTTTGTCAATTTTGTTTATTTTTTCAAAAAACCAACTCTTGGTTTCGTTGATCTGCTCTACCGTTTTTTTAGATTCTATATTGTTTATTTCTGCTCTGATCTTTATTATTTCTCTTCTTCTGCTGGGTTTAGGCTGCCTTTGCTGTTCTGCTTCTATTTCCTTTAGGTGTGCTGTTAGATTTTGTATTTGGGATTTTTCTTGTTTCTTGAGATAGGCCTGGATTGCAATGTATTTTCCTCTCAGGACTGCCTTCGCTGCATCCCAAAGCGTTTGGATTGTTGTATTTTCATTTTCGTTTGTTTCCATATATATTTTAATTTCTTCTCTAATTGCCTGGTTGACCCACTCATTCGTTAGTAGGGTGTTCTTTAACCTCCATGCTTTTGGAGGTTTTCCAGACTTTTTCCTGTGGTTGATTTCAAGCTTCATAGCATTGTGGTCTGAAAGTATGCATGGTATAATTTCAATTCTTGTAAACTTAGGAAGGGCTGTTTTGTGACCCAGTATATGATCTATCTTGGAGAATGTTCCATGTGCACTCGAGAAGAAAGTATATTCTGTTGCTTTGGGATGCAGAGTTCTAAATATATCTGTCAAGTCCATCTGATCCAATGTATCATTCAGGGCCCTTGTTTCTTTATTGACTGTGTGTCTAGATGATCTATCCATTTCTGTAAGTGGGGTGTTAAAGTCCCCTGCAATGACCACATTCTTATCCATAAGGTTGCTTATGTTTATGAGTAATTGTTTTATATATCTGGGGGCTCGGGTATTTGGCGCATAGACATTTATAATAGTTAGCTCTTCCTGATGGATAGACCCTGTGATTATTATATAATGCCCTTCTTCATCTCTTGTTACAGCCTTTAATTTAAAGTCTAGTTTGTCTGATATAAGTATGGCTACTCCAGCTTTCTTTTGGCTTCCAGGAGCATGATAAATAGTTCTCCATCCCCTCACTCTCAATCTAAAGGTGTCCTCAGATCTAAAATGAGTCTCTTGTAGACAGCAAATAGATGGGTCTTGTTTTTTTATCCATTCTGATACCCTATGTCTTTTAGTTGGCGCATTTAATCCATTTACATTCAGTGTTATTATAGAAAGATACGGGTTTAGAGTCATTCTGATGTCTGTATGTTTTATGCTTGTAGCGATGTCTCTGGTACTTTGTCTCACAGGATCCCCCTTAGGATCTCTTGTAGGGCTGGTTTCGTGGTGACAAATTCCTTCAGTTTTTGTTTGTTTGGGAAGACCTTTATCTCTCCTTCTATTCTAAATGACAGACTTGCTGGATAAAGGATTCTCGGCTGCATATTTTTTCTGTTTAGCACACTGAAGATATCGTGCCAAGCCTTTCTGGCCTGCCAAGTTTCAAAGGAGAGATCAGTCACGAGTCTTATAGGTCTCCCTTTATATGTGAGGGCACATTTATCCCTTGCTGCTTTCAGAATTTTCTCTTTATCCTTGTATTTTGCCAGTTTCACTATGATATGTCGTGCAGAAGATCGATTCAAGTTACGTCTGAAGGGAGTTCTCTGTGCCTCTTGGATTTCAATGCCTTTTTCCTTCCCCAGTTCAGGGAAGTTCTCAGCTATAATTTGTTCAAGTACCTTTCCCTCTCTCTTCCTCCTCTGGGATACCAATTATGCGTATATTATTTCTTTTTAGTGTATCAGTTAGTTCTCTAATTTTCCCCTCATACTCCTGGATTTTTTTAGATCTCTTTTTCTCAGCTTCCTCTTTTTCCATAACTTTATCTTCTAGTTCACCTATTCTCTCCTCTGCCTCTTCAATCCGAGCTGTCGTCGTTTCCATTTTGTTTTGCATTTCATTTAAAGCGCTTTTCAGCTCCTTGTGACTGTTCCTTAGTCCCTTGATCTCTGTAGCAAGAGATTCTCTGCTGTCCTGTATACTGTTTTCAAGCCCAGCGATTAATTTTATGACTATTATTCTAAATTCACTTTCTGTTATGTTATTTAAATCCTTTTTGATCAGTTCATTAGCTGTTGTTATTTCCTGGAGATTCTTCTGAGGGGAATTCTTCTGTTTGGTCATTTTGGATAGTCGTCCCTGGAGTGGTGCAGACCTGCAGGGCACTTCCCCTGTGCTGTGGTGTATAACTGGAGTTGGTGGGCGGGGCCGCAGTCCGACCTGATGTCTGCCCACAGCCCACCGCTGGGGCCACAGTCAGACTGGTGTGTGCCTTCTCTTCCCCTCTCCTAGGGGCAGGATTCACTGTGGGGTGGGGTGGCGTGGCCCGTGTGGGCTACTCGCACACTGCCAGGCTTGTGGTGCTGGGGATCTGGCATATTAGCTGGGGTGGGTAGGCAAGGTGCACGGGGGCTGGAGGGGCAGGCTTAGCTCGCTTCTCCTTAGGTGATCCACTTCAGGAGGGGCCCTGTGGCAGCGGGAGGGAGTCAGATCCGCTGCCGGAGGGTTGGCTCCGCAGAAGCACAGAGTTGGGTGTTTGCGGAGCGAGCAAGTTCCCTGGCAGGAACTGGTTCCCTTTGGGATTTTGGCTGGGGGATGGGCGGGGGAGATGGCGCTGGGGAGCGCCTTTGTTCCCCACCAAACTGAGCTCTGTCGTCAGGGGGCTCAGCAGCTCTCCCTCCCTTTGTCCTCCAGCCTTCCCGCTTTCCGAGCAGAGCTGTTAACTTATGACCTCCCAGAAGCTAAGTCGCGCTTGCTGTCGGAACACAGTCCGTCAGGCCCCTCCGCTTTTGCCAGCCAGACTCGGGGGCTCTGCTTGGCCGGCGAGCCACCCCTCCGCCCCGGCTCCTTCCTGCCAGTCCGTGGAGCGCGCACCGCCTCGCCGCCCTTCCTACCCTCTTCCGTGGGCCTGTCGTCTGCGCTTGGCTCCGGAGACTCCGTTCTGCTAATCCTCTGGCGGTTTTCTGGGTTCTTTAGGCAGGTGTAGGTGGAATCTAAGTGATCAGCAGGACGCGCGGTGAGCCCAGCGTCCTCCTACGCCGCCATCTTCCTGGTCCTCTCCATAATTTTAATTCTTAAATTTCTATTTGCATCCTTTAGTAAGCCATCATACAAAACATGTTTAGATGATTTTTGTTGTTGTTTCAGTCTTGTCTTAAGATAACATCATTAAGTATGAAGTTACTTTTAAAGGACTTTTCCTTCAGAAGTTGTTATAAAATCACAATGGGGCAATATCTAAATTATAGAGGCATTTTTTTGGTCCCCTTTGTAGGGGACGTGTGGCATTAGGAAAATCATGAAGCACGCCTTCCTTTATTCCCATTTTCATACAGGAGAAATCAAGTTAAAATGAATAGAGGACTTAAGAATGGTAAGAATTTCAAAACCATACAGCAAGTGGCACTGACGGATATATGTGGATGGATACGGGAGGATGCTTTTTCTCCGTGCTGCTGCTGCTGGGAACCCTAGCCTGAGCGCTTGGGTGGAGTATGACTGCAAGGAATACTTAAGGTGAATCCATAAGTCACACACTTTTGTTTTCTAATCTCAATAACTTACATGCTTCTACTAACGCCTCAGGTCTTTTTCTCAATCCCCACGTGCTATCTGGTTGCCTGGACTCTGAATCCTCCAAAGCACCCAGGACAGCCTGACAAATGACCACTCACCCTCTTCCTCGAAGAGAAGTCCCATGTGCGCATGCGCCTCGGCTTCTTTCTTCCCACCGTCAATTTTGATCCGTTGAGCTATCTTAAAACATCGTTCATAGAAGTGGTTCCTTACCCATTTGTCTTCAGAATTACTGAAGTAACAGGCCAGTGCATACAAGTTGTTATAGACATCTTCAAAGTATTCTTCAAACAAAAACATAAACTGCATTAGAAAAATGTCTCACGGCTTGCCCCTTCAAATGTTAAACCAAGTTAGTGACATTTATTTTTTATTTTTCCTTAAAAGCATGATTAGCTATTTTAAAAATGGAAATGCAAACTTAAGTTCATGTATTTTAACCACTAAAATAGTTACATCGAAGATGTGTCCTCCAAAAATACAACAAAAACCTTTTTGAAAACTTAGAAGATGTTAGAAAGGGGCACCTGCGTAGCCCAGGAAGTTAAGCATCCAACCTCAGCGGCCGGGTCATGATCTCACTGTTGGTGAGTTCCAGCCCCACATCCTTAACTCAGGCCCTGCCTGGGTGAGCTCAGCACTGAAAGTGTGGAGCCTGCGTGGGATTCTCTTTCTCTCCCTCTCTCTCTGCTCCTCACTCACTCACGCCCTCTCTCTCTTCAAAATAAAAAAATAGGGGTGCCTGGGTGGCTCTACCGGTCAGGTGTGGGATTTCGGCTCAGATCATGATCTCCCGGTCTGTGGGGTTGAGGCTGCTGTCTGCTCTGTGCTGACAGCTCAGAGCCTGGAGCCTGCTTTGGTTTCTGTGTCTCCCTCTCTCTCTGTGACCCCCCCCCCCCCAAACTCTGTCTCTCTCTCTCCAAAATAAACATTAAAAAATTAAAACATTAAAAAATAATAAAAAAACTAAAAGAATATATTAGAAATTGAAATACCCTTTTCGTTGAAAACAGCACAGAGCCTGCTTGGGATTTTCTCTCCCTCTCTCTGCCCTCCCTTGCGTGCTCTATTGCCCTCTCTCTCTCAAAATAAATAAATAAATTAAAAAACAAAAACAAAAACTCTCATCGCAGAACTGACTTCTCTTATGTTTTGTCTTTGCATTGTGAACCTTCTACCTAATGTGAACAAAGCACTAAAGTCTGTTTTATAATATTTTATTTATTTATTTATTTATTTATTTATTTAACATTTATTTATTTTTGAGAGACAGAGCAAGACAGAGCACAAGTGGGGGAGGGGCGGGGGGTACACAGAATCCAAGTCAGGCTCCAGGCTCTGAGCTGTCAGCACAGACCCCGACCAGGGTCTGGAACTCACCGACCGTGAGATCATGACCTGGGCCGAAGTCAGCCGCTTAACCAACCGACCGAGCCACCCAGGGGGCACCTATAATATTTTATATTCTTTGTCATCTTTAGTGATTAAAGAGTTATTTTATAAAGTCTATAAAGCGTTCCATATCTTCCATTTTTAAAAAGTTCTATAAAGAGCTTTCATGAAAAAAAAATGATCCCAAAATAATTTGTTTTTCAGTAATCACACCTCAATAGAAAAACATTTCCAAAATTTCATACTTTTTTTTTCTTTTTTCTTTTTAGAATGAGTTATATAAGCTATCAAGATTCCATATTTAAAGACACTTGTCAGGGGCCTCTGGGTGGCTCAGTCATTTTAAGTGGCCAGCTTTAGCTCAGGTCTGATCTTGAGGTTGGTAAGTTCCAGTGTGCATCAGGCTCTGTGTTGACAGCTCAGAGCCTGGATCCTGCTTCTGATTCTGTGTCTCCCTCTCTCTCTCTGCCCCTCGCCCACTCATACTCTGTGTGTGTGTGTGTCTCTCAAAAATAAACATTTAAAAAATTAAAAAAAAAATAAAGATCACTGTCAGTTAAACTATTTTTCTATTAAAAATGCAATATTTTTCATAGTAAGTATAAAGGGATATATTCAAGTTTTGAGTCTTTGGACAATCCAAATATATGGGCTGTACCCTTTACATTCTAAGCAGCCTATCTCCTTGCTTGTAGACTGCTTATTTGAATTGTCAGTAGACATTTATAACATGAAAAACATTTTTACTGTTGGTTTATTATTTAGACAAGTATTCACTGTGCTATCTAAGAAGGAGATTCCATGATGAAATAAATGTGGAAAATACAGTTGCTAATTTCCCTCTTTTAGTGAACCACACGGTATACATCAGCATATTAAAGGCTCTGGTAAGTCCTGCAATAAATCAGCCTACTTAATGTCAACGTTAATTCATCCGGTGTTTCTCAAACTTATTTCATCAGATAATTATTTTTGTTTTGCTTTACATAAAACCTGTAAACATCCTGTCGGACTCTGCTTGTATAGAGTATTTGGGTATCTTAAATAAAAGTTATTAGAAAAAAATTGCTGCTTAACCCTTAACAATAATTTAAAGTCAAGTGTAAGTAATGTTTGAATTATCTATTGATTCAGTTGCCCATTACCATTATTGCCATCTCTTCTCCAGCCCCATGGGGCACAAGGCCCTAATCATAACATTATAGATGGTACAGAGATGATTTACAATAATGGGTAATATAAGAAATGTTATTAGGGACAAAAAATAAAAACACTTTAACAAATGGAAAATAATCCAAAAAGAAATGACTAGCTTACTTTAAACACTTTTTGCTATAAACCAGCAAGTGGTGTTTTGCAGAATAATTTAAATAACTCTAGGTTCCTGTTCTGTAAGTCTCAAGAGACAGAACTGGCCCAAGATGACTATTATTAGTGCTATAGCTTTGATTAAATGAACTTCATTGTGGCCCTAGAGTGATAGTCTTTCCAATGAGAAGCAATGAGAATGCTCAGAGATAATGCTACTTCAGGATAATTGTTTCAGATTCCATATATGTCTTATGACCATATAAGATGGAATCCTGAGACACCATTAACAAATTTTTACATTCTAGATTAAGTGTGTGTGTGTTTGCATGTGTGCATGTTTTAAGATTTAAGATTAATTCAAATTAATAAGAGTGAATGAGTATATCCCCTTTCCCATTTTCTGGGATGTTCTTAACTTGTATCACATTTTTTCCTCGATAAAGCTTATATAGTAAAGATGAAAGTAATTAACACAATTTTTTTAAAGTATACAAATATTCACAACACCTTCAACTGAGGTATTTCCAACAATATTCTTTGCTATAATCTTAATTTTCTATATTTCAACCAGGCAAAAGCCACTGCATTTTTGAACAAGATAACCTGAGCAAGAGGTAATTTTATTTCTTTAACAAATACAGCTTAGTTGCTATGAATATATGATAAAACCAACCAGTAAAGAAAATATTTCTTTTCTTTACTAATATCATGTGTATAAGGTATTGATTACTATAAAGTTTGGACTTTGTTAATTTTTGGGATTGGAGAAAGTTTTTTTTTTTTTTTTTTTTTAGGTTTATTTATTTACTTTGAGGGTGTGGGGAGAGATAGAGGGAAAGAGAGAGAATCCCAAGCATGCTCCATACTGTCAGTGCAGAGTTGGCTCTGGGGCTTGAACCCACGAAAGGTGAGATCCTGACCTGAGCCTAAATCAAGAGCCAGATGCTCAACCAACTGAGACACCCAGGCACCCCAAGAAACAGTTTTCTTTAAATGTTTACTTTTATTTAATAAAAAATTGTAAATTAATGTTTTCTACATTAAAATAGACTACTTAGCATTTTAGTTTCTTTATAATTACAAAATGCTTTATGACAAGTTTCTCATAATTATGACACTTTTTTATAACAAGTGATGTATGGGGCTCATATTTATGCTACTCAGATGAAAGCCTCTATTTAAAACACTTAGCGAATGTGATGAATTCAACTTGAAAAAACGACTAATGGGAAATTTTTATCTTGCTCAATTCTATTTTCAGTGCAAATATCACTTCAGAATTTGGAGCTGAAACGAGAATGTAAGTTTTTTACAAAGCATTTTTTATTTATAATAGTTAATTTCTTGAGAAATTAGATGTCATATTTTAAAATTCACCAGAGGATTCTATTTTTAAAGTGAATCCTGTGGGGCATCTGAGTGGCTCAGTCAGTTAAATATCTGGCTCTTGATTTTGGCTCAGGTCATGATCTCATGGTTTGTGGGTTCCAGCCCTGCAAAGGGCTTTGCACTGACAATGCAGAGCCTGCTTAAGATTCTCTCTCTCTCTCTGCTCCTCCCCTGCTTGCACTCACTCTCAAAGAAACTTAAAAAAAAATTAAAAAGTTAATCCTGCAGCTAAGTATTTTTCAGAATACCAATATCTGCCTCCTGTACTCACACACACATACAAACACACAAACACATTCACACGCACACACATGCACATTCACACGCGCACACACACACACACATTCACTTGTTAAAATTTTCATGTATCTCATATTGGTAAGTCAGGTCACAACCTGATAGGAAACATGTATTAACTCCACTGTAGAGGTTGAAAGACTTCTGCTATCCCTCTAATACTGTTACCATGCCCCCATTAATTTTCCCCACTGTCATTGGTACAGTTGTGGAAAGTTGTGTAATACTCAACTTACTTTAAAGAATTTTTTCAATGTTTATTTTTGAGAGAGAGAGAGAGAGAGAGAGAGAGAGGGACAGAGATAGAGACAGAGACAGAGCAGGAGCTGGGGAGGGGCATAGAAACAGGGAAACACAGAATCCAAAGCAGGCTCCAGGCTCTGAACTGTTAGCACAGAGCCCAATGCAGGACTCAAATTCATGAACTTTGAGATTATGACCTGAGCTGAAGACAGATGCTTAACTGACTGAGCCACCCAGGTGTCCCTCTAATACTGTATTTTCTCATAAAAAGGCCTGAAGTAAAATATAGGCATTGTTGGGGCCTGAGCTTCTCTCTTTCAGTCCTATGCTATTTTCCCACAAGAAGTTGAAGAAAAAAATAATTTAGATCACCAAATTTATATGCTGACTTCTAGGATCTAGGATTTCCTTTCTTTGATTATATAAAATGACCAATTCCTAATATGTAACTAGGAAAGGCTCATGACAACAATATGAGTATAATTACAGTGGAGATCAAAATATTTTATTCACTAGATGAAACATTGACTTTTGGGAAAATTTTCAGATACAAGAAAAGGAATTTACTACAAATGATGTGATGGAAAATATAAAATTAACAATTTTATTTATAATTGTGAATTGCAGGCTTTTCATATCTTCCTACTATTCACTAATAAAAATTCTCAGATTGAAATCTGTAGGACTTGTTGGTAAGATCTTCAAATTCTATTATATAAATAATAGAAAATCAATACAAATTTTCAAGTTATAATACTCTTTGAAAGAATGAAACTCTTAGTAAAAGTCTCTATTCAGATTATATATTTTAAAAACCATGGAAATATTTGTAATTCATGATACAAAAGATTTTAATACATTGGAACATTGTGGCGGTGTTATTAGGTGCGATGCATGCATTGTCTTTCCTGCTTGAAATGACATCAGCAGGATGCCCCTGTGTCTGGGCAGCTTGTGATTCAGCGTTCCCCTATCATGTATTCCATAAAGATGCTTAGATGTCTAGAATGCACTGTGCTAAGGTGTCTTAATGGTCTCAATTCAGACATGAAACACTCTGCAATCCTCCCTCGGGCTCACTGCTCCAGCTCCTGCAGCACTGCTGCCCACAGTGCTGCTGCCCACAGTCCCTCCACTCACCTTTCCGTTCAGCCGCCTCAGCCCTGGTCAGGTGGTGGTAGAAGTGACCCAGCTTATCAGGCTGCTCCTCCAGGGGTCTCTGCAACCAGAAAAGGGACCTAACTCTTGCAGCCTCCTGCAGGGCATCCCACTTCTCCATCAGGGCGAAGAGCTCAGTAAAGGACTTGTGATAACCGTCTCGCAGCATGTCCACACAAATGTTCTTCTTGTACGAGTTCCGGTAACTGGGAAGAAGAAACCCAACACTCAGAACGTGATTTTAATCCTTTAAATCCATGCAGTGTTTTTCGTCTCTAAAGATTAAAGGTTGAATTGTGCTGCCTTTTTTTTTCCCCCTCAGTGAAAGCTGAAAACTATCTTTGCTTCACACGCTTATAATTGAACAACTTCAGTTTAATGAAAGATGCCAGGAGCTACCCAAATGTAGTAATTTTAATAAAATTACATTATAAATATAGCAGTTCCAGAGCTGAGCTCTGTTTGATAGGGACAAATAAACTAGTTGACTGATGTCAGTCCATGCTGGCTGCTAGAACAAAATACTAGTGACTGAGTAGCTTATAAACAACAGAAATATATTGCTCACAGTTCTAGAGGCTGGAATTTCAAGATCAAGTCACCAGCATGGTTGCCTCCTGGTGAGGGCCCTCTTCCTTGTTCATGGTTGGTGCCTTCTCACTGTGTCCTTACATAGTGGAAGGGTTAGGGATCTCTCTGGAGACTTTTTCTTTCTTTCTTTTTTTTTTTTAATAAGGCACTAATCCCATTCATGAGGGCAGAGCCTTCATGACCTAAGCACCTCCCAAAGACCTCAATTACTAACACCATCACCTTTGGGAGTTAGGATTTCAACATATGAATTTGGGGGAACACATGCAGACTGTAGCAATTGCAAGATCCAAAAGTACTTGATATACTAGCCTCCCAGTAAAACAAAACAAAAAATTCAACATGCCAAGCAAAAATTAAATATGCCATTTAATGTCAAAAAGGCACTCTATATTATGTGGCTTCATTATAAGTTATGGAAGTTCCTTCATTCGTTCATTCACTCATGCTTGGATGTTTGGTTAGAAAATGTTTATTAAAATCTATTAATAAATACATTTAAAAATATTTTCAGTTAGGATTAAGTTAATGATTTTTTAGATTAATAATTCACTTCTAATTTAGTGATAAATCATATACAAGGAGATAAAGTGACAAATGAATACTCAATTTATTTAACAGATAGCTATTAAATTTTCTAGGTAGAAGGCACTGTTCTAGACCAAATGGGTTCAATCTCCTTGTGAAGTTTGTACTCTAGTGGGAGAACACAACCAACAAGTATATAGGAAATAATAAATCATTTCAGATGACGAAAAGTGTGATACAGGAAATAAACAGAGTTATGGGACAACAGCTGTGTGGCAGCTTTTATTCCACTTAATGAGCAATCAGAGGCCAAATCATATAGCTACTAATTATATTACATTACATTTTTTAAAAATTAGGAGCCAGTTAAATATTTAGAACAACTGACACAATGTGATATTACTAGTAATAAAAATTTCAGGGTGGAGTGGAGACAGCCTCGAATTAGTCAGATTACTCAAGGTTGGGCCCAGTTCTACCGCTCCGTGTACCTCATTTCATCTTGTTTGTAAAATGTGTGTATCAATCTATGCCGTACCTATATCACAGGATTCTTCTAAGAACAAAATTAAATTATGTAGGGGTGCCTGTGTGGCTCAGCTGGTGGACCGTCTGACTTTGGCTCAGGTCATGATCTCGCGGTTTGTGAGTTCAAGCTCCATGTCAGGCTCTGTGCTGACAGCTCAGAGCCTGGAGCCTGCTACAGATTCTGTGTCTCCCTCTCTCTCTGCCCCTCCCCCACTTATAAAAAAAAAAAAAGATTATGTATGTGAAGATGCTCAGATACATGTAAAGTCCTGCACTACTGGTTCTCAACTCCTGGATATGCAGTAGATTCATCTAAAGAATTAAAAAAACAAAAGCAAAAAGAAAAAAACAGCCCATATGCCATCCACCAAGAATTTCTTACTAAGTATAAGTAAGGTATAACTTAGGTATAAAGAAAGGTGAAGAGAGGAGTGGTGAGAGAGTAGCTTTTAAAGAAAAGACAGGACCTCAAAGCCATGGTAAGAAGTGTGGACTCCAAGCGAGGAGTGAGTTAGAGCCATTGAAGGGTCCCAGTTAGAGAAATGACTACATGAGATTACAGTTTAGAAAAATCACCCGGAAGGAGTGTTCCAGCTGAGCTGTTATCCTCCCTGCTCTGGCATCCAGATAGATACACAGCACCTGTTTAATAGGACTCATGATAAAGAGAATAAGGAAGCCACATTCCTAGGCCACAAGGTCAAAGGCCCCCATGTTGTAGGAGACCAAAAACGTATAACATAGGGAAGAGAAAAGAAGTAACAGATTTTTGTTTGTTTCTGCCCTCTTGTCAAGACAAAGGGAGATAGTATGAAGAAGGAGCAGTGAAATGCTGCAAAGGCCATGTCCTCTCTCTCCCTTCCTTCTACCTGCCCCACACAAGGTAAACCAAAAGTCACTGTATTGGATTTCTCAGAACCAGCCACTATAATTTCCCATAGCTCCTGAATGGTATGGGTGAAATGCCATAGTCATCTAGTGGGCTCCATGTATGACACAACAGTTAATGGAAATAGAGGGCTGGTGTATCTGTCACAATGTCACTGGCCACAACGAGGGAATGTGTGCTAAAATGTTCTTGTATGGCTGCCCACTGGGGGCTGAAGGAGGACACAACTATAACGCTGAGAATAAGAAGCCTTAGGGAGCTATCAAAGGAGTCAGGTCAGCATGTTTCCAAATCTGACAGAAAAGGATGGATTGAATGCGTGAGAGATGGACACATGTATACAACCCCATAGGTTTGGAATGCATTCAACTACAAGCAAGAGAACTTGTTTCATAGTACCTTTAAAACTAGAGATTTCCATTTCTCTCAGCAAAAGATGCCTAAAAGTAGGCATCTGATGGCCTTGGTTCAGTGGCCTGGCAAGGTTAATGCACCTGGGATTATCTTATTCTTTCCCTCATGCTTGTCCCCTGCTGGTCACTGGATGCTTGTTATAGCTTCAGATATTGTGTCCATCTTCAAGGCAAAAAGAATGGGGAGATGGGTGGCACCAGATATGTCTTTCCCTATTACTGGGAAAACCAAAAGCATTCCTGTAACTGCTAGTAAATTCTTACTTTGGTCCCATTCACCATGGCCACCCCTTGCTGCAAGGAGACTGGAAAAACTAAAATTCTGCCTGTTCTTAGATACATTGCTCTCCCAAGCAAAACTGTAGTTTTGTTGGTAAAGAAGAATGAAGAAACAGATACTAGAGAAGGATATTCAGTGTCTATAGTAAGGTCTTAGATTAAGATCTGAAAGTAAATACTGACAAATCCCCAGCCCTGGAGTTGCCAGATGAAACTGGGCAGGATGCCCAGTTAAATTTGAATATCAGATAAACAATGAATATTTTTTTAGTATTAGTATGCTCCAAACATTGCATAGGACATATTTATACTAATTTTTTTGAAACTCAAATTGAAGTATATATCCTATATTATTATTTGCTAAATCTGGCAACTCCCCTCCTCTCTACCCTGCTCCAGCACTGTGTTGTTTCTATATGAGAAAACAGGGTGGGGGAAGAGGTGTCAGAATCTTGAATAACCTGAGAAATCACTGAATTGGACTCACATTACCTGAGAAGAACAAGACTGGATTTTTACACTAGGGAAGATCAAGGCTTGCGGCCAGGAATTAAAATTGTTATAAAAAAAATAAAGGCTTTCAATTTAGCATCTTCGAGCTTGTGACTCTGAAATTTGCACCTGATCCAAGAGAATGGCCAGGAGGAGGGTAGAACTGGGAGCAGGGCAAAGAGATGGAAGAATCTGGTGGTCTTGGAAAGGAGAGGTCACAGGGGCTGGACCAAAGGAAAGGCAGGGGGAATGGATAGAAGTAGGTGGGTTCAACACATATTTAGGAGATAAAAATATCAATTCCTTGGTGACTGAGGGGGTGTTGGGGGAGGAGGAAAAGGAAGACCTAGGAGGACACCAGGTTTTGAGGCTGGGCAATAGGTAATTGGTTATTTGCTAAAGAAGAGAACACAAAAGGATGAACAGGTTTGGGGAAAGATAATGAGATTGGATTCAGATAACTTAAGTGAGAAGAAGGCTGAAAGGATATCCAAGTAGTACCTCCAAATGGAGACAGGTTGTGGGGGAATATAGGAGATCTGAGGACGAGATCTGAGGGGCTAAAAATCTAACCTTGCTTCAAACAAGCGCTGTCATCTTTGATGGTTATGCCTTGGAAGAGAAGAAAGTTGTAAATAAATAAAAAATAGAATATTGACTTTAAACAATAAAAATAAACACAAGCCAGGAGGCTATGCACATTCTAACCTCAACTGGGACAAAAACGCAGAAAATCACTCTGCAGGCCTTGTTTCCTTCACCTGGAAGGTGAGGGTGTTTTGGTTGGCTTTGGTCACCCAACACCTAGTTCCATTTCCACAGGTGGCAGCACTCCAAACACTTTTGAAAATGACCATTCTCACACTGTGTGTCATCTTGGTGGGACTTGATTGTAAAGACTCTCTAACCAAGGGGTGGATCAGTGACCCAAACTAAGCAAACCAGTTTCTCTCCCATAATTCTGAATCTTGGGGCAAGAAAAACACAAACGGTTAGAAGGCTTCTGGAGCTCAGTCAACTTGATATCCTGACAAGAGTCTCAAGTAGTTCTCTCTACCAAGATCCTATCAAGGGTCTCAGGTCTTGTCCTTTTCATATGAGCTGGGCTCTACCTAAATTCAGCTTGTTACCTAATATCCTTCCAATAAAATTGTTTCTACTTTATTTAGTCAGAATCAGTTTCTGTTGCCTGTGACCAAAGAACATGAATGGATTCAGAAGAGGCTATACTAAAATTGTTTCCAAGACATATTTTCAGCCTCAAAACATCCATGATATATAACTGATAACAATTTTTTTAAATTTCTGCTACTTTTTTTTAACGTTTTTTTATTTTTGAGAAAGAGAGACAGAGCACGAGCAGGGGAAGGGCAAAGAGAGAGGGAGACACAGAATCTGAAGCAGGCTCCAGGCTCTGAGCTGTCAGCACAGAGCTCAATGTGGGGCTTGAACCCATGAACGGTGAGATCATGACCTGAGCCAAAGTCAGACACTCAACTGACTGAGACACCCAGGCGCCCCTCTGGTAACTTTTTTTAAAAGACCATTCTTTGCAAGAGAGATTTCAAATAGAGATGTATTTTAAAATGTATATATAACTATGCTTATTATCATTTCTATTTATATACAAATTCATGTGCGCATATACATGCATCTGTACACCTAAGTCATTGTTAAAGCTTCATTATTAATTTGAGAGCAAGAACGAGCAGTTAGTGATTTACTAAATTAGTTCCTATTTAAATCTTCATAGTTAATGCAAATTCTTTCTTTTTTTAAAATTTATTTATTTTTGAGAGAGAGTGCAAGCAAGGGGCAGAGGGAGAGGGAGACAGAGAATCCCAAGCAGGCTCCCTGCTATCAGCGTGAAGCCCGATGCAGGGCTCAAACTCAGGAACCATGAGAGTTGGATGCTTAACTGAATGAGCCACCCAGGTGCCTTGCAAATTATTTCTTTTAACCAAAATAATTTTCTTTTATTAAAATGAACTGACTACCTGAAAAAAACGTATGTCAATTTCACTATGATATTTGGACTTCTCAGGTTTCATATTTCATAACAGAATCATAGTTAAAGTTGACTTGCCTTATGGAAAGAAAATTTTTCTAAACACAAATAGAAATATAAACAATTCCAGTTCATTATTTTGTTATTCATTTGGACACAATGTTATCAGTCTTTGGTTTCATCTGCATATTAGAACAAGTATTAGTCTAAATTAAAATATATTCTTTGCAAGAATCAGAAGAAGAAATATCTCTTTGACCTAAAAAGTCACTATGCTGGGGGGAAATTGAGAATTCTGGTAAAATTTACGTAGAGATTTGATATTATGGAGTTTGAGAAGAGTTTCCCTGACAGAGAATATGCCACTCACAGTAGCAGAAGTCGTGACTTTCACTGGACTCTATAAGAAGGTATCTACCACTGCAGACACCTAAGGTTGCACCGGACTGAGGGATGCAGCTGGAGAAGAATGAATTTAGGAACGGAATTAAGTGGCCATCCATTTAATATGGACTTATTACAATTTAAAGCCATTCTTCAAAAGAGATACTGTGCATTTTGAACGTACGTAAAAATTGCCCTAAAAGATCCTAAGATTAAAAAAAAATCTGTAAATTTACAGAAAGTAAAACTGAACACTTTGACAGAACTTCATAGCTGAATGTGTGGAGAAGCTGAGAGATGGAGAGCTTTCTGTTAAACAGCCATGGAGATATTCTATCATTTTAAAATTCTGCTTTAAAACATTCTGAGCAGCTACTATTTTATAGACTACCTACAATGTGTTAGACACTGTAGACACAATTTCTAACACACAGTAACCTACAAAGTAATACTTCCATTTTCACAGATAAAGAAACTGTCTTCGGTGAGGATGTGATTTGCCATATAAGTGACAAAGCCATACAAACTAATAAGGGGCAGAACTGGAATTCACATCCAGGTTTCTGAGTATGAATTCTATATTTTTGCACTTTACCACACTCTCTCTTATTGCTTTAAATTTGTTGGGTTTTCTTCTCCTTTTCTTCCTCTACACATTGTTTTTTGTTTATTTGCATTGATTGTTTAGGAATTTGTCATTATTGGACAATTATAATGTAACCCTCAAATATGAAAGCCATTGCCTTTGTCCTTGTTAATCCATGTTTCTGCTGGACTAGGAAAAGAGATTAGTGTCATTATGTGACCCTCCCACAGAATCCCCTTCCTTAAAGTGAGTAAGTAGACAGTAGCACCCATGCAAAGCAAATTAAATAGATATGATTGTCACTCAAGGATATATGAAGTCTAATAAAAGAAAAACACTGAGGACAAACATATAAAAGGATAAAAAGCACATACTTCTACAAATCTGAACAACATGAATAAATGGAATGAATACATATGACAACTTCTTTTATTTCTCTTAACCCATAGGTATTTATATTAGTTATCAGATGGGCTTTCAAAATCAAAACGAATTATCAACTACTCAAATATATGACTAATATATTTAACATATTTTTTTCATAGGACAAACTCAAATACTGTATCAAGGTGAAGTTTCATATTCTGTAAAATATTTCAAAACCAGTTTAATAAAAAAAATCATAATTTAAAACAAGATCATAAAAATTTTATTTAATCTGACAAAGATAAACCTAGAAGATGTGTAATATCTAATCAAAAGTCAGGATAATACTTTTATTCCATTAAGTTAATATTTATAAGTCACTAGTGGGTTATCTATGTGTCAGTTATAACAGTCTTACATTCGTATTGTAGGAATAAATGTTATTGGAATCACCTACGGGATAATTACACTGACTCTTAAATTAATACTTAAATAGCTTCAGTTAATATAATTTCCACGGAATAAAGTGAGTCACTATTCTTACCCATACTTTTCAGTGTAGGTAGACATTACATATAGTTTGAATGGAGGAAATATGTATTTTTTGACATACTCACACTGATAAAAACCATATAATTTGGGTGTGTTTTATAGTTTTTTTGTGAAGAGAATAAAATTTTCCCGAAAAGCTAAAACAAAGATATGCCATTCCCCTAGCCATATAAATATAGGTAAAGAGAGAAGTTAGAATGAAAAAATATCAATTATATTTAAAATGACTTAAAAGCATATAAAATTACAATGACAACTGAAAGTATTTTCTTAATTTTACACTAATTTAGGTTTTTAACAATTGTTAGTCATAGTAGTAAGAGTGATTGAGAACTAACGCTAATTAAGAAATAGACTAAAATCATTCATATATATTTTTATGTAATAACCATTGGAGAGTTGGAACTTTTAGGACATTTAATTATTTTCCATGTACTTCAAAATATAACAAGAAAAAAAATGTTTCAATATGAAAAAGACTCTTTTTAAATTTAAAGGATTTCCAATGAGTTGACTGGTCTCTGGGGGCATCTACTGGAAATTTAGCAAACTGCAGTTACATCATGTAAATTTGATAACTTTCATTATCCATCTTAATACAGATATTATTTTAATTGATATGTAAATAAGGTGACATTCAAAGAAGATAAATGTAAAGTTATGCATGGTATTCTATCTCATCCATCTGGAAACAGCAAAATATGTAGCTGTCTATGAGATCAGTTAACAAATACTCAACTGTTAAAAATGTAAATAGGACAGGTGGCATATCACAGATGAACAGTTTTCAAACTATTCAGTTCTCATGTCTGGAAAAATTAGAAATATATTTTAGAGATAAACATATACAAATTTAATGAGGCATTTTTATGAATCCAAATAAAATGTACATAAAAAGCACTTTTGATATGATAGTTTCTCTAAAGCAAATTCATTTTGCATCTCAGTATATCCATTTAATCATAAATAACTTGATAATCACTGCTTATTTTCTTTATGACTTACTTGAATTATTTACATGTCAACATCTCAAAAAGTAGAATTTGTTATACTTGAAACAAAAAAATCTATTGCTTATTATTGTTTATTATAATTAGTATATGTGCTGCTGAAGCGAGCACCGTTTATTATAATTAGTAATTAAAAGCAGAATTAGTCATTAAAATGAACACTGTTATTAATTTCTCCTAAATATTTCTGGAGAACTTCCTCAAATAAAAATGAACATATAATAAAGATAATACAATCACTGCAGCTTATGTATAGTTTTAGCATATATTTCAATAAAGAAAATAACTTCTGTAATAATATTATTGCAGTTTTGACTAGTCATGTCACAGGAATTTTAATGTAAGCCTTTTTAACAATAATGATTTTCTTTGTGAAATGTATTGGTCATATTTCTTTAACAGAAAATCTAAAACTAATTTTGAAGGTATATCTATTGTGCAATACTTATATTGTTATACAATATAAGTATAATTTTACATAAATGTATATAAAATTTAATAAATGTATATTATTTATAAATTTATTTATAATAAATAACAATATATTTATAATAAATTTATATAAAATATATAAAGTCTCCTAACAACGATTGAAATACATAACATGTTAGCTTCATTTTAAAGAAACACCACAAATGCATGTTTACACGGTTTAGCGATTAGAATCGCTATCCAAATAAATGTGATACCACCTTTAGTTGTATAAATTGAAAAAACTAATCATCCTAAAAATGTTATCAATAAATCAGAACATAAATATTAATTTGGCAGGATTTTTTTTCCAGTTTAGATTTAGAATCATTTTAGATAGATGGACTTATTTGATAACTTAAGAATAAATAAATAAAATCTGCCCCCAAGAAGTTATGGGACAGAATTTTTTGTGATTTTCTAAACAATTACAAGTTTACTAAATTTGAAACTGCTACACAGGCAAGTTGTGCTTTGTATTTTTAGAAAATACACATTTTTATCTATTAATAATCACAGAAACTATAGTCAGACTGCCAACAGTTAAAGGATATGTGTACAAATTGAAAAATGCCATTTGGAAGAAACTATTTAACCCAAGTTCAACCTTTAATTATTTTTTAAAAAATCTAATAACAACTAAGAAATAAAGTTTAGCCTATATTTTCCAAATAGCACTATTACTAACATAAATCAACAATAAATAATATATTTAAAAATTTGGTCAGCAAAGAATTCTGCCGAGAGCACAATAAAAATTCACTTCAATATCGGTGATTTTATTTCAGGATACATGGGATATTGGTGTAGAATGTAGAACAAAGATTATTTCTCAGGCTCAATTATGTACGAACTGATATTTAGCAATTATGTAAGAACTGGTATTTAGCATAAAAGGCAGTAACTTTTTGTTAGATCAAAAACGTTAATCAAATGGTATTTTTCCTAGTGATTGCTACCTGAGATCAGAGAAAAGCTGTGGTTATTTAGTACAGTGCAGACTGCAATGTTACAATAGCTTTAAAAAATTCCCTTAATGATATACAGGAATTTTTTTGTGTCTATTTCCTATTAAAAATTATTTACTCAAGTGATTCCAATGCAATCAAATATCTGGAGTACAGAGATTGTCATCAATCAGGAATGAAGCAACTATTTGTCAGTCAATATAAGGTATTATCAAAAAATTTACCCATGTAGCTGTAACACACATTTTCTTTACAGAAAGATTTTCTCTACTGGAAAACTCTTGAACTTAACCACATTATAAAAAGTTCTTCTTCAGAAGTTCAGTGGAAAAGAGCTAGAAGAAAGCAAGCTCTTTATAGGAGAGGCTAATTACGTCATCTTTAAAACGGTCCTATTACTTGTAAACTTCTAAGATGAGAAATTTAAACTTATTTACAAACAGAAGGGTTAAGCTAAAGATTATACATGGAAAGGTACGAAATGAGTGTCATCATTTAGGAAGAATTTTCAGGGAAGGTATTTTCACAGTACCACAGCTGAGTCCAAGCACTTTTGGCTAAATGAGGCAGTCATGTATTTTTGTTCTTTTCTTTTAAATTGCACTGTAACTTTCAACTAAAGGAAAATCAATTAACCACGAGCTGAAAAATAAAGCCTGAAAATAATCTTAGGTTTGGGATTGAGTCACAATGATAAAAAAAGAAATCTGAGCAAGTAATATAATTATTATAGTCTGTGTCCTAATATAACAATAATAAACAAGAAAAAGAAGAGAAAAACAAAAAGTAAGCTTCATACTAATGATTACAAGCAATGGATTACAAACATGTATAAACATGATCATGCTAGCTCATTAACTCCACATTTTTGTCTATATTACTATTTACAAATTTTCATTAGAATAAAATAAAATCCCATGCAATATAATAGTCACTCTGTTTTTTGAAACATAATCTTGTGATTGTTCTCTAAAATTTTTAATATTCTATTATTTGGGAAATTTTGTCTCCAATAATATAATTTAAACTTTTTCTTACAGCTTTTCATCTTTATAAATTAAAGAACTATCAATTTTCCATATAAGTTGAGTGAAATAGTCAACTTTTAATAAAAATATGAAGCTGAAGAATATAACAAAACTTAGTAAAAACAACAAGTTGCATTAAAAAGAAAACTTAAGTTCACTGTGTTCTTTTTTTACTAAAGTATGTCATACATTTTATCTTTGCAAGAGTTTGACGAGTTTTGCAAGTAAAATTCTGTTTCCTCTACACTTGCTAATAGTCATGAGAATCTGTAGTTTGCACCTTCCCATTAAAAATGTATTGTATTTTTTTGAAATTATTCACCCCGCCTTTTATCCAGATCATGTCTTTGAAAGGAGGAAGTAGATAATAAATGGAATAATTCATGATTTCCCATTAAATATGAAACTTTCTTTTGCAGAGTTTAGAAAATGAAGTTCTACATAATGTACAAAAGTTGATTAGAACTTTTTTAACCTTTTCAAGAAAAAACCTTTCACATTAAACAACTGCATGAGGAGGTTTCTTTGGGAAAAGTAAACCAATCAATTCTTTCCACCTATAGCTTTATCATATATATTCTAATGCTGTTCCTTCCAAACACATATTCCTTTGTAATACTTACTTAGTTATTAAAATGATGGTAAGAAAAATAGTATACATTGGGCTATAAACATGACAAGTATCTAAAAAAATGTAACTGATGTTTAAATTACAAAGGGAAAGTCACATAAATTAAAAATGAAAACAAAACATTACTCATGCTCTTTCCAGCAATGTAATGGAAGATAGAGTAAGGGTAAATAATAAAACCTGCATTTAAATTTCTCTTATTATGACATTTCTTCTAGTGTGGTGATGATATTTTGTCATGAGAAGAAAATATATACCTTTATAGAATTTCTTTACAAACTATCCGTTGATGTTCCATTAACTACACTGTTTTGTCTTTTTTTGATAAAAGAAAAAATATTAAACCAAATGATTATTAGGCTCATGACTGCTCTGTCATTCTATATTTCTTGAATAAGAAATCTGCAATAAATTTAAGTGAAGAGAAATGTTAAGTTCTATTTTAGGCCAGCAGATGACCTCAATTCTTTGCACTGTTAAATTTCTACTGTGGAATAGTTTGTTTTTCACTATTTAACATAGTAATTATATATCACATTTTGATGTTTTAATTTTCCCTGTTTCAAAAAAAAGGATCGATTTTGCCCTTTCAAGCTTGAATACTTAAAAATAACCACCATAATGTAAGCCATGTGAAGTAGCCATGTGAAGTGTATGCTCCTTAATTACCGTTACAAAGGAGGTATATATTGCACAGGGGAACAATGAGACCGGGGATTTCTCATAGGTTCTATGTACAAATGATCAAACTTCCAAAACATACATTAAGAAAAACTAAATTAATAAAAACAAAAAGCAAATTGATCAATTTGATGCTTTTGTCAGACAACATCGGTAATATCTTATTTTGCTGAGTGTTGTGTTAATTTTATCATAGCTATCTCGAACATTTAGAAAATTTCTACTTGTAATAACTAAGTGCATAGAGAACATCCAATCAAAGATGTGCATCAATAAGAATATTGTAGGAACAAAAGAAGTATTTGTCAGAAGTAAAATAAAAGAGCCTTGAATTCAAACTTTAAAAACAGTAGTACAAAATGTACATATAGTAGTGATTATAACTTCCTTGAGATAGAGAACATGTCATTTGTTTCTTTTGTATTTTCATATTATAATGCAAATGCCAACAAAGAGAAAGCTGTTACAACATTATTAATATCAAACAAAATAGAATTTAGGCATAAAAATTAAAGGGGCATACTAATAACAGAAACTCATAAATAGATTGATTTACTGAGATATAGAGCAATTAGGAGACAATACATCTAATAACACAGCTTCAAAATTAACAGAATAAGGGGGAATTGATTTTAATGCATTTTTTTCAGAAAATTACAAATAAAGTCAAGGAAAAAAGGATTTAAATAACAATTTTCTAGCTTGATTGAAGTAACAGGCTCAATCTAATTATTAGTTTCTGTTAGGGTTTTCTGTATGGAAATGTTTACCAAATAAATAGAGAATATATATTTATTTTTCAAATATACAAGGAATACTTATAAAAATTGACCATGTACTGGCCATTTGGGAAATTTTATAAACTGATATACACAGCCCATTTACTGAGCACAAGATTCACTCCCCAACCTTGCATTTCTCCCCTCACAAACAAACAAAAACTATTCATCTCCAAATTTACAAATGTATTTCTAATGTATTCATTGCCTAAAGGGAAAACCACTATAGAAATTGTTCACATATTTAGAACTGAAACAAAATAAAAACACTAAATATCAAATCCTGAGGGAGATGTCATCATACTGTTCAAAAAGAAATTTATAATTTAAATGTATTTGTTAGAAAACAAGAGCACTGAAACAAGTGAAGAAGCTAGCTTTTGAATCAGGATTCTAGAAAAGAAATCTTAACAAAATCAACAATGACATGAAGTAAAATAAAGGACAGAGAAGGAAATACTAGAGGTAAATGTATAAATTAATAGAAAACCAAAAAGCTGATCCATAAAACAAAAAAAACTGATTATGTGAAAAGACAAATAAATCTTTGCAAGTATAATCGAGAAAAACAAAAATAGGGAAGTCTCCAAAATTGTGCCAGGAATGAAAAAAGTAATACAGCTTCTAATTACAATTATAGTAATGGCTAACTTTTATTGTATACTTACAATGGGCCAATGTTCTCAATACTTTATTTACATGAATTACCTTTTTAAAACCTTACAGTATTTTTAATGAGATGGATGAGGATGATGATGATGATGATAATGATGATGATTACCTCCATTTTACAGATGAGGAAACTACGGCACAAAGAGTTTAATTAATGAGTTGAAGATCACCCTGTGAATGGTGGAGCTGGGGTATCAACCCCAGCAGTCTAATTTTAGAGCCGATGTTATTTGCCACCATTACCTTCATACTATCTCCAAGATATAATGTTTTTATAGATATAAAAGAGATTTAAACATTGTTAGAAAATATCATGATAAACTTTATCATGCTAAATATAATAACCCACATAAAATAGATACTTATATAAAACATCAAAATACCAATTATCAGTTTGCTGGAGAAGGCTTAGAAGACCAATTTACAATAGATCTATTCTCTTCCCCCGACCCTTCTCCCACCAAAGGAGAAAACTATTTGCTTTCATAGAGGGGAGTTCTATCAAACTACTCTCAATAAATAAGAAATTCCCATCTCATAGGAAATGTTCCAGAGCATAGAAAAAGGTAAAAAAAAATTATTTAGTTCATTTTTCAAAATCCCAAAAATGCAGCAAAAGAGTAGGTTAATATCATGCAAAATTCTCTCCCTCTCCTCTCAGAAAAGAACCCTTAGCAAATAAAAATCATAGTGAATAGTTTTTCCCAGAATTTCAAAAATGGTTCCAAATTACAAAATCTAGTAACTGTATGATAATCTCATTAGATGCTAGAAAGTTAATTAGTAAATTCAAAACTCATTCATAATTAAGAAAAGTAGAAACTAAAAAATGAATTCTTTATCTTGGTAATGTGTATCTATGAAATCTACATCTATATGGCTGTTACCATTCATTCTCTCCATTTGCTCCTCTCTCTTTCTCTTGGATAAATATTTACCCTCTGGACTAATGTTCTATATCTCACACCTTTACAAATATAATCTTTGTTAATCTTTTTTTTTTTCTTTTGTACTGTGATATTTTCTCAAATATCAGAAGATATTTGTCTGCTCATAATAATGAAGTTCCAGAGTTCTTAACTTTGGTAGTGTGCCTGTGTTGGTAGGTTTCATTCTTTGGTGCATAGGGCAGGAAAGCACCAGCAGGCTACACCTTGCACCAATGCCAAATGAAAAGGACTTTGCATTGTGCACCAGCTTTCTGACAGGATCTCTGGTCAACTGCCACTTTTCTTTAAAATGTTTTGCACCTATGTTAATGAGGGATGTTATTCTGTGGTGTCTTTTTATGTAATGACTTTTTCTGGTATTGATAGCAGGATAATGCCAGTCCCAGAGAATAAGTTGAGAATTGTTTCCTCTTCTTCTATTTTCTTGAAGAGTTTGTACTAAATTGTTATTATTTCTTCCTCTTTGTTTATTTTTAAGAGAGTGCAAGCAGGGGAGGGGCAGAGAGAGAGAGGGACAGAGGATCTGAAGCAGGCTCTGTACTGATGGCAGTGAGTGCACTGTGGGGCTTGAACTCATGAACTGCAAGATCATGACCTGAGCTGAAGTCAGGACGCACAACCAACTAAGCCACCCAGGTGCTCATTATTTCATCCTAAACTACTCAGTAGAATTCACCAGTGAAGCCATTATGGGCCTGGAATTTTCTGTGTGGGAAGTTTTTTTTTTTTTCCCCCAGTGTTTATGTATTTTGAGGGAGACAACCCCAGTGGGGGAGGGGGAGAGAGAGAAGGAAAGAGAATCCCAAGCAGGCTCCACACTGTCAGCACAGAGCCCAGTGCCAGACTTGATCTCATAATCCATGAGATCATGACCTGAGCTGAAATCAAGCGCCAGACACTTAACTGCCTGAGCCACCTAGGTGCCCCTGGGGGAAGTTTTTAAGCTATGAATTCTTTAACAGATACAAACAGATATAAACCTTTAACAGATATAAACCTATTCTGTTACCTATTTCTACTTAAGTAAACTTTGGCAGTGTCTCTCAAGAAATTCAGCCATTCCATAGAAGTTGAATTTATCAGCATACGGTTTATTATCTAATTAGCATTTTAATATTTGTATAAGCTATAGTGATACATTCCCTCTTTCATTTCTGAAATGGGTAATTTGTGTCTTCTTTTTTCTCTGATCAATCTGACTAGAAGATCAATTTTAACTGATCTTTTCAAAGAACCAGTTTTTAGTTTCATTGATTTTCTCTATTTCTCTGTTATCTTAATATTTCTTTCCTTGACTTTCAGTTTAATTTGTTTTCTTTTCTCAGTTTTTTAAAATGAAAGCTTAGGGCACTGATTTTGGACATTTCTAACTTTCTAATAAGAATTTTAAAATGCTAGAAACTTCCCTTTCAGCACTGCCTCAGCTGTATCCCATATATTTTGATATGCCACATTTTCTTTTCATTTGGTTAGAAGTACATAAAACCTTGGTTTGCAAGCATAAGTAGTTCCGGAAACATGCTTGTAATCCAAAGCACTCGTATAGCAAAGCAGTTCAAGAACCAATGGCTCAGTTGTGATCATGTGACATTCGGTGTCACATGCTACTCATATTGCAAGACATCGCTCGTTTATCAAGTTAAATTTATTAGAAATGTTTGCTCATCTTGTGGTACACTTGCAGAACAAGTTACTTGCAATCCAAGGTTTTACTGTGTTTTCTAATTTCCCTTGCAATGTCTTCTTTGTTCCATGGGCTAGTTCAAAGTATGTTGCTTGGTTTCCTAACTTATGGGGATTTTCCAGAACCTTTCTGCTTTTATTTCTAATTTAATTCCATTGTTGTAAGGCAAAAATAATTTTTAGGATTTAAATATTTTTAAATATATTCAAATTTGTTTTATGGCTCAGAATATCATCTCCTTTGATTAAGTATTCCAGGTGCACTGAAAAAATGTGTGTTCTGCTGTCATTTGGTGGAATGTTCTGTAAATGTCAATTATTTAAGTTGGCTGATGGTATTGTTCAAGTCTTGAATACTCTTACTGATTGTTCTATCAATTATTGAGAGAGCGGTGTTGGGATTTCCAACTAAAATTATGGACCTTTGTGTTTCTCCTTTTCTATCTGTTTTTATGTATTTTGAAGTCCTGTCATTTGGAGCACAAACATTTAGTATTATGTTTTCTTGATAAGTCAACTCCTTTTATCATTACGAAAGGGCACTTTTTACTCCTGGTAATATTCCATCTGCTTTCTAAAAATGTATTTCTTAAAATCTTGGAGTCTCTTTTTCGCCCCTCCTTTTTCATCATGTTATTAAGATTTTACTACCTTCTGTACTTGTATGAGGTCATTTCAAATATAGGAAGGAAATGTATTTAACATCTATCTTGATCTTGATCTTGAAATGGAAAAAAACACAAGCTGAGTTAACTTTTAAGGTAAATCCCATGTTTGGCAACATATTTCTTTGGCTATTCTGGTTGTGGGATAAGAGAATTTTTTTCAGATAAGTTTAAGGATATTTTATGGAAATGTGAATCAGGATTAAAGAATGACTAGTCCTTATGAGGTGAACCCTAAGGAAGGTTCTAGATCCAAAGTAATACTCAGAATTCAGGAGGTGCTTCGAAATCTGATCTCTGATGTAGGTCTGGTCCATTTTCTTTCTAGCTCATTCATTCCTTTGTCCCTATGAACCTTTTTTTTTCTATCTCATTGCTTCTGATTCTGTATAACATTAGATCACTTTGGCCAAATTACTCAACCTCTCTATGCCTTGGTCTCGGGAGTAACAATTCTTCACAGAGTTATGGTGAGGATCACTTTAAACAAAGACCAGCACACAGTATTCATTTAATATATCCTACCTGTTCCTATCTTGCCTGAAATAAAACCTAGTTAAGGGATGTAATATTTATGACAAGCTGTCTGAATGCCCTTTTTATTGTTCATTAGGTGTGCAAAGTTCTTTTTTGTTGCCCCATTTTTCCTATACAAGTCCATGTGATAACTTTCCTTTGGAATTTAGAATCAGGAAAAAAGCTTGTCCCTCTTGAAGAACTGATAGGTTTCCTTTCATCAGGAAATGAGAATTTTATAGTCCATCACATCTCCCCTTTTGCCCAACCTGCCCAGAAATTCAGAGTGAAACTTAATGTTCCCTCAGGGAAACTATATTGACTCTAGTGGGCAGCATATGTCCACACTTTTCCTTTATTTACCTCTCATTTTCTATTTATAATCTGACAGATGTATAATATAAAATGTTAACTTTAAGTTTCTTCAATCTTTTCTAGAAAGAAAACAAGAAATAAAGTGTTACTTTATGTAAGTCAGAAGACTCTTAAAGGAGAATGAAATACAATCCCTGCTTTCAAAGAACTCTAAGCCTAGAGCAGAGTCCTTTCCTTATGGCAATTCACAGCAGGAAAGACATTTTACACAGCAGTTCAGCACATGCACATATATATTTTATACATGCATGCGTATGAAACAAAAGTTGAAATGCATTAATCCTCAAAATGTTCTCATCTCTTTATAAATATTAATTTAATTAGTCCTTGTAACCATTCCATGAGCCATCCATCCCATCAGTATCGCTGTTTTTTCACATGGGGGAACTGAGATGCAGAAAGGTTAAATAACTTGGCCAAGGTCAACTAGTTATTTTGTCTGTAAGCATACAGTTGAGTTTTGAGTCCAGGGTGTCTTGTTTTAGAATCCATGCTCTGGTGCATCTGCTGGTAGCCTCCCAATATTTAGCCTTACTCTATGCAATGTACTCTTTTCTATTCTGTTTTACTACACTCTCTTTCATTTCGAAAATGCTACTCATGATCCCCAAACCAGTGGGTCATAACCATATCCACAAAGGGTCAGAGTCTCTAGTTTGTTAACTGTTAATCAAGAAGGAAAAAACCCTACACGTACATGATTGCCAATGGATACTAAGAGACTTCAAGCAGGAGCTCTGAACTCTACCATATGGTTGAGGATGGCTCTACAGGAGCCTCACAGAGCAAGAAACAGTTAGGTGGAAAACAGAAGTTTACCAAGTACACAGGCAAGGAGGAAGGAGAAAGCCATTTCAGGCAAAGCACATATACAAGGCCATGAAGGGATAAAAGATCATCACGCGTCCATCCTCTAAACACCTATAAGCCAAGCACTGCACAAGTACGAAGGTTGCACATGAGAGCAAAGAAGGCATGGCTCCAGCCTTCTTGAAGCTTGTAGTCTAGTAGAAGAAAGAAAGTAGCAATCACAATGCAATGCTGTAAGTGCCATGATGGGAACAGTTCTGGGTATTACAGGTTTTATAGTAGGTTTTATTACAGGTATTATAGTAGCAAGGTTACAGTATATAGTGAAGCCATTTAAGAATGAGTAAGCGTTAGCCATGAAATGATAAGGGGAAAAAAGCATTCTAGGACAAGGGAATGGCAGTACACTCAAGTTGGGAGATGAGACAGAACATGGTTTAATGATGACCTAAGTAAATCCAAAGACAGAATAGTGTAATGATTTGAGGATGGGTTCTGGAACCAGACTGCATAGGTTCAAATTCCCACTCTTGTATTTATTTGCTGTGTAACTACAGGTAAGTTACCTAATATCTCTATGCTTCAATTTCCTTAGCTGTAAATGGAATTAACAAAGATTTTTCTATGATTAAATGGATGAATACATGTGAGGTACTTAGAACGGTATTTTAAATATACTAAGTGCCCAATATTAGTCATTATTATTTTGGCAAATAATAAATTTCAAAGTGGGAATGGTAGAGATTGCATAGACAGAAGTGTGGTTGGCACTTCACCAATTACTCACCATTCACTCAATTAAGTGCCTACCATGTGCTGGGTACTATTATAGGTACTAGAGACTCAGCAATGACTAAGACATTGTCCCAGTTGCTCAGTTGAGTTCAGAAGGCATCATCTTTGATTACTTCCTTCACTCAATTCCACACTCATTCTGTTGGTAAGTTCTAATCTCCCTATCACCTAAATATATTCTAAACCAAACCATTTCTGGGATGCCTGGGTGGCTCAGTTGTTTGGGCGTCCGACTTCAGCTCAGGTCATGATCTTGTAGTTTGTGGGTTTGAGCCCCGCATCACGCTCTGTGCTGACAGCTCAGAGCCCGGAGCCTGCTCTGGATTCTGTCTCCCTTTCTCTCTGCCCCTCCCCCATTCACACTCTGTCTCTCTCTAAATAAAATTAAAATTTTTTTTAAATCAAACCATTTTTCATCATTTTCACCAGATCTTCTCTGTCAAGATGCCATCATCTCTCACTTGGGCTCTTACCCAGGCAGATATCCACAGAGCAGCCTTAGTGATCTTTTAAAAATGTTACATCACATCATTCCCTGCTTAAAATGATCCAATAATTTCCCAGTACACCTAGAATAAAATTTAAGCACTTCAAATTATCCTAAGTAATTTCTAATCCCTTAAGAATAATGTGAACATAATAAAAAAAAAAAAGGGCAAAAGAAGTTTGGGAAGATTCTATCCCATTGATTGCCTAAGAGTTTTGAAAGACACTATAATAATTAACTAGCTACTTTGTGAATTAATTATAATTAATTTTAATTAAGAAATGAAGCGGGGATTCACACTGGTTAATTCCAAACAACCAAAATCTTTAAATACAGAAGCCCAGAATGAAACAAAACTAGTAAACCAAAATATATTATTCAGTTTTTCTAAAACATATTTCTTACTTCACTGCCATATGAAACAGAGTAAGGTGAACACAATAATATTTTGCTACTAAATTTCAATTACTTAATTTCAACACCATGCAAACACACTAAAAAGAGTACCAGTCATTTCCAGACGGTTCAACCTTTCATTAGTGGCTGATACTTTTGACTTCCTCTTTATCAGATGTCATTTCAGTATGTTAGCTTTCTCCTCATAGTTTCAAGCCACAAAAAAGTTAGAAAAATGAGAGGTTTCCACAGAAAACAATATAGCCAAGCCTGTTAAATCAGACAACCTAATTTTATATACATTTCTAAGTCAACTGACTTGTCCTAAGAATGGCTCCACACATCCCTCTTGATAGTAAAATACCATTTTTCTAGAGCTTTTCTTGTTTATGTCAAAGTTTGCAAGGATATACTGGTATTGGCTAACCTAAATCTGGTATCTTAATTAGTGGGGTATCCCTGATGTTATTACTGGAAAGGGACTGCCAAATTTTACCCAGGGTGTGTGGATTACAATGAAGGCGATGTATTCTCCTCTATCTAGACTTTCCCCCAACATTTGATTTCGTTTAACATGCTTACACATTAGCTTGAAGAAAAATGCTTAAAATATATAAAAAGATGTTTATATAGTAATATGAAGAAAATTCAGTTCATAGTTAAATCACAGTTTGAGGCTATATATATCTATATATATACACACACACACATATACATATATGTACACATACACATACATATACACACATACTGTATATATGTAAACATATATATAAATGTATATATATATATATATATAAACATTATATATATAAACACAACCACTGTATATAACTTTATGTGTATATATAGAACCTTACAAGATCAAAAAAGTATAGAGTATTTAAAATGATTTTAGAGAATCATTCCAAACAAAATCGTTAAAGTTTCCAAATAATTTTAAAATGAACACAGAAAAGGATCCTCTATACATTTATGCATTTGTTTTATTTCTTATAACTAGACATTTAAATTTTTTTTACTTCGAAAGAGAATGGCAATGAAGAGGATTCTTGAGAAATGGTGGCATAAGAAGCTTCACCAATCTGTCTCCCAACCTAGACAATAATTGCAGCTTGATGTAATTATTTTGCAGTGCTAGAGTCTATTGAAGCCTTGCAACATCCAAGGGAAGGCTTAGAGAGTAAATTCTTATTAATTTTGGTCAGTTTTAACTCTTAGCTCGTGATAGCCACTCATCCCCCACCCCCAAGCCTCATGGCAGGCATCTATGCACTTGCTCCTGGTCCAGCATGCAAACAGCTTGCAGGAGCCATGGTAGGCAATAAAGGCCCTGTCTTCCAAATACCGGGGTTCTGTGTTCTGATTGTTGCTTCTGATCATGAATAGGCAGATACCAAGTGGGGGGGGGGCAGCCATTATTGCACATACACCTTCATTCTTGTAAGCCCCTCCCTCTCGGGCTGAAGCAACTTCCAGGAGATTCAAAGGGCTGGTACTTTCCTGGCACCATTCTTTTCTCCTACATTTTTCTCTTTTATACCCTTTGAAAGCCAGATTTTTTTTTTTTTAGAGAGAGAGAGAGAGCACACAAGCACAAGCAGGGGAGGGGAAGAGAGAAAGGGGGAGAGAGAATCTTAAGCAGGGTCCATGTACTAGAGCCCAATGCGGGCTTGGTCTCACAACTGTGAGATCATGGCCTGAGCCAAAATCAAGAGTCAGAAGCTCAACCGAATGAGCCACCCAGGCACCACAAGATTAGGACATTTGAAAGCAATAGTATGTAGGGGGAAATAAGTCACCACTCATGCCCAAGGAAAGGTACAGGCACCAAAAAGACCTAGGAAGACCTTAAATGTATACTTCAGGCTGATCCTTGGCACAAAGACAGAGTACAACAGTAAAACAAAGCACAGCAAAATAAAAAGCAGCAAATGCTGTAAAAGTCAAAGAATCTGATTGCCAGAGTTACCCACATTATTAGATTCAAATGTCCAATATTTAACAACAACAGCAACAACAGCAAAAATCACAAGGTGTACAAAGAAACAAGAAGGTATGGCCCATTCAAGGGGAAAAAAAAATAAGGCACTGAAACTGTCCCTGAGAAAGACCAGATGGCAGAACTACTAACCAGAGATTTGAAAATAACTGTCATAAAGATGCTAAGAGAATTATAGAAAGATGGGAAGTAAGTCAAGAAAAATATGTATGAATAAATGGAAATATCAATAAAGAGAAAGGAAAACTAGAAAGAAACCAAAAAGAAATTCTAGAGCTAAAAAATACAATTAACTAAAATGAAAAATTAACTAGAGGTATTCAAAGGCAGATCTGAAGCAGGCAGAAGAAAGAATCAGTGACCTTAAAATAGGACAACTGAAATTTTCAGGTATGAGGAAAGAAAGAAAGGAGACTGAATAAAAATGAACAGAGCCCAAGAGACCTGTGAGACATGATCAAGTGGACCAACATATGTGTTGTGGGAGTCCCAGATGGCGAAGAGAGAGAGAGAAAGGGGCAGAAAAATTATTTCAAGAAAAATGGCAAAAAATGTCCCAAGTTTTATAAAAGTCATGAATAAAAACATCCAAGACATTCAGTGAACTCTAAGGAGGACAACTCTAAAAGATCCACACTGAGACATAAAATCAAACTCTGAAAGGCAAAAACAAAGAGTGAATCTTGAAAGCAGAAATAGAAAACCAACTCATTACAAACAGAGGTCCTCATTAAGACTGTAAGCAGATCTCTCATCAGAAACTTTGGAGGCCAGAAAGTAGGTGGCTGATATATTGAAAGTGCTAGAAGGGGAAAACAACAACAACAACAACATCCAGCAAAATTGCCTTCAAAAGTAAAGGAGAAATTAAGACATTCCCAGATAAACAAAAGCTGAGAAGGCTCATTACCACTGGACCACTGCAAGAAATGCTAAAGGGAGTCCTGCAGGTTGAAATAAAAGGCTACTAAATAGGAACTTGAAGCCATATAAAGAAATAAAGATCTCAGTGAAGGTAAATGCATGGTCAATTGCAAAAGCTAGTATTATTACACCAATGGTTTTTAACTTCACATTTTTGTCTTGTACCTTATTAAGAGACTAATACATTTATAAAAAAACAATTATTACCCTAAAAGCTAGTATTATTTTCACTTTGATTTGTAACTTCTACATTTTGTTTTCCACATAACTTAAGGTTCTAATGCATTAGCAAAACAATTATTAATGTATGTGTGTGAGCAGAGGGTATAAGAGAAATCTCTGCACCCTCCCTTCAATTCTGTTGTGAATCTAAAACTGCTCCAAAAAGGGTTCTAAGCAAAAAAAATGATTAGTTTATGTTTTTTGGACAATGTATAAAATTTAATTCTCTTATGCCCATAACTGAAAGGGGCAGAGATGGAGCTATAAAGGAGTAAAGTTTTTGTATGTTCATAAAGTTAATAAGCCAGTATAAATTCAAATTAGAGGGTTATAATTTTAGGGTGTCAGATGTAATCCATGGTAACCACAAAGAAAACAGTTATAGAATATATACAAAAGGAAATTAAAAGGCAATTAACATTGTTTCATTACAAAAAGTTAACTAAACAAAAAAAGAAGACAGTAATGAAGGAAATGAGGGACAAAAAAGCCAAAAGGCATATAGAAAATATATAGCAAATGACAGAAGTCCCTCCGTATCAGTAAATACTTCAGATGTAAATGCATTAAACTCTCCAGTTAAGGACAGAGATTTGCAGAATGGATAAAAGAACATGATCCAGCTATGTGTTGTCTCCAAGAGACTCATTTTAGATCCAAAGGTGAAAATAGGTCGAAAGTAAAAGGATGGAAGAAGATATTCCATGCAAATAGTAACCAAAAAAGAGCAATGGTGGCTATATCAATGTCAGACAAAATAGACTTGAAATTAAAAAAGTTTACAAGAGACAAATCAGGACATAATACATTCATAAAAGATTCAATACAGGAAGAAGATATAATCATTATAAACATTTATACACCTAATAACAGACTATCGAAATACATAAGCAATAAAATGACAGAATTGAAGGGAGAAATAGATAGTTCTAAAATAATAGCTGAAGACTTCAATACCTGACTTTCAATAATGGTTAGAACAAACAAACAAAAGATAAGTAAGAAAGAGAGGACTCAATAACACAATAAGCCAACTGGATCTAATAGACATATACAGAGCACTCTACCAACAACAGAATACACATTCTCTCAAAGGTACATGAGACATTTTCCAGAATAGACCATATATTAGGCCACAAATTAAGTCTCAGTAGATTTATTTTTTAAAATTTAAATTTAAATTATACCAAAGTATCTTCTCTGCCCACAGCTGGATGAAGTTAGAAATCAGAGAAGAAACTAGAAAATTCACAAATTTGTGGAAATTGAACAACATTCTTTTAAACAACCAATGGATCAAAGAAGAAATCACAAGGGAAATTAGAAAATGCTTAGAGATGAATGAAAATGAAAACACAACATAGCAAAATTTATGGAACATGATGAAAGTAGTGCCAAAGGGGAAATTTAATTGTAAGAGCTTAAATTTGTAAACAAGAAAGATCTTTCAAAAACATTTAAAAACAAGAAATATCTCAAATAAACAGCTTAATTTTACAATTTAATGAATTAGAAAAAGTACAAACTAAACCCAGAGCTAGCAGAAGGTAGAAAATAACAAAAATTAGAGCAAAGACAAGTGAAATAGAGAATAGAAAAATAGTATTTTAAAAAATTAATGAAACCAAGAGTTGGTTCTTTGAAAAAAATCAGCAAAATTGAAAAACCTTTAGCTAGACTGACTAAGAAAAACAGAAAGAAAACTCAAATTACTGTAATCAGAAATGAAAGTAGGGACATCACTACTGATTCTACAGAAATAAAAAAAAATATGAGAGTACTATGAAAAACAGTATACAATAAATTCAATAACCTAGATGAAATGGACAAATTTCTAGAAACACAAAACCTATCAAAACTGAATATGAAGAAATAGTAAACCTGTATAACTACTAATGATAATGAATCAGTAATCAAAAATATCCAAACAACAAAAAAAAAACCTGGATCTGATGGTTTCACTGGTGAATTCTACAAAAACATTTAAAGGACTAACACCAATCTTTATCAAACTTTTCCAAAAAATTGAAGAGGAGCAAACACTTCCTAACTTCCTAATTCAATTAGGAGAGCTTTGCCCCTGATACCAAAGTCAGACAAAAATACTACAAGAAAAGAAAATTACAAGAAAACCAATATCCCTTATGAATGTTGATTTAACAAATACGAGTGAACCAAACTCAGCATCATATTAAAAGGATTATACATCGTGACCAAGTGGAAATTCTTCCTGAAATGCAAGAATAGTTCAACATACTAAAATTGATCAATGTAATACACCACATTAATAGAATGAAGAAAAAATTACTGCATGATCATCTCAACTGATAGAGAAAAAGCATTTGAAAAAATTCAATAAAAACACCCAACAAATAAAAATAGAAGGAAACTACATCAACATAATAAAAGCCATATATGAAAAACCCACAGAAAACAGAATATTCAATGATGAAAGACTGAAAGCTTTCCTCTTAGTTCAGGAGCCAGGCAAAGATACTCAATTTCATCATGTCTTTTCAACATAATACTAGAAGTCCCAGCCAGAGCAATTAGGCAAGAAAAAAGAAATAAAAGACATCCAAATTGGAAGGAAATAAAATGATCTGTTTCCAGCTGTTGTAGAAACCTGGTGTAGAAAACCCTAAAGATTCCACAGAAAAAGCTGTTAGAACTAATAACAAATTATTAGGATACAAGGTTAATACACAAAATTCAGTAGCATACCTATACACTAATAATAAATAATTTGAAAGGGAAATTAAGAAAACGACTTCACTTATAATAGCAACAAAATATAAACCAAGGAATTAACTAAGGAGATGAAAGACTTATACAATGAAAACTGTGAAACATTGTTGAAAAAGTTAAGCAAGATATAAATAAATGGAAAGACATCCCATGATCATAAATTGGAAGAGTTAATATTGTTAAGATGTCAATACTACCTAAATCAGTCTATAGATTCAATGCAATTCCTATCAAAATACCAATGAGAATTTTTGCAAGGTAGAAAAATCCATCCTAAAATTCATAATGAATCCCAAGGCATCCTAATAGCCAAAATAATCTTGAAAAAAGAAGAACAAAGTTGCACCCACTTCCTAACTTCAAAACTTACCACAAAGCTACAGTAATCAAACAGTGTGCTACTGGCATAAAGACAGACATATAAACCAATGGAATAGAACAGAGAGTCAGAAATAAATCTTCACATGTATGGCCAAATAATTTTTGATAAGGATGTCAAAACTATTCAGTGGAGAAGGGACAGTCTTTTCAACAATTGGTGGTAGGAAAACAAGTTTATCCACATGCAAAAGAATGAAGTTAAACCCTTACCTAACACTGGATACATTAATTAAAATGGATTAAAGACCCAAACATAATTTAAAACTATAATATGCAAAGAAAACTTACGGCAAAGTTTTACAACATGGGATTTGGTAATGATTTCTTGGATATGGCATCAAAGGTACAGGCAACAAAAGACAAACTGGACTTCATGAAAATTAAAAACTTTTGTTATCAAAAGACATTATCAACAGAGTGAAAAGGCAACCTATGTAACAGGACAAAATAATCACAAATCACGTATCATATCATGGGTCAACATCATGATATATAGAGAACTCCTAAAACTTAATAGCAAAAACCAAACAATTCAATTCAAAAATAGACAAAGGACTTGAACAGACATTTCTCCAAAGAAGATATCCAAGTGACCAACCAATAAGCACATGGAAAGATGCTCAACATCACTAATCATTAGGGAAATGTAAATCAAAACCACAATGAGATACCACCTCATACCCATTAGGATGGGTATTGTCATAAAAGCAGAAAAAAATAAATGTGGGTGAAGATGTGGTGACATTGGCACCCCTGTGCATTGTTACTGGAATGTAAAATGGTACAGCCACTGTTGTGGCAGAATGGTGTTCCCAAAACAATCAAAAATAACATTACAAATTATTCAGAAACTCCACTTTTAGGTTCATAATCAAAAGGATTGAAAGCAGGGTCCTTAAGACATAATTGTACACCCATGTTCACAGCAGCATTTTATAGCTAAAACATGGAAGTAACCAAGTGTCCATCAATGCATAAATGGATAAGCCAAATGTAGTATATACATACAATGGAATATTATTCAGCTTGAAAAAGGAAGGCAATTCTTACATATGCTACAACATGGATGAACCTTGAGGACATTGTGCAAAGTGAAATCAGCCAGTCATAGAAAGATAAGTGCTGAATAACTTTAGTTACATGAGGTATTTACATAAGTAGTCAAAATAATATAAACAGAAAGTAGCATAATGGTTCCTAGGAGTTGAGGGGAGCAGGTAAGGAGAGGTATTGTTTATTGGTTACAGAGTTTCAGTTCTGCAAATTGAAAGTAATTCTGGAGATAGATGGTGGTGATGGTTGCACAACAGTATGATTTAATGTCACGGAGCCACACACTTAAAAACAGTTAAGATGGAAAATACTATGCTATGCATATTACAATCTAAAAATCTTTTAAAAAGAGAATAATGTTGTACATTTCTAATGTAGAGTTAGGCATCACCTAATTTTGCTATACCAAAAAAGACTCTGATCTGGTAATATTTGTGGAAACCCTGGGAAAGCAAAAGGATATTTGTGAGCCTATATCCTAGTTTTGCTTTAAGTACTGAGAAGGTGACACTAGTTACAGTAACTCCAGTTTCCAGAACAGAAAACAGAATAGGGTGTGGGTATGAGCCAGGGGGTGATTTTTACATAATTGCAGTAATATCAACATTTTGAAGATTATTTTTTAGCCATAATGGAGAATGGAAAAAGGCCTAATTAATTTAGATATTCCCTTGCCTTCTTTCTCAATACAGACAGAATACAATATCAAAGACAAAACTCAACATAACAAAATCATCTTGCCACGTGAATTACAGGTGATGTGGCTAGGTCATTGCTCATCCCACTGACAGTTCTGACTGATTCAACCTCTCTGGTACCTGGGTGTTTATCTCCTTTTATCACTTTGTTCCTTGTTCCTGAAAGAGCAATTTCCCAAATGATTTCCAAATACAGGAGGGCTATTGTGCACTTTCAGGTTTACAAGCTATTATGGGAAAGAGCCACATTCTCTGGCTATCTTCCTTACATTTCTCAAACTGTAGGTTTATAAGTAAAGCAATCTTATTATAGTAATGGTAAGTTAAAGCAATTTGTAGAAATGTTTTAAAGGGGGTTGGAATAGCTCAGCAGACTATACAAATTGTATTGCTTGGTGTAGCATAAGTAAGTTTATGAAAAATTTACCATAAGTTGAAATAAAAAATATTTTCCCCTCGTTGGTTAGCATTACTAAGTTTGAAATTAAAACTTATTAAAAACTCTATCTTCTGGGGCGCCTGGGTGGCTCAGTTGGTTAAGCATCCAACTTTGGCTCAGGTCATGATCTCATGGTTTGTGAGTTAAAGCCCTGCATCAGGCTCCTTGCCAACAGCTCAGAGTCTGGAGCCTGCTTTGGATTCTGTGTCTCCCTCTCTCTCTGCCCCTCTCCGGCTCATGCTCTGTCTCTCTCTCAAAAATAAATAAACATTAAAAAAAAAACACACAAAAATCTCTATCTTCTGAACATGATGAAAATGATACCTAGGTAACAAAGTAAAATATGTAATTATACATATGTAAAGAAAAGTGATAAATGAATATTAATACCTAAATCAACACATAATGTTAATGTGAAGTATTTAGGTTATATATATTATTAGTAGATGCTTTAAAAGCAAAAAAAAAAAGATCAGTGACTGTTAAATAGCTAAAGTAAATGTTGTCTACATGCGTTTCTTATACAGAATTTCATTTAACTTTCATAAGAATTTCCTATTATCATTGTGCTTTCCAAATGGTTGTGGAAATCAAAGATTAGAGAAATCAGATAACCTGCATAAGATCACACAGATATTAAGCAGTAAAACCAAATTTCCAACTGAGGGAGAAATCAGCTCCCATAAAAGCCACAGCTGTAATGTCATGATTCCTGTGCTTTTGCCTTACAAAGATTTTTTTTTTAAGTCTAACAGAGCTGCTAAGTTTAAACATCATATATGAAAATAATATTTTAAAGCAAACTTTTAAAAGACATAGAGACATAAATGCCTAAGAAGTTGGCATTTGAAACCTTTCCTCCTTTTTTAATTTATTTAGACTTAGTTTTGATGAAACTATGAGATCCTCTTTGCATCTAGGGAACAATTTTTTTTTAACTTTTTAAAGTCTATTTATTTTGAGAGAGAGACTGAGAGAGCAAGTGGGGGAGGGGCAGAGAGAGAGAGGGAGAGAGAGAAGCTCAAGCAGGCTCAGTGCTGTCAGCACAGAGCTCAACATGGGCCTCAAACTCCTGAACCATGAGATCATGACCTAAGCCAAAACCAAGAGTCGGAAGCTTAACTGACTGAGCCACCCAGGTGTCCCTGGAACAATATTTTTAAAAGTTCTTTCCAACTACATTTCTTAAATTCCAAAATTTTAAATTTTATTAATATCAATATTCTTTAAAAAAAAATTATGGTCAAAAAAGTCTTTCCCAGTTTCCCATCCTAGGGATCCGCTGTGGAAACAATACTAGAATTTGAAGAAACAAACAAACAAACAAAAGTTACCCATCCTCTGTTCCTATCAGTATTCCCTGCTATTGCTTAATTTTTTTATACTCATGATAAGGTAAGGACTAATTAATGCCTTTCCGAAACTTCAGAACATCAAAATCCTGTCTCTCTTTCTTGAATCAGTAAGACCTTAAAGCCCGGTCTGCTACCTGGAAGGAAAGAAGGGCAGCTTCCATCCCTCTCTTTCCTGACTGTTCCTGTTAGTCATGGAGCCATTTATTTGTCAACTACCCTTTTCAGAAAGTTGATTTGCAAAACTCCATACAGAATTTAACTTGTCACATCACAAAAGAACAAAATGTTTTGAAGAGAAAACCAAACGATTTCACAAAATTATTTAAAGGTAAACAGGATAAATGAAGCAGAGCTTTGAAAAGCACACCGAAGGGGTCTAAATTCCCATGGTGTTAATGTGAACTATATCCTGAATAAACTTCGCTCTGTCACGTATATTTTGATAACCTGGCCGTTGTGCAAATCCAGGTGCTACATTTGCTTAAAACAAGAGTATCTGTGATTCATAAAAGCGTCTTTGGAAGACAATTTTGAGATAAACTCAAGACGAAAACTTAACACTGGCAAAATGCTAATTTACTTTAACTGTGTCAGTATAATACAATTCAAAATGAGGAAGGGGTGAAAGCCATTAAAAGATATGAAAATAAACGGTTCTTTGTCTCTACAACCCAAACTCATTGAATATGACAACTGACAGTCTAATTGCCACTTGTGCTGACAAAGTGACGCTTACTGAGCTTTAACTGATAATGCTGAGAGATGCTCTGAAAGAAAGCAGTATCTTAGAGATGCACACATCTCTATTTGATCTAAATCTATTCTTCCACATAATAAAACGTGGTATCTGAAGAAGAAAGATAAGCACTCTCTGTCCCTTGATGATTTTGTTTATTTGTATCCTCATACACATAGCTGAAGCTGTAAAAACTGCCCCCCAGAAATTTTTATTTGAATCTACAAATGACACTTTCATTACTTAGCTATTCAAAGCAATTACGATATGATAATAAATGATACTTTCAATCCTTTTAAAAAATACAATATTCTGACAATATAATACAGAACAAAAAGCAAAGCACAAAACCACAACAGGATCTTCTTTAGTTGTTAAAGGTGAGTCAAATATTATCAATGAACTATTTGCAGATTTATCTAAAAAAGTCAAATTGTCAGTGTTAATTATATTGTACGTGAACACAAAACGTGGGAAAAATGTACCTACTAGGCACAGAAATAATCCAGTCACTTAAAAAGTAATGAAGCATACTGAAATTCTTCTGCAAATGCAGATGATAAACAAAAACAAAAACAAAAACAAACAAAAAAACCAGAAGCCCTTTGCTTTTGAACTACTTTACCCATTCCCAAGTAAAATGATCCCCCAATTGGATCTGGCCATTCCAGGAACTAGTCTATACTGTCTTGCTCAATTACTCATTTAAATTTTATGCTCCTATTTGTGTATATAAGACACTTTTGAGGAGTTAAACTTCTTTGATTCAATATTCAAACCAGTTAACAAACAACATTGACCTGAAAATATTGCAAGCAAAGAATATCCCTAGCAGGCTACCTATTTCACGGTGTTTATGTAACATTTTGTTCATTCATTCATTTAACTTGCAGTTGTTGGCTTCTGGCCACGTGCCAAGGCACACAGAGACATGCTCCTGTGCCCGTGCAGATCTATTCTGCTGGGATGAAGACAGTCAAAATACAAACTCCCAATGCAAGAGGGGGACCAAATTATAGCAGAAATAGAACCAGATGATTTGGCTGAGAGTAAGTATAGGTGGAGTGAGGGCTACTAGATTATGAGGTCAGGAAGTGGGAGACTGAAGGGGTCACATTACCTGCATGACAAGAAACAGTATCAGCAATAAGGCCACAATGAGAAGAATGAGTGGCGGGGAGAATGGGAGATGAAGTCAGAGAGGTCAGTGAAGTCCAGATCATGTACAGCAAAGTCCAAACAACAGTAAACCTTAGAGTTTATCATAAGAGCAATGGGAAGCTCAGGGGGTTTTAAGCAAATGAATGTCATAATCTATTTTTTTCAAAAAATGACTCTGGAAGCTGAAGTTTGGCAGAGTTAGAGGGGCTATGTGAAGAGCAGCCAGGACAATTCTAGTGTCCATGGCAAGGGATGATGGTAGCTATGCAATGAAGAGAAGTAGATGAACACAGAATATATTTTGGAGTTACATCTGATAGGTCATAGAGATGGATTAGATGGGGGAGGGTGGTGAAGTCAGGGCAAAACTCAAGGCTTCCTTGGTGCCATTTACTGAATATGGGAAACACCGTGGGGGGAATATTTGTTGGGGGAGTTGAGGGAAAGTAGGGATAAATCAAGAGTCATTTGTGGTCATATTAACCTTAGAATGTCTATTAAAAATACAAGTATATACGGAAAAGAGGCAGTTGGATATAAAAATCTGGAGCTCGGGGCTCCTACTGGCTCAGTTGGTTAAGCATCTGACTCTTGATTTCGGCTCAGGTCATGATCTCACAGTTCGTGAGACCAAGCTCCACATCAGGCTCTGGGCTGACAGCGTGAAGTCTGCTTGGGATTCTCTCTCTCTCCTCTCTCTCTCTCTCTCTCTCTCTTCTCTCTCTTCTCTCTCTCTCTCTCTCTCTCTCCTCCTCCTCCTCCTCCTCCTCCTCCCCTGCTCACACTGTCTCAAAATAAATAAATGAATATATTTTTAAAAATTTGAAGCTCAATAGCAAGCTCAGGGTTGAATTTATAAATGTGATAGTCATCAGGATATTGTGATACTTAAAACTTTAAGAATGGATCCAAGGAGAATGTAGCTGGAATACAAGGCCTAGGATTCAGCCCTAGGACAACCCACCACTGAGAGTTTGAAAAGAAAGCCAGCCAGGAAAGACTAAGGTGGCACAGTCAGAGTTTGGAGGAAAACCATAGAACATGGCATCCTGGCAGGCACAAGTACACAGTGATCAATGGCAGAGTGCTCAACTCTATCAGATGCTGTGAAGACATCAAGAAAGATGAGTCCAGAAACATCATCATTATATATTGTAAAAATGAATGACGTTGGTCACTCTAAACAGAGAGATTTCTGTGGCTTCTGGGGCTGGAAATCTAGTTAGAGTCAACTGATGCAAAGAATGGGTACAAATATTGAGACAGTGCTTCTGGTTGCTATGAAGGGTAGAGAAAAATGGGACAGAACCTGGAGGGGGATAAGAAGTCAAGGGAAACACTAAAGTCAATATGAATGCTAAGTGAGACTGATCCAGTGGAAAGGGAGAAAATGATGATGTAGAAGAAAAATGTGTTTAATTGCAGGAGAAAGTCTTGGAACAAGTAAGAGCGGATGGTATTCAGAGCATAAGTAGAGGCATCATCCTTAGACAAGAATAGGAACTTTCCACCCATTATGATAGAAGAGAAGTCCAGGGTATAAAGTTTTTGGGTTAGATGATGAAGCATTATTTTGGGACTCACATTATTTTGGGACAGAGAGCACATACATATTATGGGATATGTATATCAATTATATAATGAACATGTATATAACCATCTTTATACACTTGATCTTAGCATGTATAAAGCAGTGTATATAGAGATTTAAAGGTTTATCATAGACATTGCTTTTGTCTGACTGAAAATTTGATTCATCAATTTCTTCCCCTTTTATATTGAGGATCTGTGATGTCCTAGTTTGGTCACTTTATAATGCTACCAAACAGAAAGCCAAACTCAAAATCTGTCTTCCTTGGTAGGTTTTATCCTGATTTCCTCTAGACCTTGAGGCTGCCCCTCATAATACAATCAGCACTCATTTATTCCATATTTGTTTCCTGTTTGTAAATATTGTTTCAAATAGAGACAAGGAAGGGGCCAAATATTTTATAATAAGATATCATTGTCTTTCCCCCTGTGAAAAACCTAGTATTAGATATAAAGCAGGCACTTGAAGGCTTGCTGACCAATTTATCTTTTTAGAGTTGAATGACTAATAAAAAGTTTTATGTAGCAATTCCTTGGTTAACAGAATATGCATAATTCCTATGGCACCTGCTGAGTATTGCTGGGAGATGATGAAATTATTCATCAACTTTCTCCCTTACATGTTATTCAATTAGTTTGTCTGTGGCAAAGCCTAGAATATATATCAATCAAAAGAGTGAACTAAGTACAAGTTATCTTCCTATTAAGGTTTGCATCCACTATCTTAGCTTTGGTCTAAGAAAGTATTCAGGTGCAGGAAACTTTAAGGAGAATGCAATTGTAAGGATTGAGATTTATCTGGTGCTACTTGTTTTCTGTAGCATATTATGGATTTGAAATAATTTTGGTAATACCTTTAATCAAAAAAATATTAAGAGAATGCTCATCAGCAAAGCCTATTTTGCATTTTTAGGTCAAAGTTTTCTTCAGTGCAGACTGAAAGCTTAGCAGATTTTAAGTGCTGTATATGGATTTCTAGCTTGTTAAAATATCTGAAGCATGTTTAATTCCAAATTTAATTCCTACTTCTTAAGTCAATTACAGATATTTGTATATCATTATATTTAAATAAGAAGGAAAATAACACTCATATATACTTTTCTTTCAAGAAGTATCATCAGACAATATTAACCTTTAATTTTAACCAACAGGTTACCATGGAAAGTTAATAAATCAGCAATCAGAAAAGCATTTAACCAGAGGGCCCATATACCACATATGGAAGTCAATAGCATTCCAAGGAAGACAGTGATTACAGGTACCATAAAATTTTGTCACTCTATGAAGTAACTACTGACAGAATGAACTATTCCATTTTTCCACATTATATGCAAATTCACAAAGATAATATCTAATCAAATGAAACATATCAAGACACTTGGAATTTTACACTTTGTGAAAATCTATACCAAAAATACTAAGAAAGTACTTTCAGTAGAATCCCACAGCACTAGACAATACTAGTAGAGAGGATGCTTTAAAAGCATTTATTTCATAAAATATTTTAATTGAGTCATCTAATGAGTTTCATAAGATGCATGTGTATTAAAATATTTCTATTTTTCAGTACTTATATCTAACGATCTGATGATAACATAGCCACCAAGTCTACAGACAAGAAATATTAAGCCTTTTTAGCTATTATTATAGGTTTTTATTCATTTCTCACTAACCTACACAGATTTTTATACTGTTTTTACTCAAACCATAAATTAGTTTCTAACGTGATAAAATGGCAAAGTTCGTGTTGTCCATTGATAAAATAAATCCAGACAGTTTAGATTTATGTAAAAAGTAACCAATAAAGTACAATCCACTCATTCTTTTGTGGGTTTTTGGTGGGGGGAGGAACATATATTTGTAAGGAATTGTTGTTTTAAGTTGCTAGGAAAAAGAGATATGATCTTTCTCTAAAAGAAATTTCTCCCCATGGAGGCAATACACCTTAAAATGGAAGTTAATAAGCAATTAATAGCACAGACCTAACTAAAATATTGCAAATGTGATAGTATAATATCTTGGTAAATATGAGAATTTTGAAAGCCATGAAATTAAAGACTTTGATATGTGTAAGATCAATAGACATGACTTATCACTATTTAATATGGGCTTTAATTTTTAAATGCCATGTTCCAATGAAAAAGTTGTACTGCACAAGAAAACTGAAATTTCAATAAAGAATCAAGACAAAAGAAACAAACTTTATATTAAAGTACCTTTAAGAGGTTATACTTACGCAGCAACCTCCTCTTTTGACAATCCTTTGAAATTCACCTCCAGATAATGATCTATGTCATCTTTTTCTTTGATCAACTGAGACCTAAATGAAATGGAAAGAAATAATAAAGCACTGCTTTATCAAGTGGAAAAGCTCCCAAATATATAAAATGCCACCAGGAGAAGAGAAATACTTAAGGTATAATACTATATATAATAAATGTTCTACAATAGCTATAGACTTAGGTTGTTGATTAATAATTTCCAAATTTTCATTTTCTTGAATGGAAAGGGACAGGGAAGAATATTAACTCAGCGTGCAAACAAATAAAGCACCAGTACATTAAAAGAATCAGCATTCTTAAGTAAATGGAGTTTTCTCCTCCAAGCTTATAACCTCTTCCATTTTACTCACATTGCTTCACACTGTAACTTTCCAATACAGAAGTCATATTCTGTCTCACACTGGATTTTGAACTAAGAACACCTATTTGATACAAATGTATAAAATTTATTTGTTCTAAACATCACCAACTGTGCACTGAAATGTTTGAGTGGTTTTTTTTATCACACATAAATTCAAATTATTTTTTAAAAAAGTGATTTTAAGAAGACTTTACTGAGAAATACATTACAGTTGTAGTGTATTTATTCTTCACACTCCCTTGCACCTTTAAAAACAAGCATACTACTAACATCCTGTAACAATGGAAGTACAGGCCTAAACAAGTATGTGTTTTTATTCAGAAGCTAATGTAAAATGTTAATACAAAACTATGCCTTAAATGGTGATGAAAAAAATGTTTTTTCTTCAATAAAATGAATACAAGAAATAGTTTTCTTTAAAAACTTTATTGTAGAGATGTGAGATTGGGCTGTGTTTGTGCTGGTGTTGAAAAGAAAATGAATCTCAAGCATTATAAAAGACAGGAAGAACAAGCTTTGTCAGACTTTGTAAATATTCCACATTATTCAAAAGTAAAATTGAAAATAAGAATATACATATACCCTGAATTATGCATGCATCAAAAAATCTGTTTTTCAAATTTTCTGAAAGGAAAATTTGATTTGCTATTATAAGGGAACTTTTATGTTAGTTTAGCTGTATGCATTTATTTTGGTCCAGGGACTTTGGTCTTTCCCAGAAATACTAAAGTATGGTCCTTCTCAAAAGAAAGTAGTTTCGTAATACTTTGATCCTTATGCCTTGCAGGAAGTGAAAAGTTGGCATATGAAATAAATAATCAAACCTACACAAATTATTTATATTGATAAATAATATTTGCATCACTATAACTCAATAAAGCCATAAATGGCAATTTCTAAGGAACAGTTTCTAAACACATTAATACTTAGGGCAAAATACATTGTTCTCTGTCCTTAAGTTTCTGCGTGGCAGCTCCAGGAGCTCAGCAGTCCTTCACGTGCAGCAGCATTTTCAGGCCCCAGGATCACTTCAGTTCCTAAATCTTGCCTGCCAACTTACCCCAGCAATAACACTGGGTTCTTCCTCCAAAACGGAAATCAGCACTCAGGACCTTTGGATTAGAAGCTATCCACCTTTCAGTCCTAAAGCCTCTGCTTTCAATTCTCCATCAACATCTTAAAAAGCAAATATATCTCCAATGTTTTATAGGACCATGATATAATTAGAACAGGAAATAAAACACTCAAATGAGCACTAGCTTGCTAAGCAAATAAATTCTTAATATTTGGATGAAGTTCATCAATCCTTTTGAAACAGCAGACCTGAATATTCTGAATATAACAATATACTTTTGTCTTTCAACAATTTTGTTTTCTGAGATGTGTTATTGACATTTCTTACTGCAATCAGTTCATTCTGTAGGAAAAGAAATGAAAACCAGGGTCACGTACCTTGGAATCGTGCTGGGGAAACATGGCAGCTTCTGTCTGGCTAAAGATGTAAGCTTTGGGTGTGTCATGGGCAGTGGGGGCAGGGTGGTCATTTTAGACTACAAAAAAAAAAAAAAACAAAACACAAAAACAAAAACCAGAAACAGTATTTTAACGAATGAATCTTTCAAATAATCCTTTAAGACATAATTAGAGATCCACAGTCTGTCATCTTAGCTGAGAATGCCTCTGTGTGTAGAGCTATAGCTCTGTTATTCAGGAAGGATACTCACTAAGTGGATTCTGCAGGTGGCTTCTCATTATTTTCTTCTACTATGTGCCTTTTGGCCAATTTATTACTTGTCTGCATCTCTACCAACAATGGATAAGGAAAAAATCTGATAAATGAATTGAAGATTCAGACAATCAGGGGCTTTGGTAGGAGTTTTGTTAAGGGACATGGTTGCAATTAAAGAGTGAAGATTTTCAGGACAGCTATAGATTTCAAATGCTCATGCTTTGCTTTCCTGTTACAATCAATAATTGAAAATTGCTCATACTTTGCTGTTTTCTAAAAACTTTCTCACTCACAAATAAAGGCTTTAGAAGTGATGGATGCTAAGACTGATTCTCAACAAGGAGACAGCTTCCCCAAGAGGCACACAGCTACCATAGTGTAACAAATCACTTCAAAATATAGAGATCCAGAAAAGATTGTTTAAAACAACCATCAATTTATCATCTTTCACACTTTTTGTGGGTCAAGAATTAGGACAGGGTACAAGGGATGGCTTTTCTTTATGCCATGATGACTGGGGCCTCTTCTGAGAAGACTCAGAAGTTTAGGGGTAACTCAATGGTGGGGGGGGGGGGTGGTCAGAAATCATCTGTGTCTCATCCCTTGTATCTGGTAATTAAAAGTATTAGTTGTGACCTTAACAGGCTATTTTCCAGAACACTACATTTGGCCACCTCATAGGGCTTTGGCTTCCTCACAGCCTGGCAGCCTCAGGCTTCTCCCGCAGCAGCTCAGTGCTCCAAAGACAAGTATGCTGAAGAAGAGCCATGGAAACTATATCCACTTTCAGAGCTTGGCCTTGGAAGTCACATAGTACTGCTTCTACTGGGATAAAAGTCCTGTTCAGATTCAAGGCTAAAGAACATAGATTCACCTATTGATGGGAGAGTATCAACACCACATTGTATGAAGAGAATGTGGGATGGAGATATTGTTGTGGCCATCTTTGGGAGATGTAATGTGTCACAGTGGGTAAGGTAGCTGAGCAATAATGAAGGTGGGTCTATAAAATCAAGTTATCTAAAATTTACCCTAAATAGGAAGTAGTGTGGACATAATGTCTGTGGACGTAGAATGGAAAAACTGTCACATGCTGCAAGGGCTTTCAGATGCAAAAGAACACACATTTCTACTGTTAGAGAGGCATCTAAAAGGCCACAGCCTCTTGATTCCACCACCATGTCCACCAGTTGTGATGTCTATCCTAAGCCTCACCAAACAACATAAACTAAAGGCTTATTTTAGGTTTTAAGTCACTTACTTCCAGCATTTACTACATGTGAGACCCAGGGTAAAGCACTATCAACCTGGGCCTTAAATATATTTAACAGATATTTATTGAGCTACTACTTGGTGCCAAGTACTGTTCAAGGTGCTAAAGATATAGCAGTGAACAAAAAAGATGAAAATCTCTGATCTCACAAAATTTACATTATAGGGGTGATGTGGGGGAAAACAGATAATACACAAACATACAAAATATATACAATGTCCGATGATGATAAGATCTACAGCAAAATATAAAGCAGGGACCTAGAAATTACCCAAGTGCTCACCAGTAGTGAAGGCATAAATAAGAGCAGAATGAGATAAAGTCAAAGACATTAATGAGAAATTTGGTAGTGTTCTGATGGTGTAGGATCTTGAAGATTACTATAAAAACTGACTTTTACTCTCATTAAGAATCTTTTGGAGATTTTGAGCATAGGGGTAATATGACCTGACTTGCACCTCGAAAGGATCAGTTTTGTTTTCTTTGAGCTTAGACTACAGGGGATGAAGGGCAGATAACACAGGCCAGCTGGGAGGCCAGTTGTTATGAAATCTGGGTGAAAGTTGATGGTTACTCAGGGAGAGGTGGAGGTGGAGAGATGTGGTCAGATCTGGGGTACAGCCAGCTGTGGACAGCCAAGGTACAATATTCCTCTAGTGCTACAAAGCCATGAGGGAGGGAGGTAGAAGAATAATAAGACTTGAGGGAAAGTTTTTGAAATAAATGAAAGATTATGAAAATAATTTTTTGCATAAAGAGAAAAGTATTTTTTTGTTAATTTTTTTAATGTTTATTTATTTTTGAGGGAGAGAGAGAGAGAGAGAGAGAGAGAGAGAGAGAGAGGCAGAGCGTGAGAAGGGGAGGGGCAGAGGGAGAGGGAGACACAGAATCTGAAGCAGGCCCCAGGCTCTGAGCTGTCGGCACAGAGTGTGATGTAGGGCTCGAACCCATGAAGCATGAGATCATGGACACTTAACCGATTGAACCACCCAGGTGCCCCGAGAGAAAATTTAATGCAGATCAGTGTCATGTTTTACATATGATGGGATCCTAGCATTACCCAGATTATCAGGGCATGGTATGATCCATGAAACAATGTCCACTTACTTTTAAATAGTTACAGCTTTAAAGCACACTGTCTGAACAGCAAATGTTATTTAGTCCTTTCCTACTTCATAACTTCATAATATAGTGACTTCTTTTGTAAATAAAACTAAAAAAAAACCCTACTCTTCTGATCAGATGTCATATTAACTAGTTGAGTTACTTGGATAACCAGAACTTACTAAATGACAACATTATGTAGAACATGTGGTAAGAGGTTAAGGCCAACATAAAGAAAAATCTCATGGACAGGTTTGAAGGCATACCAAAGGCTTCCCCAAGCCCACCTCTGATGAGCCTATTTCAGAGAAGCTAAGAAGAGTCTATGTTCCACAGTCCTCTGATGTTACAGAGCAAATCTGGGCCATCTCAGCTCTTAACCCTCATCTGTCTATCCTTAATGGATTTCTAAAGGGACAGGAGAAAACAATGACTGTGTTTGTTTCAGTTGGGGCATTTCATCCTCTATGAATTAAGACAGTTCTGAGAGCCCCCACTTTGCTTGCCAAGGGCACTGGGGCAGGAGTGATTTCTACATAACTGCAAGGGCCCTTGAAGGGTTCATCAAGGAGTTTCAAAATGAGGAAATAGTACTTGTAATTCTCCAAGTACTAGAAAGATCCAGCTGCTTGTAGACAGAAAGAGGCACCAAACCCCAGAGTGTGATCCAGCCAACAAGGTATGTAAAAGCCACCCCTGTAAAGTTGGGCTGTCAGTATGTGATGTAAAATTTATCCTTTTTGATGTTTACTTGGGTTAGATAATTGTTGCTAGAAAATATAAGCATCTAATGAAATCAAATGCAAACGCCACACGTGGAGAGGAACATGTCTTCTTTGTCACACATATGAACTGCGATTCTTTTTTTTTTCAATATCTGAGTCGTTTCCTACCATTAATGTTTCAGCTGCCAGTTCCTTCATTTTGCTCTCCTCTGATCTGAGAACATTAGCAGCAGGAGCACCTTTACTCTTAAATTTAGTTTAATGTTAGTATTGCAAGCCCTGCTGGCAAGCCTCAAGGCACAGACTCTGAATGGGGGGTGGTCAGAGCTGAATGATAAAGTGGAAAAAAAAGTTATTAACTCAATGTTGGAAAAAATAGGCTCCAACCAAACTGTGTTGGAAAGTTTAAGCTCAGAGTTAGGGTGAAAGTTGAGCAGGCTCCCCCCCTGCCTTAAACCCCACACACGTACCTGGCTTATGCCTGCTGGGAAACGGGATGTTGTTTTTCACAATTGATTCATGGTCACATAAAGGTATTTTGTTCTACACAACAGGTAATGTGTGAACTGAATTTTATGGCACATAACATTTGATATGCATCAAATATTTAAAGGTTTCCTACAACAAATTTTTTTAATCTAAATAATCACCGTCTCTTTTGTAAGTTCAGTCTTATTTATGCTGAATTTTGTTAAAGTAGGAAGTTGGTGCTTTCTTTTTTTTTATTTTTAAAATTTTTTTTTCAACGTTTTTTTTTTTTTATTTATTTTTGGGACAGAGAGAGACAGAGCATGAACAGGGGAGGGGCAGAGAGAGAGGGAGACACAGAATTGGAAACAGGCTCCAGGCTCCGAGCCATCAGCCCAGAGCCTGACGCGGGGCTCGAACTCACAGACCGCGAGATCGTGACCTGGCTGAAGTCGGACGCTTAACCGACTGCGCCACCCAGGCGCCCCAGGAAGTTGGTGCTTTCTAGCAAATAGAAGCAGCCAAGAGGAAAATAAATGAGAAAAAACGCAAGCATGCTTAGGGACCTGTCATTTTAGTCTGAAATTATATCTGTAAAGGAAGCCCTTTGCTCTTTGTTGATATGAGTTGTATCACTTTCCTGGTGTTGGACAGACAGTGTTCCCAGCTCCTAGGTGAGCTCCACCGAGCGGGACGAATGGTTCAGGGTGACTATCTGTGTTCAAGCAGAAATGGAACACATCCTAAACAATGCGCTGTATCAGGGCTCTCCTGGTTCAAGAGCACAGAGGAAATCACACAAGATGGGTGTGACTGCAGGAAGGGAATGGTTCCGATCCAGGCACGTGGAGACAGAGAATGTGAGGCACCTCTCTGGCTGGTACCAAAACCAGCTTAGCTCCAGGAGCCGAGGGTGAAGCAGTGTGTGAGGAGGACCCAGAGGCAGCTCTCCCAGTACCAGCAAGTGGGCAGTGCTGCATGTGGCACCAAGGGTGCTGAGACAGAGATCAAAAGGCCGCCTGAAGCCATTCCACTGTTGGTATTCAGAAGAGATTTGGTGGGTTCTTTGATCTGCTGGTTGGCTCTTGTATCACGGTTTGGCCCCCACATGCAAAGACAAATGAGAATGGAGAAATACAGGATGAAAGGTTTAAGAGTGCTGGGTCAGGATGAACGTGTCCCATGGTGAGAGTTTAAATTTCTGCCCCCCAAGTAAAATTCTTCAAAGAGTAACCCTCCTCCTCCGGCCCAGAGATGCCCTCATCAGGAAACACAAAGAAAAGGGTAGGCCTAGCACTGAGTAGACAGAGGCTACTTGGGGAGTGAGGAGGTCTGAGGCCGACTACCATCTCTAGAATTCAATCACTTTGGGATGTGAGAAAGCCGACAGACCACAGCAAACAAATTTATTATTTGTCATCAAGAGAATTCAAAATAAATATGATTTTCCGATCACCAATAAAATCATTTGTAAGAATTAGAACTGTTCACGTTATCACCATAAGCTCTTTTTACTATAAAAGCTTAAAGAAAACTATGGAAAAAGTATCAATAATTCTGGTCCTGAAAAGGGTAAAAGAAAGTCACACAAAGAAGCTGAAAGAGTTGCTAAACGTCTATCCCTTGTATCATAATTTTTAAACACCTCTAGCACTCAGTGGTAGGTCATGAGTTAGGTCATTAAATAAAAAGAAATCAGACATTTTCTACCAACTGACATTTCTTGATGATGAAATCAAAATATAAAGTAGGAAAAGTGTTGAAGGCAGGCCATGTTTCAGTTGACTTACATTCGGAGATTACTGCTGAAGGTCTCTCCAAGGTTTACAGACGTCAGTCTGAAAATTAGGAATAATGATAGCAAAGGAAAGAAGAAAAAAGTTACAAATCAGTTAACAGAATAACTCCTCTTCCTGTCCCAAATCATGGAATAAGAGTCACTCATACAAATAATACCAAGTACCTAATGTGTGTTTAAATGGACGTTTTAATACCAAAATGTAGTCCTAGGGGAGAAACTAATAACTAATTCAATGAAATGCCAGTACATCTGAATTATGTATATGTATTAATATATTCCAATACAAATGTGACATTAGGGATAACAATTTGATCTCTCAAACTTATTAGACACTAAGTTATCTTTACTCAAACAGCGGGCACCTCAGTTCCCTTTCTGTTCCTACTTAGTCCTAAACGGGACTAGTAATTTATTCCTACACCGGTTTATTTTCCCACTGCCCTCAGAGGGTCAGGTGAACTGGGAAGCAGGAAAAGCGCCTCTCCTGGCTCCTACTTCTATCCACTTCTTGAGGCTAAATGGCGAGGGCCTCTGTTCACGAAGCTTGAGAAGGCGTCTACACACTGACGAAGGAAGGTCTGCTGGGGTCACGAAAGGGACTGGACTGCCTGGAAGAGCAGCCCGCCTCTCCTGGGAACTGTTAAAGTCCTGCCCCGAGCTTCGCCTCAGCCGTCACGAACCTCGGTGGGCTGGCCCCGTGGGGCAGTTCTGGTTTTCCGTTCCGCCGAAGTGTGATCCCCACCGGTGGCAGGTGCTGGGCGCCGGTGCTGCCTCCTCTTCCAGCAGTTGTTCGGAGACCTGGCACAGTCTGCGCGGAGAGAAGGGACGCGGGAGCGTCGCCCGGGATACTGAGGGGGTGGGGCCGAGCTGGTGGGGGCGGGATTAGGCTAAACAGGGTCTCGGGATTGGGGCAGTTCCAGATTCCTCGGGCACGGGGGCGGAGCCTGGTGGGGACAGAGCCTACGAAGGCTGAGCGGGACCTCCAGATCTAGCACGCTTTTCAAACAAGGCAGCTTTCAAAAGTTTGTGGCCGCTTTCAGAAATTAGTTCAACTGATCCAAGGGTCTCCAATTTGCCGCCTGGAGTCATTTCCTTCATGGCGCCTCATTCTTAATATTTTGCTACATTTCCCTGATCAATGGGAAAGCATTCAGCTTGGCATTCGTGACCCCCGTGACCTGATGCCACTTTAAGGAACTGGAAAAGTCATTCATTCCCTTCTTCCTCAGCCTTTGTTGTAACCAGAACCATTTTTGCCCTGCCATCCATGAATACCTTTTCCACTCCTGTCTCCAGCAAGATAGTCCAATTTTGAGTTGTGGTGAGTGACAGACTCAAGATCTCCTGTTCATAGAATCTTCCTGCACCCTGTCTTATTATTACTTTTTAAATTTTTTAGCTGAAACTCAGGATTTTATATTTACATTGACTAAATGTCAGCCTATTAATCTCAGCCCATCATTCCATCCCGTCTCTCACATGTGTAAGTGCAAGGAAGTGAGCTTTCTTGCACATTCTCTCATATGTATATAGGGCAAGAGGGTGAGGATTGTTGCTTATTACTTCTCAAATACAAACGTGCTGGAAAGTGAGGCTTTTCTTCAGTGCCTACTGTCACACACTGTAGGAGAGAGAGCCAGCAATATTGCTCACGCAAGTCATTCTATTAGCCATAAATTGATTCTATTTGGAGTACAAACATAACAACCATAACTACACATTTCATTCCGACATCTAATTTGCTGCACCAAATTATGAAATTATTTCCAGCATGTAAGTTTACATCATGCACTCAATTGATCACTCTGACTACCCGTAACTGGGCTCCACATGATCCCCCATGGCAGTAAGGCCTGCCCTATCCTCAAGAATTCATCTCCCAGTTATCAACATCACCTTAACACGGCTCCACTGTCACCGGTGTGAATTCTTTTCCGGTCTTTACTGCCTTTTCTCCTTAGAGGTTTGTGAATTCCATGCACCTGCTTTTTCACATGAGACTCTCCTGGTTTGGTTTTCTAGGTGGCTTCTTCTTGCCTCTTTGGATATATTCCTCCTGCTTGCTGCGTTTTCACTGGCAGTTCTTTGACCAATTCTCTTTCTCTTTCTGCTTAGTATAATATTTCTTAGAGCTAGGGAATTCAGTTAGCTTTTTTTGCAAGGGATAGAAAACCTGACTCACACTGGGTTAAGCAAAAAAGGAACCTGATTATTTCACACAACCAAAGGATGCCAGCTCCAGGTACAACTTTACCTATAGAATCAGGGCCTTCTGTAAACTTTGAGGACTCTAGAACACCCCACCCTTCACCACACAGAATTAATCTCTCCTTCTTTCTACCTTTTCCTCTTAGACCAGTTCTACCATATGTGTTTCACTTTGCGTGGATCTTGGTTTATGTGAGTTAATCTCTCCTGAAAGATTCTGAGCTCTTTGAAAGCAGAGACCATTTTATTTTTCTCTGAATTCCCTGGGGAATTAGTATATACCATATGGGGATTAGTATATAGCATACGCTCAAAAATGTTTTTTGAATTAATCAAATGAATGACAGGATGGCTAGAAGCTTCTGGAGCTGATTCTTCCATTTGTAATTGTTCTTATTGCTTCCTCTCTCTTCCCCACCTAGAATTGGTGAGGTGGGAGGGGATGCAGTTACAGTTTGAATGCTAATACTGACTTAAGATCTAGAGTGCCCCCTTCTGATCTTTGCTCTGGAGAAAGGTTTTTAGGATGTCTCAGCGTGCAAAGAAGCAAATGATAATCCTCTAGGGGAAGCCAATATATCTTAACTACTCCTTACAATTGTTCTCAAAGTGTTTCTGATACCTCAATCATCATTTCAGTCATCTCCATTATCATGATCTTCCACGATGAAAATTACTCTGAATCATTTTTGTTTTACTGAACACATCTCCAAGGAACAACTGAAGAAAGAATATATGAGGTAAAGTTTTTGAGTTCTTTCATGTCTGAAAATGTGCTCATTTTACCCATGGTTATTTGGCAGGGTTGGACATTCTAGGTTAACAATCATTTCTCAGTTTAGAAGGTATTGATTTCCACCACACACCCCCCCCCCCACCCAGTATTCATTGTTAATGATAAGAAGCCTAGAGCCAATTTTCATTTTTTTGATGGGATTTTGTGATAAGATCCGTGTTTGCAGTGACATCCCCAAATCTCAGTGACCTAAAATGATGAAGTTTATCTCCTGATTACAATATGTAACCATCCCAGGTCAGCCTTGGGTTTTGTTCCATACTATGTTCAATAGCATAATCGTGCTAAGAGGATTATTACCCCCTGGAGCATTGCTGGTCTGTGGCAGCTGGAAGATGAGAGTAAATTGCACATTAGCTTTTAAAGCCTTCATCCAAAATTATATTCATCATTTCCTCTCCTACTTGAAGTCACATGGCGATGCTCAGTTTTAAGGGAGCAGGTAACTTTGATCTTGCCATGTGTCTGAAAGAAGAACCAGATCTCTGCGAATGGTCATAATGAATATCGCACATCTGGTTTTCTCCTTCAACTAAGACATTTTTTGGACTTTTGTATCCTTTCTGTTCTGACATTTCATGGAGTTCTCTAGTAGAACTTGTCAGCTGAGTACTCACATTCTTCCTCAGATTTAGATAATAATCTTCTATTTTTAAAAAATTATTTCATGTTCTCATTTTCTTTTTCTATGATTCTTGCTTATTAAACATCAACCTAGATTTGTCCTTTTTATCTCTGATTTTTATTTCATTTTTATTTTCTTTGCCTTTTTGGTTCTAAAATTTGGACATTTTGGACAGTATTATTTTTCAGTATTTTATTGATTTTTTTGTGAGATAAATCATATTTCTTAGTCTTTGATAGTTCTTGTTCTTTTATTCATCCTTTTGTATAAACTCTTTTATAGGCGTACTATCGTTTATGGATGTACAATTATTTCTGAATATATTAATTAGTTTTCTCTAAATTATTTTTTCCTCCAGAAAATTCTTTTCTTTTGTTAATGTTGACATATCTCTTTTACATAGTTATTGTTCTTTGTTTTTATATTAATTAATATTAGGTAATTAGCTGCTAATAACAGGAAAAAATATATAGAATTGGAATGATACTCCACAGTGTCAGATTCCCAGTTTCTTTGGCTTTGTAACTCCACTATATATGGATACCACTCCCAAGATCATTGATTGTCCACAATGGCTGCTTCCCAAGCATATGTGTGTATTTTCTCTGAAGGAAGGATGCACAGGGGAATAATGGCATGCATACTCATCCCAAGAGATGAACACATCTTTTGTGCTACATAGCACTGGCAAGGACTTCATCACAATGTCATCGTTAGTTTCAAAGGCAGCTGAAAATATGATCTTCATTTTGAGTAGCCATGTGATTTGCTAAAAGTCAAGATCCTATAACTGTGGAAAATAAGAAAGAGTGGATGATAGGGGACAATCAGCATCAATGCTAAAGACATCAGTTCTTATATAAGAAAGAAAGACTGGATTTCTGGTGTTGAGTTTCCTCTATTGTCTAAATGGGACTGTTCTCCAAGTTTCCTCCTTGGGTAAGAATTTTCAAAGCTCTGGGTAAGGTGGGCAAGTCCTGTCTTCTTGAGTTTCTTTTAGAGTGAAAACATGGGGAAGCTATCTGGCTGTGCCCGCTATGCCAGAAGACGTAGTCAGGCCTGAGGTACCAACATGCACACCTGGAGCCTAAACTTTCAACTGAAAGTTCATTGAAAGTCTTTATAGAAGAGTTTTGGTTTAAAGTATTCCTTCTTGCTCCTAGGAGTGAGGGTGTTAAATAGGGGTTTGAGGGGCGCCTGGGTGGCTCAGTCGGTTAAGCGTCCGACTTTGGCTCAGGTCACGATCTCACGGTCCATGAGTTCGAGCCCCGCGTCGGGATCTGGGCTGATGGCTCACAGCTTGGAGCCTGCTTCCGATTCTGTGTCTCCCTCTCTCTCTGCCCCTCCCCCGTTCATGCTCTGTCTCTCTCTGTCTCATAAATAAATAAACGTTAAAAAAAATTAAAAAAAAAATAAATAAATAGGGGTTTGAGTGGTGAAATTTATCATATACAGACTATTTTTGCCCTTATTTTCAACCTCCCTTCTCATTTCTTGCTCTTCTTGCCCTGTAGATGCTGAACAATGACTCCAGGGTTTATGTTGAAGACTGTCCTTGGCTGCTCCAGTGCTATGGCTTTCTCTACCTGTTTCATCCTTTACCCCACTCCCTTCCACTTTGTATCTTAATGTGGTTTTTTAAATCTCTCACCCATTGATAGCTAATACCCTATTTTCATCACTGTTATTAGTAATTTTTTTGTGGTACTTACACATTTTTATTTCACTGGGATCTTGGGAGGGAAGGGAGGTACATATATGTGCTTAGTTTGTTAGCATCTAAACATTTTTCAGGAATGGAATACTGAAATAAGACACAGGAAAAATTAAGGGGAAGAAAAGAAAGGAAGGGAAATTATAGAACAAAACTAGAAAATGCGATGAAAAGTTACAGGGAGACATTGATTAAATCATAATAGTCAAGTCACAAACCACCTGCCTTAAATTTGTAATAGATAAATTAATTAATATAATTATCTAAAATTTTGGATAGGGGTACCTGGGTGGCTCAGTCAGTTAAGCATCAGACTTGGGCTCAGGTCATGATCTTACAGCTCATGAATTCGAGCCCCATGTTGGGCTCTGTGCTGACAGCTCAGAGCCTGAAGCCTGCTTCGGATTCTGTGTCTCCTCCTCTCTGCCCCTCCCCTGTCATGCGCTCTCTCTCCTTCAAAAATAAATAGGCATTAAAAAATATAAGAAAATAAATACAATTTTGGATCAAATTAATTTATTTGTATGTAGGTTGGCTGTTACGCATTCTTCTTCCTAAAAATACATCTTGAGGAAATATCAAATTCCATTAGATACAATTCAGTGGGACAGTAGCAGGTATCCTTATACTTGTCTAATCAGGAGAGAATATGACTGAAGAGGGTCAATTTCAGGCTTCCACCTTAGAATTTGAATTTTGAGCAGCAAGACAAAGAACCCCAAAAGTTTTGGCATTTACTCCATACCAGCAGTGGCCTCCTGCCAAGATAATTCCTGCCAAGATATGGTTGTGGTTTCTGCTTCCTTAGTCTCAGAATCTGCATTGATTCCTACCAGTTCCCAAGCCCAGCTTTTCAGATCTCTGTCCATTTCCTTTTGTCTAAATGAAGTACAGCAAAATTCTGTTGCTTGGGATTAAATCCTAACTGACATAAATGTTGGCACCAGAGGCTGGATTGTGGGAAAAGGAACTTCAGGGAAGGGTTCTTACGATTGATCATCTATCTACATTAAGGTGAAAAGCAATGAAGCTCTGATTCTTGTCCTTACAAGAAAGGTAGCAAACCATGACAACGTTGATGAAACAGCAATTATCAACCGAGATTACTTGTGAAAAATTTTCCATTGGGGAGAGTAAAAGTCTAACAGATCATGGAGCTACCACAACCAAAGATCATTGTGAAACAATGAGGAATCCAAGTATTTGCAGTTGAGTAGTTGCTTTTGGTGACACTGGATAATATAAGGAAGAGAGTGACAAACTAAAAATACTAAATCTCTGTTTTCAAAGCATGGGCTAACCGTGCTTTATATAACCATCCTGACACAAAAAGTCAAGTGACTTAATCACAACAAGAGCTGATTCTATAGCCCAGGAAGATCTGTCATGTGAATGTCAGGGCATTCATCAGAAAAGAGTGCTGCTTTAACAATATAAATGGAGTTATTCAGGCATATTCAGAAGACATTGAGTAAGCGGAAGTCCAAAGCCCCTCTTACCTATCTTCCACTGAAGCGTCTTTGCAAAGATAAATAATCCACTTTATACTCCACTGGTCACACAGCTATTCTTCCCTTGCTTGAAGATACTGTTACTTTTTTGCCTGAGGTTGTTCCCTTGAAGAAAAAATACAATAATTTCTTTCTTACTCAGCACCTCATAATATTCACATCTGTAATTAGATTTAAATCTCATAGTGTCCTAGGGGACAAAAATGAAAAAATACAACTCTGAGATGACTCATGTGTACACATACACACACAAGCACAGACACACATGCGCGTGTGCACAGAATTTGCTAGTTTATGTCAGCCAAATTCCAGAAACATTGTTTTTCCTCCAGAATGGATTTTTAGGGCGTTTGAACAAAAAGTGGGGAATGTAATACCAGAATTTGAAATGTAATATCAGTATAAATTTGTCATGATGGGTAGATTTTTTAAAGACTTTAGATTCCATGTGTTATTTTAGGTGATTAGATACAGTTTATTTAATAGTTTCCTGGTTTAGTTAATGTATATCTGGCCAAATGGATAGTAATTTGTGTTGCAAAAAATTTGGTTTAAAGGCAGAAATTTAAAGTCTTTCAGAGATAGGATGCTAGGGTGCATATATCATATATGGCTCACCTTCTAACTATATTCCCTAAGAAAGTCTTAAAAATCTTCCCTTCACCAACAATTTGAGATCTAAAGAGGAAAATGCCAAACCTCTGTAAGTTCTCTACTAACTTATTTCCCTAGGTTAAAAGTGCTGGTGGGAAGTGTTATAATCGAAAAAAAGCACCATGACTTTAATAGAGATGCAATGTTCCCAAGGTAGAAGAGGTCAGTGGAATTATTAAATCTCAGTGGGAGACTAGGTACATTTGCCATAATATTCAGCCATGCCAATGTGTTCATTAGAATAGCCTGATCTACAGAGATCTGTGGCTATGATTAATTTGTCATGACATTGCTCGGAATCAAACTAATGGGTAACCTTTATACTTAGAACTTAATTTGTGTAAGAAGAAAAAAGATCCCCTAAACCTGATAAACAGAAGCCTGGCTTGAGTTCCCATAATAGACAGTAGAGAGTACTGATTTTTCATTAAATGCCAAGATGAGAACCACAGCCCCTTGAATGAAAGCTATGTACCCTGGAGTCCAGACATTACACCCAAAGTGCACTTGAATCTTTCTCCTTTTTTTCTTTAAAGGTAACTATATTTATTCACTCAGGTAACTGTACTGGAAAAAAGAGTATACCCAAAACTTTCGGGTTGTTAGATACCATACACTAATTCTGAGTTAATGCTAATGCTAATTTTTAATCCATTATTAATAGATTTAAGGTAAATTAATTTTTTGGTTTTTTTAAGTCTAAAATAGGCCTAGTAAACTCTGGGCCCATCCTATGGTTATTTTTCTGATGGTAGGAATTTTTAGTGATCACCTGACCTTTAGAATAAAGGTTATTACGGTACAAGAGCATCAAGAGGAAGTTCTTGAGATTCTACCTTTATGCAGCAATTACAGTGGGTCAGATAATTGGAAAGATTCACCAGACTCTAGCAAGACTTACTCAAAAAGATTCCTCTGGGTAAAAGATACAGAGAAGCAGGGGCAAGAAAGCATAATGGGGGGCGCCTGGGTGGCTCAGCCGGCTAAGCGTCCAACTCTTGATTTTGGCTCAGGTCACGATCTCAGTTTTGCGAGTTCAAGCCCCACATCATGCTTCGGATTCTCTTTCTCTCTCTGCTCCTCCCCAGGTCGCACTGTCTCCCTCAAAATAAATTAAAAACAAAAAGGTATAATGCAACTTCAGATCGGTCCTGACACCCATATACAACTTCTTTGGTTCTCCCTCATTTGCACGTGATGACCTTCATCTCCAGAACAAAAGTTTACCTGGGGATCTCTTATTTATTGCTGGATTTAAGTCTTAATATATACTTTATTTTTTCCCCAATCTATGTTAAGGAATAATTGAAAAATTATTGAAAAATATAACTGCATATATTTAAAATGTACAACATGATGATTTAATATATATACAAATTGTGAAATAATTACCAAGACCAAGGTAATTAACATATTCACCACCTTATAATGAACTCTTCTGGTATGTGTGTGCTGAGAACACTTAAGATTACTCCCAGCATCTTTCAAGTATACAATTTTTTTGTGGTCGCAAATGGCAAAATTTTATTCTTTTTTATGGCTAAATAATATTCCAGTGTGTGTGTGTGTGTGTGTGTGTGTGTGTGTGTGACATTTTCTTTATTCATTCATCCACTGGAGGGCATTAGATTGTTTCCATGCCTTGGCTATTGTGAATAATGCTGCAATGGACATGGGAATGTAGGTATCTCTTTGAGATGAAGATTTTGTTTCTTCCCAACCCAGGAGTGAGATTGCTGGATTATGCAGTAACTCTGTTTTTAGTTTTTTGAGGAAGCTCCACATTGTTTTCCATATTGGCTGTACCAGTTTACATTTCCACAACAGTGTACAAGGGTTTCTTTTCATCAAGGGGTCGTTAACGTTTATTTATTTTTGAGACAGAGAGAGAGCATGAACAGGGGAGGGGCAGAGAGAGAGGGAGACACAGAATCTGAAACAGGCTCCAGGCTCTGAGCTGTCAGCACAGATCCTGACGCGGGGCTTGAACTCCCGGACCGTGAGATCATGACCTGAGCCGAAGTCGGACGCTTAACCGACCAAGCCACCCAGGCGCCCCATCAAGGGGTCGTTATACTCCACTGGTCACACAGCCAAAGCAGGCTATAAAGTAGGTACGGATTACCAATCTATATATTTTGATAAACAATGTAGACAAACTAGTTCAGCGTGCATTCAGGGGAGTTTCAGACTTTAAACAGCATATTAAGTGTCACTACCTAGTATATTTCATTCATATCTTGGTCATGGGAGAATAAATGGAAAGTAATACTACATCTGCAAGGAACTTCACACATGGAAAACTTAGGAGTGAAAATTCTTTGCATATTCCTATTTGTTTCCTTGGGTTAGGTGGACAAAGTAGATGTACGTTTTGAAGAATAAAAGCTTAATCATTGTGCCGCTGTTCCTGATAGAGCTTTCTTGCTGGAGCAACCTGATAAGCAGCATATACTGCCTACTCCCATATTTTGATTCACAGAAAAACAAAACAAAACAGAAGTGATTTGCTTTTACTTAGCAAGAACAGAAGTACACTTTTATTTTCCACCTCAGTAATCTGTCAACTTTGGCTCTTTGCTGCAATTTAGTTCACAGGGACCTTAATTCTCTTACCATCTTGTAGAATATCAGGCTGGATTGCGACACTGATTGGTTGTTTAGCAGAAACTGGAGAGCAAGATATACCAGGTACTCTATACCCTCATACTATAAATGCATGGGAAAAGGGACAATATACATCTTATGAAAACACAGGAGTTTTCTCACATCAGTGAGGTTCTGGAGGGTTTAGATGGACAAACACTCCAATGTGAAGGACAATTTGTTGAAATTTGCCTACCCAATCAAAATGCTTATTTGCGTAACTTTGGATTTTAGAGGCTGATATGAATCCTGGCCTGTCATCACATCTGTAGCTGTTGTCTGCCTTGAGATAATAAAACACAGTTCTTGGTTTCTGGCCCCAGGATCTGTCCTCATATCTGCCCTTCCCAAGTCTTGTTCACAGCTTCACAATGATTTTGTGAACCTCTGAAATCCATTCCAATAAATTAATTTTTCTGAACTTAGCCAGAGTTGACTTTTATTACTTACAACTAAAGAATGTTAATTTACACAATAATTAAGGATGTAGTACAAATGAAGTAAAACTTAATTAAAAAAACACAAATTAGTAAGTGTTAATTATAGATATCAATTATTCACATTGAACATTTTATAACATTTAATTTCTGTAAAAATTTTTTTCAACATTTATTCATTTTTGAGAGACAGAGAGACAGAGCATGAGCAGGGAAGGGGCAGAAAGACAGGGAGACACAGAATCCCAAGCAGACTCCAGACTCTGAGCTGTCAGCACAAAGCCTGACGCAGTGCTCGAACCCAAGAACTGTGAGATGGTGAACTGTACTGAAGTCAGACGCTTAACTGACTGAGCTACCCAGGCACCCCTAACATTATACATTTTCTAAAGTCATAGTTGAAACTCTAAGATTCTATTAAGAAATTTCCTTTAAAGAGTGGGTGCCTGGGTGGCTCAGTTGGCTAAGTGTCCAACTCTCGGTTTCGGCTCAGGTCATGATCTCATGATTTCATGAGTTTGATCCCTACATGGGGCTCTGTGCTGATTAAGAGCCTGCTTGGGATCCTCTCTCTCTGCCCCTCCCCTGCTCATGTTGTCTCTGTTTCTCTCAAAATAAATAAATAAACTTAAAAAATAAAAAAAAAAAAGAAATTGCATTAAAGATTATACGGAATTACATATATTTTTCTATTGTTACATCGAGATTTGATGAAATTAGTTTAAAAAATGGAGGCTAAAATATTCTATTTGATTTTTTGTTGTTATTGTTTTGTTTTTAAGTTTATTTACTTATTCTGAGAGAGAGAGAAAGTGTGTGTGGAAGTGGGGGAGGGGATGACAGAGAGGGAGGGAGAGAATCCTAAGCAGGCTCCACCCTATCAGCCCAGGGCCTGACTCAGGCTCGATTTCCCCAACTGTGAGATCATGACCTGAGCTGAAATCAAGAGTTGGGTGCTTAACTGATTGAGCCACTCAGGTGCCCCCAAAATATTCTATCTGTGTAGTCAAGTGATTATGTGCATTTTTTTTACCTGGCTGAAAATATAAAATATTTTTGAGGTTTTACTATTTCCTATTTGTAAAATAAATTAGGCGGAGAAATCTAGTCAATATTTATTGATCTTACATAAACAGTGCACTGAACTAAATATTCTAAGGTAAAATAAAAAGCCATTTGCTTATTGATGTTTGCAAGCAATAATTTTTATGCTGAATTTAGAGTTGAAAGCATTTTTATAGATTGTACCAATGTGTATAACACTCTTCTAATTGTCCTAAGTGTTTTGCAGTTAAAAGAACCTAGAAAAATAACTTTTAAGATTCAATCAAATATAATCAGCAAATAGTTTTTGAACTACACATTCTCAAATTGTTTGGCAAGATTCTGTAAAATGCAAGAGAGCTGGAAAAGGAGAAGCAACAGGCTGAAGGCATGATACTCAGTCATACTAATGTTAGGAAAGCACATTTTAAAATTAAGGGTATAGGAAATAATTGCCTGAAAATCATCAACATCTAAGAAGCTTGGAAAGCCTTTAGGATCCGGCTTGAAAATCTTTTACCTGTCTTGACATCTAATGTATATTATCTTGGTTTTAAATTCAGTTTTAATTGTTTTTTTTTTCTCACTCAATGTGTGCAAACCACATTGTTTTTAATGCCAAAGTATACAGAGAACTTTCTTTTATAATGTCTTGTAAATATTAGTTGTTATTAAAACTTATTTCCCCATTTTTTTCAGTGTTTTTATACTCTGAATTCTGTTTGCTGCATTCTGTTTTCTCAGACGGCTAAATCTGCCAATTAAAAAAAGTGCCATTTGAATTTGAACATACTTTATATGCTTTTTGCTAATTTTACTCATTTTGTGCCTCCACACACTGGATAAAACTACAATGACAATGTTTTCTACAAGTGTAGGCAAATTTCAACAAAATAATATGCTTTAACAGTTGTCACATCTTTCAAAAGCTTAATTATGTGTGCACATCATAATAAAAATATATGTGTATATACATATCTGCTTATATGTATATAAATATCATTTTAAGATACTAAGAGGCATATCAATATTTTTCCAATTCAATTCAGAAGTGAAATTTCCCATTTTCCAAAGACAAAGATCTAACTGTATACACAAGGGGAATTCTAAATTCATGAACAAAACATATATTCTATATGTATCGAATATATGTAAGCATATTTTATATATAAGCATATTATATATTTACATATAGATTATATATTCTATAGAATATATATATTATATAGATGAGATCATGTGATCTCATGATCTTTTTACGTAGGGGCACCTGGGTGGCTCACTTGGTTGAATGTCTGACTCTTGATTTTGGCTCAAGTCATGATTTCATGGTTCGTGAGTTCAAGCCCCGTGTCAGGCTCTGTGCTGACACACAGATACTGCTTATGATTCTCTCTCTCCTCTCTCTTCCCCTCCTCTGCTCGTGCTTGCTCTCTTTCTCAAAATAAATAAATAAACATTAAAAAAAATGTTTAAGTAACATAGAGGACCACAAGGAAAAACAGAAAGTCAGTGAACCAAAAACATACCCAGGAAGAAAGCATTTTGAATATTATAAAAAAAAGTTTTAAAAATAATAACTTCAGTGGTTCTATGAACAATTTTAACAATATATATAAGCATATAAACATATTATATATTATATTGAATATAATAATATTTTTCAAAGATTGTTTTAAATAAGATGATAAATATCACATTTGGTAAAATTCTATAACTTCCAGTTCAGTCTCATACTAAAATAACTTTATTAAATAAAAGTATAAATAAAAGCTGAATTAGACATAACAAAAAAATATGGAGTAGCAGTCCTATGCACTAAATTTGAAAGTCTAAATCCATTCATCCATCCAACCAACCATTCATCTATCTATCCATCCATTCATCACTTCAGTAGGCCAGGTAGTCTGCTAGAGTAGGAATACAAAGATAAATCATGTTCTCAGTGAATTCACAGCCTAGGAATCAAGACAGACATGCAAAAGAGACAACTATTCCTTTGTTTTCAAGCTCTGTGACCCATCTGCACCTGCATCAGAAAGAACTGGACTGATGTCCTTTTCTTCTCAATCACTTAAGTCCTAGCCATCCCATTCTGGTCCCCAGGCTGTGCCTAATCCTCTCTGCTCCTGACTCATTCAGCCTCACATTCTGCACTCAGATCTAATTCTCCTCTAGTACTGACCTCAGGACACCCAGGCATTCACACCCCATGAGTTATGTTCCTTCAGCCAGTTTGCATAACCAATTATTCTAATGGGACCTGGTACAGCACAGACCATCATGGCCAACGTGCCTCCCTGGATCATCCAGTCCTACGGAAATCTACAGTACCACATGATAAGTGCTATAAAATAACATCACCTTGGGTGCCTTGAGGAGGGACTATGCAGCTTCCCAGGACTGAGTGGAAGTTTGACAGCTACAAAACACTTTATAGAGAATAATGTTTGAAATGTAATTTTGAGTCTCGAAAAATGAGTAGAGGTGTGCCAGGTATACAGAGAATACAATGGCAGAAAACCTTAGCTCTTTAGATTCACATGAATTCTAGAATATAGGGGCACAGAGGTGTGGAAGATGAAGTCATCCCCAAACAACATAGCAATATAAAAATCTGAGCTCCAACCAAGGCAATGAAAAACTGAGCACACAATAATATATTCATCAGTTTAGTATATTTGGGATTATAATTGGAACAGATATTGATTTTATAGTATTAGTTATAGTCAGGACAGGGAAAATTATGAATGTTCCTCAAGAAGAGTGAAATAAAGTAAAAAGGGCATCAGTTCTTTATGGGTGAAACTGGTTACTTACAGAACATTCTACAAAGAACCTTGGTTGATCTGACTCCAAAGATTCTCTCCTAAATTATTATTTTAGCTTTCTTTCCTCTTATCCCATGCTTAACAATAATATGTATAATTTCCTTCTCTTTGTAGAGTTTCCTAAATGGACGGAAGTTGTGTTTTGGTTAACCAACTATGAATATTTAGGTTATCCTTGAAATTATATTCTCACTACAAATAAATTAATTAATATATTCCCACTACAAATGCACTGGCATTTGGCTTATGTGTCAGCATGTGTCTTTAGTTATTTTGTGTTTACTAAGGTTGTTCACCACTTGATATGCTGTAGTCATGGTTCTGGATTTTCAAAACTGAGGAACAGGTCTTTGACTAGAGTAATCCATCCAGAAAGAGTCATCTTATGAAGGCCAGGTTAGTGACCATTGACTTCTCTTGGTAATTACCCCCATCTTGACCCTCTTTATTACAAAAGTAATTATGGTTCTATGTGATTTATTCAAAATTTTTAAGTAGGGCCACATGGGTGGCTCAGTTGGTTGAGTGTCTGACTCTTGATTTTGGCTCAAGTCATGATCTCATGGTTCGTGAGTTCGAGCCCCGTGTCAGGCTCTGCGCTGACAGCACAGATACTGCTTATGATTCTCTCTCTCCTCCTCTCTCTGCCCCTCCCCTGCTCATGCTTGCTGTCTCTCTTTCTCAAAATAAATAAACATTAAAAAAATTTTAAGTAACATAAGGGACCACAAGGGAAAATAGAAAGTCAGTGAACCAAAAACATACCCAGGAAGGAAGAATTTTGAATATTATAAAACAAAGTTTTAAGAATAACAATTTCAGAAGACCATGGGGGAAGGGAAGGGGGGAAAATAGTTAAAAACAGAGAGGGAGGGAGGCAAACCATAAGAGACTCTTAAATACAGAGAATAAACTGAGGGTGGATGGGGGTGTAGGGGACAGGGGAAAATGGGTGATGGGCATTGGGGAGGGCACTTGTTGGGATGAGCACTGGGTGTTGCATGTAAGCGATGAATGATGGGAATCACCCCAAAAACCAAGAGCACACTTTACACACTGTATGTTAGCCAATTTGACAATAAATTATATTAAAAAATAATAATTTCAGTGGCTCTTTGAACAATGTTAGCTGTAACATCCTTACATTTTTTCTAGGATAATCAGATAACTGAGAATATCTTATGCATCACAGTGGCCGTGAGAATGCACCTCAGAGACCACTGACTTGACTATAGGGTGTGTAATTAACCAAGGGTACCAGCTACTGTGTTTTGAAATTTGTGGTTCCACACCTCCCAGAGATCATTCCCAGCCAATGACTGTGTGCAGAAGAAGTACTAAAGCAAACCCATTCTTGAGAGACACTGACTTCTCTGAAGGCCAACTTTGGCTTAAGGATTCCCTATTGTTTCCCCAAACCTTCTATCAGTCTAGGGTACTTCCACCAAACCTCTCTCTCTCTCCTTTATTTGAGATCAGAACTGCATCAGAGTCTGATGGCTCTCTTAGCCTTCTCTAGCTCCCTCCCTATTTTCTCTCAAAGAAGCATTTCTTCAAATAAAATCCTTGCATATTACCTACCTCATCTTTGCATCACCTTCTGAAGGACCCTGAACAACACTTCTAAAAATTTTGCTAAATTCTCTTCAACATTTTATGCCATGGTACAAAAGGTAAGAATTCCAACTGGGCTAATCCTCCCAGTGGGCAGAATATTGAATGGTATATCCTCTTGTCCACTTTACCCAGATGGAGGAAGTGTTTGAGGAAAGAGTCCATGCTGATATATGGGTATTATCTATTAGTTTTCCTGAAAGATCAGAGACATGGGAAAAGCAAGATTGCTGACATGGAAGTTTGGATAAGAGTTATATGGGTAGGAGCACCTGGGTGGCTCAGTCGGTTAAGCGATTTTTGGTTTCAGTTCAGGTCGTGATCTCACAGTTCATGGATTCAAGCCCTGTGATGGGCTACGCGCTGACAGTACAGAGCCTTCTTGGGATTCTCTCTCTCCCCCTCTCTCTGTGCACCCCCCTGCTCACTCACTCTCTGTCTCTCAAAAAATAAACATTAAAAAAAAAAGAGTCTGGATAGACTACTTTGAATAGACCCAGAGTAGATAAAAGAGTCTCTTAACAGTCAGGTAGACTTTCCTGCTCAGTGGAGGTAAATTTATTCTAGAGCTTACTCAATGGTTTATGAGCAACATGATCATATTGGTAGGAAAGGAAGGAACACATGGATAGGCACAGTAACGAGCATTTTCCCACCCCACAGATGACCTAGTTTTTGCTACTGCTGAGAGCCCATTTTGCAAGTAGCAATAAATAACCCCATGTTCCTGATTGGATACCATATTCTAGAAGGACCAATCTACTAGCTAATAGCATGCTGGTTATACTATATCCCCTCCATCACAGAGGAGGCAGTATTTTGTCCTAACTAGAACAGACATGTATTCTGTATATATATTTGCCTTCCCTGTTGGCTATGCTTCTGACAGCATCACCACCTATGGACTTATAAATGCCTTATTTATGGCTACAATGCAAATGGCTTCTCGGGGATGAAACAAGGGAGTTTGTTGATACTCATGGTTTAACTGCTTTTACACATAATCTATTATCCATAAGATCCTGACCTTATAAAAGGAAACAAATGAAGACTTAGAGCTCCAGCTGACACACACTACTTTCTAAGTTTGGGATGTTGTGCTGTAGGATACAGTATGTACTCTGAAACAAGAATCAATGTATGGTGCTGTTTCCCAGAGCCAGGATACTTAGGTCCAAGAACACAGAGAATAGGGATGGTACTGCTTGGTACACCTAATATCCCATTTGCAAAACTTTACTTCTTAACAACACAACTCTAGGATGTACTGAGATACAGCTCCTTAGTACCAAAGGGAGAAATGATTCTACCAAGGGACACATTTTGTTTCCATTGAGTTAGAGTAGCTAAGACTGCTATCTGGTATTTTGGTTTCTTCATAATGGTTATAATATTGATTAGATGGTTGATCTTGCCTACCAAGAAAAAAGGAGAAATAAGGATGAAACCAAGGGGAGCCTTGGCGAGGATTGCCTTCCAGAACCTCTGTGTCTAATAGTTAAAGTTATTAGAAGACCCAACAATCTCAAATATTTGGAAACACCAAGGACTTGTATCCACTTGGAATGCATTTTTAAGTTATTCCAAGACATAAACTGATTAAATCGAAAAAAATAAAAGATAAAATAAAAAGAAAATGTACAGTGGAGAGGAAAATTGTATATACTTTTATATAATCGTGCATGACAAGTTGTAGAAATAAACAAACTTTCATCTACCTAAAATATTGACATGAAATCATACCAGAACTTGAGCATGATGGATATTACTGAACAATCTTGGATCTGTAACACGCAATATTTTTGGTTGACTCCTTTTGGGTATGGAATGACCATTACTTTCGTTGTACAAATGAGAACTGTATTACGGAGGGTAGTAACTTTTCTTTTTAAAATATGTGTAAGTATAGGAATACTGGTGTACGTTGACAGTGGGCAGCCCGAATGGTAGGTCATAATGGGAATTTGTCATTCTGTTTTAGTCATTCTGCTTCTGAACCTTCTACTCATATTTTAGGAAACCTTGTAAGCTATAAGAAGTTCACTTCCGGGTACAGAAGCTCAGTATGCCAAAACATTACTTTCTGAGACTCCTTTGCAATGAGCATACTGATACACTGCCAGTGTCAGCCAATTAGAGACATCTGCTTCAGACTTTGAACCACAAGTGACTCATGCAAACACATAACGATCATGCAGAAAATGGCAAGGCTGAGAGTAGTGATAGTGATTATGTTGTTTTCAGAGGCAGCACTGTCTAGAGCCCAGGGCCAACACTGATAGATTTATAAGTCCAAGGTGGGGCATCTGTGCCCACAGAGTCTCCCTGGCACTAGTTACGAGGCAGGATTTGGAGTATTGTTCAAGGATTCATGTTTGGTCTCCACTCTGTGAATATTCTGTAAAAGATCAAATATGATTTTAACAAAATTTTGTCTGACTGTAATAGACAGAGCTAATTTTTGTAATTGAGGGCTTTTTGCCATTGAGAATATGATTAATACTCTGTTTTGTGAATAGGTAATTTGAGAGCCTTTTGGCTCTTACTGCCCAAAGTAGCCTGTGTTGCCTTTATGTGCCTTCAAGATCAGCCCCAACCTGCTAGATACTGACCCTACTGTTTGAATAATTTGTTTCAGGCCTGGTTAGGATTAGCTCTGCCTCTAGAGCTTTGTGAAGCTACACACAGATGTGCACCATGTATTCAGTTCTTCCATATTGCTTCAGTTTTCCCAGCTAATAAGCAGCAGACCTGGTATTTATTTAGACTTTGTGACTCCAAAGTCCTTGCTCCTAATCATCACCTCCTACTGACTTTAGCTACATCTCACAGATGGGAATGGTCCCTTTGAAGGTGAGTGGCCTCCTCGAGACTCTTCCAAATCATGTCATTACATAGTCTCCATATAATCTGACAGACTACCACCTACTGACAATAGCATTCATGTTGATTAGCAAGCTATACTATTAAAACTTCTTCTAATATCATCCACATTAACTATCCTGCACCTTTCACTTCATCAATGTACCCCTCATATCTTAGCACTTGCCCTATATAAGTGTATCTTTTACTAACTTCCTCTCCCCAGAAAGAACAGAATTGTCCTGGCATCCTCTTCAGCCTGGGTCCCACCAATGGAATTACCGCTCCTTCCACTTCCTTCCATCTCAAACTCCTGGTATACTTTCTCAGGGCTCAGGTTGGTCCTCTATCAATCCATACAACTGGAATAATGTAACACTTTATAGTTCATCTAGAATTCCATGTCTTAACTTGGGTGATTAACAAAGGAACAATTAGAGAAAGCTCATTGAATTGGAAAAAGATAATGACTCCAGAATTCCTGACTCCAGACTTCATGGGCACTCCAGTAAGTGATTTTCCCATATTTTTTGCAGCCCCACATTTTCCTCTCTTCTGATTCCAGAATTGTTTTTGAAATGGCAGCTGTCTTTGTGAAAAGAAGAAACCTTTAAAGGTGCAGAAGGATATTTGATGAGGCTGTTTTAACTGAATAAAAGCTTACCACAAATACAATTTACTTACTTTATGCACTTAATTCTGTATGAAATTCATAGGTAGGAGGCATATTTTATAAAAGCAGAATCTTGCTGGGTTGATGAATCTTGCTGGTTTCCTAACAGAAAAAAATGGGTGTCTCACTTGAAATACATAAGCTTTGAAAATTCTCCAAATCATTTCTCCTTTTTTTAAACATTCAGATTGAAAGATGAGATGGAGACAGGAGTGCTGTTGATGATCAAATGAACGACCATTGCAAGCATTCTCAGTAGATAGAGCTCATCCTGAAAGTCATTAAACACATAAATGCTGGAAGAGAACATCAGTGTCATGCTTCATTGCTCCAACAACACATAGAAGGAAGAGTAAAGTATTTTTTAAAAACTTGATACCCAAATTGTTTATTTCAGCATTTCCATTTTACCCTTCATTACCTTTTGTTCCAGAGACAAAAAGCTGAAAATCATGATAGAAAATTGCAGATGTTTTCCAATAGCTCATTATTATAAATATGGATGAAATTCATAATAAAAATATTTTTCATTTTTTCTCCTGCTGGTGTAACCCAAACTATCCAAGCAGATGATTAGTTAATAAAGTAAAGAGCAATGTATACAGTCAGTTCATAGCAGGCTACAGGTACCAAGGAGGATGAATCAAAAGGTTTCAAAACAGTGACAGGAGGAGGTTGTCAAGTGAAACTCTGAGCTGTAAAAATCAACACTCATAAACAGACTAAGCATCCGTAAAAGTAGCCCATTGTGCAAAATGGCTTATGAGTGTTGCCTCTGAGAACTTGTGGCTGTAAAGACCTACTTGTGTTTTCTGAAAGTTGTGCTTATAACCAATTCCACCAAAATATAAGTTTCCCAGAAGAGAGAATGTCATGACTGATAAAAACAGCAGAAGGGTGTGCATGAGGAATAATTTGCCAAGTATCCAAAGCAGTCTCCAGAGAAGGTGGGTTGACTTCAATGGCCAGTTTCAGTTATCTAGCCAGAGACTTCCCTAGAGTAATGCAATATAGGTGGTCAAAGCCTGACAGACCCATCTTTTAAGGACATCTGATTCTTTTCTTATTCTGTGCTCAGGAATAGACTTTCTGATCGACATTTATTATCTACAGCGAAATGGGAAGTTATGTCTTAAGTTAACAGTCAGGATCTGTTGCTTTGTCAAATATAGATTCGAGCATAAACTGGCAAACTGATGCATAAACTAGTCTTTTAAGATTTTTGGTTTATGCAAATCAACTTCTACATCCTGATTATTTCTTGGCAAACTGGTAAGCATTTGTTTTTTGAATCTGTCAAGCTGTAAACTAGACACTGAGGTAGTGCTTCCACCAGACTGCCTTATGAAACTCTACAAAGACGCTGGCTTCAATATCTTTTTCTTGCCCCAATGAGTATTATAGCTATTCAATTGGTCTATGTTTCCAACTTGGAAAGACACAGGAGTCCAAATTAGGATGAAATTTACTACTGTAAACTTATACTCCAATCTTCATACAAAGAAGTATTATAAATTTAGGACTAAAATTATCACTGTAGAAACAAAACATTTTATAAGTACTATCATTTTCCTTCATAATCCTTTCAAAACAAGAAGGAATAAATAATTATAAGGTTTAAATCAGAGCTGGGAATTCTAAATAGTACATTTTACACTTGGCTATTCACCTTAGCAGACTAATATTAGAACAGAGTTTTGACTTTTTTTTTTAATTTTCAAGTGGGAATCTTATAATTCTTTCAGTTCTTTATCCCAATTATGAACTATCCACTTTTTATTCTTATATTACTCTAAATTTACCCAACAGCATTAGTTATGCTCTTGCATATCACTTCTAAGCGCTGAAAATATGTTAAATGAGTCTCCACTCCAGTGGTCATTTGGACATTTTATTGTAGGGGGAGTGAGACACAAGTAGTAAATGAGTAAACAAGGTGATTTTAGGGTTATGAAGTAAGATAAAACAGGATAATATAATTCATGAGTGTGTGTGTGTGTGTGTGTGTGTGTGTGTGTACGTGTGTTGGGGATGTTTGTTTAGAGTGGATTCTTAGAAAAGGCCTCCATGTAAAAGTGTCATTTGAGCTGAAATCGTGGAAGAGTCAGGCAGGGAGCTGGGGTGGGGTGGGGAGCATCATAGGTAGATGGAAAAGAACAGGCAAATCTCCAGAGGTGGGAGCAGAGTTGATATGTGGCTGTGTGGCAGACAGGCAACTCAGGTGCCTCCCTGTGACTACCTCTTTCTTGTGTTCACACCTTTGGATAATTCCTTTCTCTTGTGTGTATTATCTGTGACTTACTTCTAACCAATAAAATATGGCAAAAGTGTGAGAGGTCACTTCCATGATTATTTTTTGTAATATAAGATTTTATCTTGTCATCCAAGTCACTCCAGTCTCTCTCTCTGTCCCTCTCTCTCTCTGTTGTTGATTTTGAAAAAGTCACAGCCCGAAGAAACCAAATGCTCCCCAAAAAAACACACTAGTGAGAAAACAGATACCTCCTTAGTTGAGCCTTCAGATGAGAATTCAGCCCTGGACAGCCACTTGTTTTCATTCTATGGGACGCTAAGCACAGTCTTAGAGTCCCAACCCATAGAAACTATGAGATAATAGATGTGTTATCCTAGGTTGTAAGTTTGTAATGATTTGTTACAAACCATAGAAAACTAATACATAGCCTGACAGTTAGAATACACATTTGGCTGGAGGGTAACAATCCAAGGGGAGAGTGGGTACATATGAGGTGATGTAGAAGGGTGACTACATAGAACCTTTAGCCATGATAAGGAAATTAGATTTTATTACAAGCATGTTGCAAAATCATTGGAGAGATTTAAGCAAGAAAGTGGCATGATTTTTATGATGTGTTTAAACGTTTCCTGGCTACTTGTGAAAGATGGGCTATAGGAGGCCCAGAGTGGACAGGAAGACTTCTCAGTAGGCAGCTGCATTCATTAGACAAGGTGAGAGAATGAGGTGGCTCAGATTAGGGTAGAAGTGAAGTATGGTGAAAAAAAAGCCAGGAAAAATTTCAATGCAGCTACCAAATCCTAGACATTTGGATTTAGCAACTAGAAGGACAGTGATTTCTTTACTACAATGGAGTAATCTGAAAGAGGGTAAGTTGGGTTTCTAAGCTGGAACAGAGAGAGAGAAAATCCAGAGCACTGACATGTTAAATTAAGAAGTCTATGAGAGGGGCACCTGAGTGACTCAGTTGGTTGGCTCAGGTCATGATCTCATGGTTCGTGAGTTTGAGCCTCACATCAGGCTCACTGCTGTCAGCCTGTCAGTACAGAACCCACTTCGGATCATCTGTCCCCCTCCCCCTGCTTCTCCCCCACTTGCACTCTCCAAAAAATAAATAAATATTTTTAAAAAGAGGTCCATGAGATATTCTAGAGGAAGAGGTCAGGGATGCTATTGAACAAACAGGTCTGGAACTCAGTATTAGTGATATATATTTGGAAGAAAATGAAATACTGATTGCAATTAAAATCAAGAATGGGACGAAAATCATCAAAGAAGGAAGTGTTAGCAGGCTATGTAATAAGAAAGGAATTAAATAAATACATAAACTTTCTGTTGACACTGAATAGAGAACTGTGCTTTGTCAACATTTATACCAGTAGGCTATTATCACTATGTTCCACAACGTTCATAAAATACATATTTAATGTGCACTTAGTATTTACTTGGAATTTTGAGAATGGGAGTAACATGATAAAGTAAAACCAAGGTTGGCTAAAGTTCTACTGCAGCCTTCTTTGTGGGGAGCTCCTACCTGGGGTGAGATTTCACATTTCCCTCTCACCCCTACCCTGTTTCTATTTGAGCCATTGATTCAGTCCCAGTGAACTGACTCTGCTCATCTACCTTCACTCTTTACTGGTTTTATGTGGTCTCTTTGCTTCTAGCCTTCCAGCCATTAGTCATGTTTGTTTAAATAGCAATATTAATTTAGTAGTTAAAAATGATTGCTTTCAAAATAAAATTACCTAACGGGATACATTTAAACTATACCCTCTCTTACACTAGTTGTAGTGATGTTAACCCATGACAGCAATGGATTATGGTTACAGAGTCAAATAAACTGATAATAATAAACTAAGGTTATACAAAGGTGTGATTTGGTTAAAGGAAACAGAGATAATCCCCCACTAGGTTTTTACTGTAGGATTTCTCACTTCTCAAGAGTGACTTATCTTTCTTTCATGAGCCAAAAAATCCTGGAGCTTGCAAGTGCCTCAGGCAAGTGAGTTTGAAGGTCTTCCTCAAGACTGAATGAAAGATAATAATCAAAATCTAGGTCAAGATACTATTTATTCTATAGAGAATTGTTTAAGCTAATGCTTTAAATTTAAGTCAGAACACATTTTAATACATGATTCATACGATGCCTATCAGATATTCTTAATGACTGCACACATTGTAATCTCATTCAGACTGTTTTACTTTGAGGAATTTTCTAACATCAAGTAGTACAGCTATTAAATTATCATTACAAAGATATCAAACTTCCTTCATTGCATCTAACTATTTCTCAAGACACAGGTATGCAGTATGAGTCTGAAAGGTTTAGAAACTTCAATATAGTTTTCAGAGAGAGAATGAAAACAAAGGGTTTGTACAAAAAAGAGAGCGCGAGAGAGAATGAAACAGAATAGAAAAAGTGGAAAGGAAAAGGAATCTAGTCTGATCCATGACAAGAAAAGTTTACTTTTGGAGAACCAGAAGGAAGCCATTGCTAGTTATCATCAGCAATAGCACAGGCATAACCATAACCATAAAATAGAGGAAGTGAAAAAAATTTGAGAAGGATACAACAAAAATTTTTAAAGTGGTAAAAAATTGGTGGGGAATAAAAATAATTATCCATCATACATACTTTTCTTTGTTTTTTGAGAGAGAGAGAGAAGAGAGAGAGAGAGAGCAAGTGGGAAGGGGCAGAGAGAGGGAGATACAGAATCTTAAGCAGGCTCCATGCTTAGCACAGAGCCTTAGCACATGGGGCTTGATCTCACAACCATGAGATCATGACCTGAGCCAAAATCAAGAGTCTAATGCTTAACTGACTGTGCCCTGATTCACCACACATAATTTTCTATGGGAGAAATTAAGCTATATTGCATATGCTCTACATTTCAACAAAAGCATTCTAGTTTGTACTATATACCAAGTGAACACTGGCATTTAAGAGTATGTAAATGTAAGTGTATGTTAATGTAAACATTAAGTACTTTACTCTGAAAGTTTCCTCGTATTATCAATTCATTCATAGAGTTGGTTATGATTTCTGGTTCCATATGAAGAAGTATACATCATAGCATTAATGAGATTAGGATACAGTCAAAGTGAGTACCAAAAAATTCAGAGATAGCTAGCTGCCTTGTTAATATCAAGAAAACAAGAAAACAGATCAAAATTGCACTCTCTGGCTGAGGACTTCATATAACAACCGGACTATCTGGAAGAAAACAATAAAGTGTTAAAAGAGGTAGAAATAGCGTGTTTGAGTTCTATTAGAATAAGAGTTATCGGGGCGCCTGGGTGGCTCAGTCCGTTAAGCGTCCGACTTCAGCTCAGGTCACGATCTCACGGTCTGTGAGTTCGAGCCCCGCGTCGGGCTCTGGGCTGATGGCTCAGAGCCTGGAGCCTGCTTCCGATTCTGTGTCTCCCTCTCTCTCTGCCCCTCCCCCGTTCATGCTCTGTCTCTCTCTGTCTCAAAAATAAATAAATTTAAAAAAAAGTTAAAAAAAAAAAGAATAAGAGTTATCACTTGCATATTCTGAAGTCTACAGATGCTAAGGAGGTGGATTGGAGAACCAGGGCTCTGAACTGTGGGAGGAGGGAGTTATTTACAGTAAAGTTCACATACTCAGCAGTGAACTTGGAAGAGAAGGCCTCTTCTGATTAGTCCCTGAAAACAAGGAGAGTGAAGGATGGCAGTGGTAACTGGCTAGTGGTCTATAGGGAGGTCAGATCGCATGAAGGAGCAAAGGATTAATGACAGCAAGGCCAGGTTTCTGATTCTGTTTTATGACCCCAAATTTCACTGAACTTCCAGTCAACTTTCTCATAAAATGATGACTAATGGTCACAAGGAGGTTAGATGGGTAAGAATTCTTAGTTGCTAATGAATTTCCACAACTGCCAGTGGCTCACTGGAAGTTTTCTAGGCAAATGGGAAATCATCCAGTCCGAATTACAATCGAAGGATTGAGGTCCAAAGAGATGAAATGATCATCCGGCCAAAAGTGAAGGCAGAATAACACAGGTCAACCAACTCTAAAAAAGTCAGGCCTTTCTCCAACACACTACAATAAAGGCACAGTGTCATCTCTCCTTCAGAGACAAGATGGATTACTGAAATTTACAAGTAAGCCCTGAACTTCCTTTTCAGCTAAAATGTCCAACTTTCCTCTGGCAAAATCAGAGTAAATCACAGAGAAATAATAGAACCCAAACGATTTAAGTTTCATCTCCTTTTATTTCCTCTTTGATTTCTTATGGAGTTGCAAATGAGCAATGAAAGGGCCAAAAGTAAGAAAGGAGAAAAAGAAAAGGATATAGAAAATCCACAAAGTGATTAGTCAGCCCCAACGTAGCTGAGGATTAATACTAACATATTTATTTGGTATAGATTAAAAGCCCTCACTACATTCTAAAATATCAAAGAACCCAAGTGAATCTGGACCTGGCAGAACAATTTCTCTGGAATATAATGACTTGCCAGTTTCTCCCAGAATCCATTGAAGCTTATTATACGAAACTGAGGCACTATTCCTCCTATCACTAAAGGTATAATTGTAACTGAAAATATAAATGGACTACTGGTGAGACGTTCCTGAGCATCATTTGCTTGCCTTCCCATCTTCTGCACTGGACAAGGACAGGAAGGAAACAGAAGATCTTTAGATGGAGTAGAGGAAGAGAGTATTCCTTTGCACTTCTGAGCACGTGCACACATACAGCATGCTCCTGAGGAGTAATCAGGCAGTTTCTTTCTGAAGAGTTGTCATTCAACCCACACCAAACTATACAAATGTCAAAGGGTCAAAGTCCTGGAGAGAGTTTTCCTGAGGTGGCTAAGCTCACCTCCACCACCTTTCCTGGGCTCACAGCCTCATTTATGGTGTGCTAGAAAGCCTCTGTAGCCAGTGAGTCCATCCTCCTGGATTCTATTTTATCTCAGCTTCCCAATCCCAGATGATCCTAGTCCTTTGGTCTCTAAAACCATTTTTTCTCATCCTTCCAGGTGACTCTTCCCTTGACCCACGCTCTACCCATAGTTATGTCATTTTCTCCCACCTTATTTCCCTTGCTAGTAGTGAGTAGGAGAAATTTTCTAAATTTGAGAGCAATGAACAGAGGGAGCTAAGGAAGAGGAAGACACCCCCGTAGGGGTCTGGCCTAAAGGCAGAATATCTAAAAAATCACCCTACCTTCCTACAAAGGTGAATCTTCTGGTGGATCATCTCCTGTATCTTTGAGTGTGTCCTTCCTGACTGTTTTGGGTGCAGATTCTAGGAAGGATGGGCAGAATATAAGAGTAGAAAGTCAATTATTCCCCTCAAACAATCCATTTTTTGGGTGTCGCTGCATGAATTTAAGTTCTCTTTGTTGAAAACCTCTATGTGTCAGTTTATTAGGATGGTGTTGTATAAGTTGGTATCAACTCCATTAGCAAAAAGAAAGATACCAGATTTTATTTGCCTTGAAGATATGGTAAAGTTAAATACCCCTTATTCAGACCCCCTCGGGAACACGAGGTCAAAGACACCACTGTGTATTTCAGGCTCCCAAGGGGAGGAGGTGCAAAGTGGAGGCTGAAATTCAGCCCATTTCCACTTGCCTTCTGTGGGCCCTAAACAGGGCTGTAATCCCTGAAGGGAGGATGACTTCTTTATAATTCCTTTCTCTTTTGGTAGTGCCTGAACCTGGGAAATTACTTTTCTTTATTTTTTTTCTCTCTAAAGGAGAAGCGAGGTTTGATCACTTAACAAGTGTACAGTGTATGGAAGGTGCAAGATTAGTAACTTAGTTTAGACATTAGGAGTAAAGAGGCTGAGTGAGATCAACAGCAAGGGTTTTAAAAAGTCCCTCATCACCTCAGTAGGAATAAACATGGAATGGATGCTCACTGTGAACCAGGCACCGCCCTGAGCACTTTTTCATGTCATATATCATAAGATATCTTCAACAACTTAATGAGAGAGCTGCCATTATTATTTCCTCTTTTAGAGGTGAGATCATGCAGCCACTGCATTTTACTCGAAGTTTGGTTGCCCAGTCTCAGAAGAGATTATATTTGTTTGTTTGTTTTTAAGACTAACACTGTAAAAAATAGTATCTTACTGCCATGAAATGGTGGTACCATGGTGAGGATCAAAAAGTCATTTATTTTATGACAAGTTATGAAATAAATGACACTCTTGGATCTTTATGTTTTTCATAAGTATCCCACCTTTACCTTGCCATTTTGTGCTTTTCTGGGGGGCACCTAAAGTGTACTGCATGTGCATATTTTAGACACCTTGAGTGCATATCAAACATAAAACACAACATGACAGTCTTAGAACAGAGATGCTTGCAGATCAGTTATCCATTATTACCTTTGCCCTTTTAATCCAAATTCCTTCTTCTAGTTCCATGCTGAGAAGTGTGGTACTTAAAAGATAACCTTACCTATCAAGTATTTATTATATTTATCTTTTCACTTCCATTCTTCTAGTTTAAAATAAATATTCTCACGTATTTTTTTTTCTTTCTAGGGTTGTGATAATTAATTTTATGTATCAACCTGATTAGGCCACAGTGCCCCCATATTTGGTCAGACACCAGTCTAGGTATTGCTGTGAAGGTATTTTTTTTAGGTGAGATTAATGTTTAAATCGGTAATCTTTGAGTAAAGAACATATGTGAGAAGACTGAAGTCCCTGGAGGAAGAAGGAATTCTGCCTCTGGTCTGCCTTAGGACTTGAGCTGCACCATCAACTCTTCCCTGGCTCTCCAGCCTTCTGGCCTGCCCTGTGGAATCCCCCACAATTGTAGGAGCCAAGAAATCTCCTTAAAATAAATCTATCTCTGTCCTTCTGTCTCTCCCTCTTTCTCTCTCTGTTTCTCTCTATATACATACACACACACACACACACACACACACACACCCTAGGGGTTCTATTTCTCTAGAAAACACTGACTAACACAGGTTTTCAGCTCTGGCCTGGTATATATGCTGTCATGTTATTGCTTACTCTTGCTTTCATTAAGACGACCACTAAAATTCCAATGGAGGCCATGTCCACATTTCTTATAAGTTGTGTGAATATAAGCATCTCTTATTAATTGCTGTTGATTAGCCAAAAGGCAAATATTTAATTAAACCTTGCGAGATAATAAAATTGCACATGAATTATCTATCTAAGAGCACACAGGTCTGTACATTTCATTAAGATGGTTTAACTAATAATCATGTCTCTTACACCCAGTCTTTGTTTGAGCAGGATGATTGTTTTCTGGTTGTTGTTTTTTTTTTCCCCCTAAAGTTCCCTAGAGAGACAGTGCTGTTTTTTCCTAAAGTCATGTTTGTTGATTTGTATTTACTTTGCTTCTTATCTATGTCCCATTAGAAGCTCTGCTGATCACATCACAGATGAACACTTTTGTTTATTATACTTGAAACTGTATACTCAAGAGAAATCATTGACCGGATTGAATGATAATGAATCCTCATAAGAGAAAAGATTTAGCTGGCAGTGAAAGCAGAACTCAGTCTTCCATTGGTCTTCTTACATATTTCTATTTCCTAGGGATTTCCTTGGTGTGAAAGAAATCCACAGAACAAGGGGGTAACTCTGATATTGGTTAAATAGGCTTTAAAAGTTCACTTCAAGTACAGACACAGACTTTTATTTGGTTACGTAAAGAAGCAGTAAAAATCTGAATTATCTCCGATGTGCCTGACCAGGACTGAGCTGCCAGAACTTTAATACAGGGCCTGACAGATTGTTCCTAAAGGGACAAGGCAGGAAGCTTCCAGAGTAGTTGTCAAGGCCGAGCCACCAACCACGAAGGCCAAACCTTGTGAAAAAGAAAAATAAGGATACTTCCGCTCAAAAAATGCTGAAATTATGTCTTTCCCTTTTAAAATTATTTTTAAATGTTCATTTATTCTTTTTTTTTTTTTAATGTTCATTTATTCTTGAGAGAGAGAGAGAGGGAAGCAGAGAGAGGGAGAAACAGAATCCAAACCAGGCTCTAGGCCTCTGAGCCATCAGCACAGAGCCTGACATGGGGCTGGAACTCTTAAGAGATCCATGAGATCATGACCTGACCTGAAGTCAGACCGTTAACTGACTGAGCCACCCAGGCATCCCCCCGCCTTTTTTTTCAATTAACTGTCCTTTCTTTTATAATGGTGACAGTTAATAATAGTATATGTGTATATATTTTTAATGGTCTCACTTTGCAGTAAAAAGTTTGAAGCTCTATGTTGGATCTACTCAGTCTTTAAAAAATATTTCAGGGGCGCCTGGGTGGCGCAGTCGGTTAGGCGTCCGACTGCAGCCAGGTCGCGATCTCGCGGTCTGTGAGTTCGAGCCCCGCGTCGGGCTCTGGGCTGATGGCTCGGAGCCTGGAGCCTGTTTCTGATTCTGTGTCTCCCTCTCTCTCTGCCCCTCCCCCCTTCATGCTCTGTCTCTCTCTGTCCCAAAAATAAAAAAAAAAAAAAAAAAAAAAAAAACGTTGAAAAATAAAAAATATTTCAAAATTTTCTGTCAGAAAATCCACATGCCTTCGGAAATGCTGGCCTACATACAAGTTTCTTGCTTCTGTTTCTTGCCACAGCCTCCGAATTCTAGTTACTCCTCTGATGCTGCAAGAGTGTATTTCTGTGCAACAGAGAACGCATGATTGTTTGTCATCTCTATGGTTTAGGGCGTTGATCTCTGTGACCAGATGGCAGTACTGAAGTGCTTGCCACAAAGTTGTTAAAGATGTGCTCCTTTAATGAAACGGAGCTGGAACAACTCAGGAAATGGCACACACATTTCCCTGGCACAGTGGCTGCTTCTCATCTAAATGAGACTGCTAGGAAAACCTAGACTATGCACTACCATAGATCGGCTGTAAGGGTTCTTTACACAAGGGCCAGCATCTAGGGCTCTGCAGAGTGAGGAGAATTAAACCACTAACTAGGCTGAAAAATACCCTGCTAAGGCTCTGAGGCATTAGTCTGGATAAGTACAGGCATAATCCACTTTGTTCACTCTCACAAGGAGTTACTTTATATTGTCATTCTCTAAATATGCATGTTGCTCCAATTGTATTAGTAATAAAGAAGCCTTCTTATATAAAGATAGCACAGAATATTTAAAATTATTTTGTGCATAGGATTCAAAGAATTGCCTATTAGAATAACGCTGAGGAGAAAAAGACCACCTAAAATTAAAATTGTTCTACTTACAAAATTTAAATGATTTAAAAAATCATTCACCACAATCAAGAGAAATTTATTCCTGGGTTGCAGAGTGGTTCAGTGTAGACAAGTCAATCAACCTGATACACCACATTAATAAAAGAAAGGAAAAGAACCATATGATCATTTCAATAGATGCATTTGACAAAGTACAACATCTATTCATGATCAAACCCTCAGCAAAGTAGGTTTAGAGGCATTTTTGTCTTTCTTGCACTGACTTCTTTTGCTTAGCATAATACTGTCTAGCTCCATCCATGTCCTTGCAAAAGGCAAGATTTTGTTCCTTTTTCCGGCTGAAAAATATTCCACTGTGTATATATCCCACCTCTTCTTTACCTTCATCATTCGAGGGACACTTGGGCTGTTTCCATAATTTGACTATTGTAGATAATGCTGCTGTAAACATCCGGGTGCATGTATCCCTTTGGATTAGTGTTTTTGTATTCTTTGGCTAGATACCTAGTAGTGCAATTGCTGGATCATAGGGTAGTTCTATTTTTAACTTTCTGAGGAACCTCCATACCCTTTTCTAATGTGACTGCACCACTTTACATTCCCACCAGCAGCGCAAGAGTGTTTCCCTTTCTCCACATCCTCCCCAACACCTGTTGTTTCTTGTGTTGTTGGTTTTAGCCATTCTGATAGGTATGAGGTGGTATCTCATCATGGGGCCGATTTGTATTTCTCTGTTGATGAGTGATATTGAACATCTTTTTGTGTGTCTGTTAGCCATCTGTATGTCTTCTTTGGAAAAATGTCTGTTCATGTCTTATGCCCATTTCTTAACTGGATTATTTATTTGGGAGTATCGAGTTTGATACGGTCTTTATATATTTTAGATACTAATCCTTTATCAGATATGTCATTTTCAAATATATTTTCCCATTCCATAAGTTGTCTTTTAGTTTTGTTGATTGTTTCCTTCACCGTGAAGATTTTTATTTTGATGAAGTCCCAATAGTTTATGTGTGCTTTTGTTTCTTTTGCTGGAGGAAACATTTCTAGAAACAAGTTGTTACGACCAATGATAAAGGGGTTACTTCCTGTGTTCTCTTCTAGGATTTTTATTGTTTCAAGTCTCACATTTAGGTCTATAATCTATTTTAAATTTATTTTTGTTTATGGTGTAAGAAAGTGGTTCAATTTCATTCTTTTGCATGTTGCTGTCCAGTTTTCCCAACACCGTTTGTTGAAGACACTGTTTTTTTTCCATTGAATATTCTTTCCTGCTTTGTTGAAGATTAACTGATCATCTAGTTGTGGGTTACTTTCTGGGTTTTCTATTCTGTTTTATTGATCTATGTGTCTACTTTGGTGCCAGTACCATATTATTTTGATCACTACAGCTTTGTAATATACTTTAAGTCTGGAATTGTGATGCCTCCAGCTTTTCTTTTCTTTTACTAGGTTGCTGTGGCTATCCAGGGTCATTCGTGGTTCCATACAAATTTTAGGACTGTTTGTTTTAACTTTGTGAAAAATGCTACTGATATTTTGATGGAGATTGAATTAAATGTGTAGATTGCTTTGTGTAATATAGACACGTTAACAATATTTGTTCTTCCAATCCATGAAAATGGAATGTCTTTCCATTTCTTTGTGTCATCTTCAATTTCTTTCATCAGTGTTTTATAGTTTTCAGAGTCTTTTCCCTCTTTGGTTAGGTTTATTCTTAGGTGTCTTATTGTTTTAATAAGAATGGGATTGATTCCTTAATTTCTCTTTCTGCTGCTTCATTATTGGTGTGTAGAACTGAAATAGATTTCTGTCTGTTAATTTTGTATCCTGCAACTAAATTTGTTTATCAGCTCTAGCAGTTTTCCAGTGGAGCCTTTTGGGTTTTATATAGAAAGTATCATGTCATCTGCAAATAGTGAAAGTTTTAATTCTCCAATCAGGATACTTTTTATTTCTTTTTGTTGTCTGATTGCTGCCGCTAGGACCACAAACTCAATACTCCCAAATAAATAATCCAGTTAAGAAATGGGCATAAGACATGAACAGACATTTTTCCAAAGAAGACATACAGATGGCTAACAGACACACAAAAAGATGTTCAATATCACTCATCAACAGAGAAATACAAATCGGCCCCATGATGAGATACCACCTCATACCTGTCAGAATGGCTAAAACCAACAACACAAGAAACAACAGGTGTTGGGGAGGATGTGGAGAAAGGGAAACACTCTTGCGCTGCTGGTGGGAATGTAAAGTGGTGCAGTCACATTAGAAAAGGGTATGGAGGTTCCTCAGAAAGTTAAAAATAGAACTACCCTATGATCCAGCAATTGCACTACTAGGTATCTAGCCAAAGAATACAAAAACACTAATCCAAAGGGATACATGCACCCGGATGTTTACAGCAGCATTATCTACAATAGTCAAATTATGGAAACAGCCCAAGTGTCCCTCGAATGATGAAGGTAAAGAAGAGGTGGGATATATACACAGTGGAATATTTTTCAGCCGGAAAAAGGAACAAAATCTTGCCTTTTGCAAGGACATGGATGGAGCTAGACAGTATTATGCTAAGCAAAAGAAGTCAGAGAAAGACAAATATTATATGATTTCACTCATATGTGGAATTTAAGAAACAAAACAAATGAGTAAATGGGGTGGGGAAGAGAGAGGCAAACCAAGAAACAGACTCTTAACTATAGAGAACAAACTGATGGTTGGTGGGTAGGGGGAAGGTTAAATAGGTGATGGAGATTAAGAAATGCAATTTGTTGGGGCACCTGAGTGGCTCAGTCAGTTGAGTGTCTGACTTCGGCTCAGGTCATGATCTCATGGTTCGTGGGCTCGAGCCCTGCATCAGGCTCTGTGCTGACAGCTCAGAGCCTGGAGCCTGTTTCAGATTCTGTGTCTCCCTCTCTCTCTGCCCTTCCCCCACTCGCGCTTTGTCTCCCTCTGTCTCAAAAATAAATAACATTAAAAAAAAAAAGAAGTGCAATTTGTTGTGGTGAGCATTGGGGGTTGAATGAAGTGTTGAATCACTATATTGTACCCCTGAAACTAATATTACACTGTACGTTAATTAGCTAGAATTTAAATAAAAACTTTTTAAAAATTACTGAAATTTTTAAAAAGCTACCAATTTTATAGGTGTGTTGTTCATACTGACTACCTCAGACTTACTTCACTAATTTACACTATACGATTAAAATGCATAACATAATATTTTTGTTGTCACCATTGTAACATCCTTGTGATTGACTCATCCATTCACTCATTCATTCATCTCTAAGTTTCTTTTATGGGCTAGGCAGTGTGCTGGGTACTGGGAACACATAATCGAAAGAGTGTAATCTAATAATTAATAAAATGTAGTAAGTTCTATGTCCAGAGCAAGCTCAGACAGCTGAGAGCTTATATTCATGGCCAGGCTGATAATCCACAAAAAGAAACCAACCCTAACCATTATCTTCTGTTTGCCCTTCTCTGCATCTGCATTAGGCACACACACCTTTGACTACTAAGATGATAGTTTCCATTCCTTTATTTCTTGCTTCCTCCAAAGCATGTTAAGTTTGAAATCCTGAGAAATTCTGGCTGATTTAAAACATGGAGCTTACTAGAGAAATCGTGATTTATTGGTACTGCTGAAACACGATTCATTGATTTAAGATCTGCAGAGAACCTGCTGCTAAAGTATCTGTTTCTTATCTGAAAAGGAAACTCAAAGCAACCATAGTTGTTGCAAATATACAAACATATAAATAGTGGCTTAGATGCAATTTTGGAGTGAAGGCTAGAGAGAGATGGATGCAAATGCTTGGGCAATTGCAACAGTGGGGTGAAGGCAGAGGAGAGCTGGTTTAAGCACAACCCTAAAACTGCTACTGGGACAGAGGACCAGAGAGTAAGCCTGAATGAAACCTGGGACCAGTTGAGAGCCTCTCAAGTTCAATGCAGAGATTTTAATTCCTGTGTGCCGTTATTTAGACTGAAAATGGAAACGTGCAACTGTGAGGCAGATCTCATCCATGCATAATTGAAACACCCAAGGGTAAAACAGTGAGGCACAATGGATGACATCTGATAAAAAGAGAGCAAGGAAAGAGAAGAAGTTCAAAACAAGATACAAGACCCTGGGGACCACAGAGAAGAATACCTGACATAGGCCAAATAATCTCAAATAAAAATATCCAAATTACCAGACAATGCAAATATAAAGACAAATGCACGGAACAGACATGAGGATTGGGTAGGAGAAAATGCTTAGAATATGAAACATTCAAGGGATGAGTCACTGGTGAGCGAAACTCTTATTCTAACAAAATGTAACCATAATAGTATTTATGTGGTATTCTCATATACATAGGAACTACACAGAGTTAAACTAGCACAGGATTCATTGTTTTTAAAGAAGCCATATTCTAAACGACTATATGTTTATGTAAATAGAACAATGGGCCATATATATGCATAAAAAATTTTTAACTTACTGGGGGAGCAGCGGTGTATGTGAATATGTGTGTATCTGTATAAAGGTGGCTTCTTACTTATTAAGGATAAATTCCATTTCATTAGAGAGATTTGCAGAAAAGTACTGTGACAAGTATTTTAAAAATAAACGTCACAAGTAAGTTGTGATAGGTATTTTAAGGACAAAAATGGCTGGCTGCGAGGCATGAACAGGTAATGCAATTGTCTTGCCCATTTTTCTTGCAAATTCACAGATCATTTTTTGAGTACCTATCATGGACCAGGCACAGTGTTAGACCCTCTGCACTATTCCATTTCATCCCCACAGGAGTTTCCTGAAAAGGCATTATTTTTCCCATTTTAGGATAAAGATTCTGAGGTTCAGAGAAATTAAGGCATATAATCTTATCTAAATATAAACAGGAACTCTCCCCATTGCACACTTCCTCCACTCCTTTAGGGGGATGAGAAGGTGAGGTTGACTCGAAAAGCCCTCACAATGCAACCTTTCTAAGTGCTTGGGCTTGACATTCTTCTTACTTGCTCACATGATGTGCATTTTCATTAAACAAACTGAATATTGCAAAAGTAAAGCTATGTTTATTTCCTTCTGTTAGAAAAAAAGAGGAGCCTTTAAGCTGCTTAATGATTCTGCAGATTCAGTGTTGCATTTAGGTCCATGTCTTGTCCACATTCTTATTCCTTGCAATGGGAAGAAAACTTAAAAAGGGTGTATCCCATACCAATGGGAACATGAGCTAGATGTAGGGAAACGACCCGTACCACATACCTTATGATTTCACCATATATGTTCTCACATTAACTAAGAAAATAGTAATGAGTCATCTAACTCCACTTAAAGTTGTCGAACTTAATAACCTTAAAAGGTTGTTATATAATCTTACACACCAGGCATTGAGAATTCGAAGAACAGTAAGTGACAGTTTCTGCCTTCCAGAAACTGTGTGTAAGCATGTACATATATGTACTTGTAAATATGTGTCAGGCAAGTGACAAATGCCTCATGGGACACATGGGCAGTAACAGGTATTGGAGAAGACAAAGGTCATTGAAGGCTTGGGCTTATTCAGCTTCTAACACATGCGCCCCCAGTTTGTATCCATATATCAAAAGTTGCTACCTCTCTTCTTTTCTGATGATTTACAAATGACTTTGCTTTCAAGAATCATCAGATTCTGTAAGACTAAGGTGCTAAGATTCTGTGCTAAGGTACTATAGAAAACTGGTCTGACTCTTTCACAGATGTGGAAACTGAGGTTCATAGGAGCTAAGTAACTTCCTGAACATAACATGGACAGCTAATTTACTTAAAAATATCTCTGAGAGTACATACGTTACAATGAGGATCTTGAAAATAAACCTTTTAGTTGGAAATCAAGGCTGCCCCTAAACCAATTAGAAAACAGTGAACTAGGGAATCAGGCAACCATGGTTCTAGTATGATCATTTTTGCAGCCTGGAATGGATGGCTCAACCTCCCTGGTGGCTCACCTCACAGCTCTCCACTTGTGAAAGGAGGTACATTGAACTAATGATCTCTGTGGTCGTTTCCAGCAATGAGATACCAGGATTTAATGATTCTAAATTCATACTCAGTATCATTCTCTTTCAACTTCACAATCCCCTTTTTTCTGAGTCAATTTTTCCTTCTAGGTGTCCATGTCCCATGTATTTGCATTGCAAGTGGGAAGGCAAAAATCAGTGAAAATAACCCACTGTCTTTCCATTTTGCATAGGGTCTTTAAGCAAACTGGAGCAGGACTGAGGCAAGAATTGAGGTGTTTAAACATTCCCCTGTTGCTTCCTTTTCCCTAGCAAACATATCCCCACCAACTTTGCCTGATTCGTAGTCTATTTTGTTGGAACCTGACAATATCAAAGTTGTCTGGATATCTACTAATTTTCTTATCCCTTTTCCATCCCAGGTGACCTGTGCAAATTACTTCAGCTTCCTGAGGATGAAGTCCCCACACTGGGGTCTGAATTTGTAGAAGTCGTTCTAATGGTAGCAATTCCAGGTCAGGTAGAGAGGGAGCTATGGTAGTGTCTTCATCTTATGAAACATGATTTTTTTTCATTCCCAAAAGAAAATGAAGAATGAACTTTTTACACAGAATAATACACAGACCCTGCAATAAAGTAAAATCAAAGAAAGCTTTAATGCTCTCCCACCTTCTCTATGCCCAGTGAGAACCCAAAAACACATGAAAGCGTTTTGATTCCACTCTTGTAGACAGAGTGAAAAACAACTCCAGGGCCCTGGAGGGATGGAGTGGGTGTGGTTCTAGCAACCTGGAGAACTTCCAGGAACTGGGTTTGCTTTGTCTAGTCAGGAAAGAACAGACACCTCACCAGCTGAACCAGATGTCATGCTCCTTTAGGCTCCTTCTGAGAGAGAATCATGAAATACTTTCTTTTATGAGAGTGGATTCTTGCTCACAAGGTAAGCAACTAAGGCCTTCAGTGGCTGAGCTGCCCATGGTCAAGTGTTTTCCCTCACCGTTGGACTCCTACCAATACAAGGGAGGAGGAGAGACAAAGGGATTATAGCTTTTTTTCATAAAGACCGTTAAGCTTACTCTCTTTTCACCCAGTGTGGATGACAGCCTCTCTCTCTTAAACCGAATGCCTTTTCTGCTTGAGAGATATATTATAAAGGTGAATGGTCTCTATTACGAATTGGTACACCGCATATCATATTCATTTATGTATGCATTTGTGTATGTTTTACTTATGAATTGTTTTTATTATTTAAATATTCTTTTTATTTTAGAGAGGAGAGAAAGTATGCATGAGCTGGAGAGAGGGGGAGAGGGGGAGAGGGAGAGAGCGGGAGAGCAAAAGAGAGATAGAGAGAGACAGAGAGAGAGAGAGAGAGAGAGCAGGTTCCATGCCCAGCATGAAGCCTGATGTGGGGCTCGATCCCACGACACTGGGATCATGACCTGAGCTGAAATCAAGAGTTGGATGCTCAACTGACTGAGCCACCCAGATGCCCCTATTATTATTTTTTAATGTGGGCATCCAAGCCCAACCTCAGTAGTATAAATCAGAATAGGTAGGGCAGATCCAGGTATCTGTCAACATTCAATTATCTGTTTAAAAAGTGTCTTTAACATGAATAGACACTTTTCCAAAGAAGACATCCAGATGGCCAACCAACACATAAAAAAATGCTCAACATCACTTCCTCATCAGGGAAATACAAATCAAAACCACAGTGAGATACCACCTCACATCTGTCAGAATGGCTAACATTAACAACTCAGGCAACAACAGATGTTGGTGAGGATGCAGAGAAAGAGGAACCCTTTTATGCTGCTGGTGGGAATGCAAACTGGTGCAGCCACTCTGGAAAACAGTATGGACGTTCCTCAAAAAATTAAAAATAGAACTACCCTACAACCCAGCAATGGCACTACTAGGTATTTATCCAAGGGATACAGGTATGCTGTTTTAAAGGGGCACATGTACCCCAATGTTTACAGCAGCACTACCAACAAAAGCCAAAGTATGGAAAGAGCCCAAATGTCCATCGGTGGATGAATGGATAAAGAAGATGTGGTGTGTGTGTGTATATATATATATATATATATACACACACACACACACACACACACACACAATGGAGTATTACTTGGCAATCAAAAAGAATGAAATCTTGTCATTTGCAACATGTGGATGGAACTGGAGGGTATTTTGCTAAGCAAAATTAGCCAGAGAAAGACAAATATCATATGACTTCACTCACATGAGGAATTTAAGATACAAAACAGATGAATATAAAGGTAGGGAAGCAAAAATAATATAAAAATAGGGAGGGGGACAAAACATAAGAGACTTAAATATAGAGAACAAACAGAGGGTTGCTGGAGGCGTTGTGGGGGAGGGGATGGGCTAAATGGGTAAGGGGCATTAAGGAATCTACTCCAGAAATCATTGTTGCACTATATGCTAACTAACTTGGATGTAAATTTAAAAAATTAATTAATTAATTAATTTTTAAAAATGTCTTTAATTGATAGGTTTTATATTCATTTGGAGCTGTCAAATTTAAATGACTATGCATATGCTTACACTTTTGTTACTGGATTAGGTTATCTTTACTCCCTTATGTTTTTTTAAAACCCCTTTAAAAAGTTATGACTTCAGCCAACCACTAGGTATAAAAGATTGTCCATTGTTCGTCCACTAATGACCATTGGTAGATATTGGCTTTTAGGCCACCCTAGCTATAATAATTTTATATAGTTTTTAAAGCTTGTTAAGTGGATGCCAATTTCCAAAGTAAGGAGACAGTAAAGTTGTAAAACAGCAGATACATGTCTACAGCTCGTGGAGAGTCTACAGTGGTAGAAGCCCTTGGCCTCTGGTCCTATTCCACCGAAGCCCCTCCAGGCAAATACACCAGGTCTGAGAAGTCATCCTGGGGCCAAAGCAGCCAGGCCATATTGAAAAGATACTTCTGGTTAGAATTATCTAATAAATCACTTCCAAATTTACATATTGGGAGTTCAATCCGCAGTGGAAAGGAGGAAGCAGAGGAGATGAAGTGCAGTGGGTAGGAAGGAATGGGCATTTTAAGGGCAACTGAAAAAAGAAGGGGAAGATGGTCAGGTTTAAAAGACCACTATAAGAGTCCACTGATAAACTCTTGGATCTATGGAGTATCATTGATGAATATGTTATAATATTACATTGCAAAATGATACCAACATAAGAAATAATGACTTCCAAAGTTTAACTTTTTCTAAGTAAATAAGATGCTGGAGTAAGATTAAAAGCTCATCTCATTTAAATGGGCAATAGTCTGCTGTAGAAATTCTGTAAATTAACAGAAAAAATATTCAGGAAAGGAGGAAAATTTACAAAAGTAACATATAACATCAACTGATAATAGTCCTATATTTACTTACTCATTGTGGATTAGACTTTATGGTATATCTGTTAGGCTTGAGGTTGCTTGGCAGTAGAAATTGCTGGAGTTCTTGATTCAGACAGACTAGGGTTGGCGCTCACTATGTATGTTACTCTGGGCAAGTTGTATATCTTCCCTGAGACTCAAATAATAATCACAAAATAGTAAGCCCTCAATAAGTAGCTGACTCCAGGTATGACTGGCTCCCTTCAATGTTTTGATTATCTGTCTGCCTACAATTTCCTTTCTCTTTGTCTTGTAACCTCCAATTCCTAAGCATATGACAGATTCTCTTGTCCTGTTCGTCATGTAGACCAGTGACCTATGACCATCTAACCTGACACTATGCTGGCAATGAAAGGGCAAGCATTATTAGAGAGGGACTCTTCCCAAAAGAAAAGGAAGGGCCGGGGCTACCAAGAACTTTTTTCCTTCTCTGTAGTAATGTGTGTGTGTATGTGTGTGTGCGTGTGCGTGTGTGTGTGTGTGTGTGTGTGTGTGTGTGTGTGTCTTCAGGTAGAGGGGTGAGGTGGATTTTAGGAGTCCCAGAAAGGCTTCAAAAATTTTCTGGAAATTTGGCTTATAACTGTGGCTCCAGCTATAGCTTAATCTATACCTACCACTGGGATTTATAATATTGTAACTTACTGACTAGTTTATTTATCAATTTTATAAAGATTAACTGAACATTTAGTGTATGCCAGACACAGTTACAGGCTTAAAAGTTGGAAGATTTAGTGGGGTAAAGGCCCACAGCCAACTATTTTTATAAACTGAGTTATGAAGCTAAGAGCCTGCATAGAGGATTTGGGGACGGAAGAAATACACTTGAAAGTTGAGTCTATTGCTTCATGTGAACCACCTCCAGGGGCCTGCATTTGAGCCGTAGGTAAAGAGGACTTGAAGCAAGAAGCTAAAGGAACAATTTTCATGTGACACCAGGAGACATAGGCATATGGGGCTACTTTGGTGTTAATATGTGACCCAGGGTTAGAAATGAAAATATTACCTTCCTTACTGGACAGAATGGCCCTAAACCACTGAAGACCCCAGTGGCTGTGTTTCTAGTACTCTCAGGGAGTACTTAGTACTTTCAGTTTGGATACGAACATTGTCACAAAGGGCACCAGGAACGATGGTCCTAGTGAGGAGGTTTGCAGACACAATATAAATGAAAAGGCCACGGTTGAACAGGAGGACAGGATGCCTTATAGACTGTAACTTAGCTAACTTGTACTTAAGCACATGTAAGGTATTTCCTAAGACTTAGGAATCACAGAGCGAGATTTTGCAAGAAGATGAGACAGTGTGTGAACATGTAGTCAAAGCTGGTGAGATTAGAGTCACTACTGTTAATCTGATAATCTGATGGTAATGCTTGGGGAGCTGTTTACGTCTAATTACAGACTCATTTGAATAGACATGTTGCCATTTGGAGAGTTCAAAAGAATCTAATTGGTCATTTCAACCATAGTACAATGTAGTTCAATCACATTGCTTGCCTAAAATCAAGTTATGACTTAATCTGCTTCTCTAGGAATCTGAGTACAAAGAGGAGGATTTTTGTCACTCTTATTGTTTGTTTTTCTTTTCTTTTCTTTTTTTTTTTTTTAGCAGAGGACATTTCAAGGAGGGTTGTATCTACCTATACTAATAAATTATAAAGATTTGCCTAGGCTTAAAGTAGTAAATCATGTGGTGCATCTGGGAGAGGAGAAAGTTCATGAATAGACAAAGTTTAAAAATGCTAAAAGGCAGCTAGGAAAGCCTGGACAAACTTTCAAATGTAGATCTGAGGAGGCAGAACCCGACACAACTTTCCTTGCCTCCTCTAAACTAAGCACACTTCCCTCTCACTTTTCTCAGATGGCCACTTCCTGCTACCCATCCTCATTAGCCCATCAAGCCTGGAGTACTGAAGATACAGCAACTGGTGTTGGAGGAGGGAGACTTGAGTCTAGGAACAGGAATCTCTGCCCTTTGGTCTTCTTCTATAGATTTGTTACAATGGACACAACCGGCCAGTCCTAGCCTTGTACTTCTTCAATAAGAGTCAGTATAATTTATAAAATATGTGTATACTCTACAAGAGAAACAAAATGCTAACTTGATAGAAATATATTTTCTAAATACGCTCCTTTTCATTATTAACTACTACTTCCCATGTACATGCAGGATACATGCAAAGCACTGTATCGTTGGTTTAAAAAGGCAATTTGGCTTTCACTATGTTAATCCAAATGTTTCAATTAGTTTAGTGCTTTCATAATTATGTATAATTCAGTTTGCATTTATGCATGAAATGTTTATTTCCATAATTGTAACAAGCACTTAAATTAATTACATTCTAACCTCTTGATTCTATGGGCCAACTGTTGAGTCTTTTTGTTAATACTTTAAAGTCATGCCTTTTCATTTTTGAATTCCTCCCTCCAACCCCCGTCTTTGATGTGTTGTTTCTTATCCTTGTTTGGAATTCTCTATAGAATATTCTCAGAATAATCTTGCAGTTTTCTTTTATGACTGAAACTTTGCATTTTAACAGTTGTCTGGAGATAGTTTCTTCCTTGTGAAATATCAGTTTTAATAACAGGAAAAGAAAAATGCCATAAATCCGCACTAACCACATAAAGCTGAAGTCTCTGAGAGACTGATTAACATGGAGACTCTATACAGGTTTTTCAATAATTAGAGGATGTGCTTGCACGGAGCCACGGCTGCTCTGGCCTTGAAGCCATTTCCCAGGGCAGCCGGCAATTATTACAGCCTGGAGTACATTTCTTATATTCGAGCCCTCTAGCTATTGAAGCTGTTTTTAAATAAAGGTCTCTTAATTTCACAAAAAGTTAACATCACCTTGGATGAACAACACTTTTCTGCTAATACCTTCGCTACTTAGTTGGGAGAGAGTCCTCAGAGGGAAGGCAATTAGAAGTTCCTAATTTGTTGTCCTTCCACCCATAAAAGGTTAAGAATATTCCAGTCTCTGATTACATGAACCAAGCAGAGGGCAGATCCAGTGTCCCGCAGTGCCCTAGCTAACTGCCTGCCCTATCAGCAAGTGCTGCTGAATGTTCTCTTCGGAGCACAGGACTGAGTTGGCAGCTTTATTGTGGGTTTGAGTGCTTGATTTTTTTTCTTTTTGTCTCAATGAATTATAGATAGCAAACATACTATGGAAAGGCTTGCCATTTATCCTTTGGGTACAGTGCTTAGTAAACTATCAGTATGCAGTAAATGCTAAATGTGAGCCATGATGATTTTAGAGAAAAAAAATCCATATGATAATTCATCACCTATGATGGCTGTGGTGTTCTACTTTCCGATGCTTAATTGCTTGTATGGTCTGGATGTAATAATGCAGCATTATAAACAATTATGAATAATGTAGCTCACTACAACGTATTATTTTATTTCAATGAGTGCTGATGAAATTTTGACTATGTGATAAAACTTGCACAAACATAAGGCTTACTGATGGGCTTACTAGTAAATAAGCAAGAACGACAACAGAAAATTCATCTCTTCAGTCAAGGCATTTGATTGTCCTTCACCTATTCTTCCTCTTCTGCAAATTCAACCACTTAATTTGGTCAAATGGGCAAATTGAGTCCAGAACAAAAGTCTCTTTAAGCTGGAGTGGCTTAGGGGGCAGGTCTTAATGATGGAAGGGAGAGGTAAAGAAGGAAGATGAAAGAAGACTGAAAAAGCTAAGCAAACCTAAATGTGCCCACCCCCTGGCAGTGCAGGGGACCAATTTTGATACAAAACAATCATGACTTGGCCTCACGTTGAGCAAGTTGAAATGATTTGATAAAATATGGCTAGTTCCGTTTGCCTCATCATGAGAATGTGGAAGACACTCAGAAGTATCAAGTTTTAGAAAATAATCTATTTCACGCTGCATCTAGCAGTGACTATCGATGCCATAAGCCCAACCTAACAAATACATTTTAAGACCCATTTCTGACTCCAACTGCATTTTGCGTCTAACCCTAAATTTTGATTTCATTTTGCAATATTTCTGCTTGACAAACATTGTAGTAATATGCCATATAAAACATGTATCCTCAATGTGCTTGATGAGTAATTGTGATGCATATGTTCAAAAACAAAGTACAAATAACTCCATTTTGTGTATGCTACATTGATGGCTGAATGGCTTCTCTAAGAAATATGGGCTCATACTGCAGATTCCATTTGATCTTTAGGAAGTTAAATTTAACCTTTCTGTGTTTTAATTTCTGTTTGTAAAATGGAAATAATATTAATTGTTCTGTTTTTTCCCCATAATTGTTAAGAGATTAAATACAGTATTGTGTATAATGTGTAAAAGATTCTACAAAAATAAGAAGCCATTATTATATTCCTACAGGCAACACTTTGCATACACAAAACAACAGTCAGAAGCCAATGTGAATAAAAGAAGGAAAAGGGAGAGAAAATGACACTGATTATAAATGGCTAACAATTTACTGTGTTGGTCTACATTTTTTATTCATTTTTCTCACGTACTAATCTTACAGCAAAATTCTTGAAGTGTTTTTGAAGTAAAAGTCTCAGAACTATGGCTCTTAATTCACAAGCTAACCAAAACAACAGCAGTTGCTGGAGAAATGTAATCCGTAATTAAAACTCTTGTCTTTGAGAACAACAGTCTGGGAGTCACCCTGGCCATCACATCCTGTATAAATATCAAACTTGAGTTATTGAGCAAAGTGGATTACTTACGTACAATTTAACAGCTATAAAAAATACAAAGAAAAATGATTTGGGAGTATGGCCAGTTCAGTTTATTTCCCACTGTTGATTAAAACTGCTTTCACAGATTAACATGCTCTAGGTAGAACACAAGCTGTATATTAAACATCAAAATTCTCTCAAATATAATCTTCCTGCTTTCTCCTTTTTAAAAGTATTGTCAACTAGGTAAACATTAAACTAATTGTGGGGCACCTGGGTGGCTCAGTCGGTTAAGCGTCTGACTTCAGCTCCGGTCATGAGCTCGCGGTTTGTGAGTTTGAGCCCCACGTTGGGCTCTGTGCTTACAGCTCGGAGCCTGGAGCCTGCTTCGGATTCTGTGTCTCCTTCTCTCTCTGCCCCTCCCCCACTTGTGCTCTGTCTCTCTCTGTCTATCAAAAATAAATAAATGTAAAAAAAAATTTTTTAAACTAATTGTGAACTTGTGTGTGTGGTTAGTAGATGCAGAAATTTTAAAAGTTCATTAATAGCTACTAAATGGAAGACTCCTAAGGGAGGATATGGTCCTTATTATTTACCTCACTGAGAAAGTTATTCAGTGTTTATAATTATTAGAGTGCAGGTCCTGTAAATATGTCATATTTGATAACATTTTCATGGGCACTTGATGGCCACAGCTGCGTGAGGGGGGAAGATAGAGTAGGGAAGATTTAAATAAGACAAAAATAGAATTTTGAATGAAGACACAATTCATATTACTTTTCTACAGTCAAATTCAGAGGCACCAGTAGTTTGAGGGGGACAAGGCAAACTCTCCACTATTCTGTCAGTTCTTGACTTCGGGTCTGATTAAGTGATCTCACATACCCCTGGACACATAATCTTGAACACCACTGCTTGAACCAGTAATTGATCCTGTCATTCTCCTCCTTTCAATCTTTCCAAGGCTTTGCACCACACCTGGAAGACCATCTCAAAACCTTGATCCTAATCCTGTGAGAAGCCGTCACCAAGACAGCCAACAAGCAGGTACTACTGTGTTTAGGGAAAATGCCTGTGTTAGAAAAAAATGGGGTGGACGTTGGGTTAGACTGGGAACACATCAGACAGCCAGGCCATGCAAGCCTGACCCAGAGGGAAGGAGAGAAGAAAGGCAGTTTGAGTGCTGTGTGGTCTAAGCAAGGCCATTGGAGAGTGCTCAAGTTCAAACTGGTTGACAGAGGATGCCTGTGTCTTCTGGGAATTGGCCTGCTTGCTGCAGGATCACTGCCAAGGACATCACTGGCAGCAGAAAGCATGATTCAGCAGAAGTGCAGCACTGGGTTTTAGAATGCAGCAGCTGGGGCCCTTGGTCAAGAGTATGCCCCAAATGGGGGTCTGCAACATGCATTCACAGTCCACTCTCAGGCCACATGGATCGACTTCTCCACTGATTCCGAAGGAAGCCCCTCTGGAGTTTCTGTGGCCTTTTCTTCCTGTGAGAGAACTCAAAATAGGTGGGTGAGTGGGGTGAAGTACAGCTCTCATCACTGCAGTTGGTCTTGGAGCTTTAACTGGGACTTATCTTCCTTCACCTCCACTATACATCTTAATTCCCTTTACACTCAGCTCTTCCCTCAGCAGGTCTCGGTAGTATTTCTGGATTGTCTAAACCCTTGAAAAATCGTATCCTTTTCACTCTAGGGTTGCAGCAAGTTTCCATCCTAAAGTTACAATGGGGAAAGGGAGAAGCAAGTGGCATCCAAGTAGACTACCTGGGTTTCACGTGAATTCACCTGCCTCTGTTGTGTAAACAGCGTTGCCTCCTCTGGTCTGCGAGAGTAGGTCTTGTAGGTCTTGTAGGTCTCCTCTGGTCACCTACAAGTATGGTGACTCTTCTCTTCACTAGCTGTTTTCTTAGAACGATGAGTCCAAAGTGTTCCGGTGACAGCCATAATATATAGTTCAATTCTGCGTCCTCTTGGGGACCAGGACTTCCTGCCCTGAAGAATCCAGAATTGTAGGAACAGGAAGCACAAAACCACCAGTGTATCATCAGGAATCATGGTTAAGCAGGACTAATCTGCTTCTATTCCTTGGTGCCCAGACCTACTTCTCCTTTCCTCATGGAAAATAGGATTTCTGATTAATTAAATACACTGCATCCTGGTGGATGGTATCCTGCTTTTCACAGTGTTTCCATTGAGCTGGCGCTCCAGTCTCATCTTTGTAAGTCGATTCCAGTGTTTTACAAGATCAGCTGCCTCTGGGTTGTAAGATATGTGATCCCATGATCTCAGATTCACTTCATTGTGAAGTTGGTCTCATGGTCAAATGCTATGCTACATAGGATTTTATGTCCATGGATCAGGCTCTCCATAAACCACCAAATAGCAATGCTGGCTAAGGCCCTGGGACAGGAAAGATAAACTCATACCTAGATTAGGTATCCATTCATATGAATTCCTGACCCCTCTAAGATGGATGTGGCTCAGTGTAGTTAACATGCAACTGAGTAACCAGTTGGTCTCCATGAGGAATAGTGCCACATTGAGGATCCAGCTTTGGTCTCTGTTGCTGGCAAAAAGGGACTTCAGAGTAAGCCATAGCCAGATCAGACTTGGTAAGTGGGAGTCCATGCTTTTGGGCCAGAAGTCACTTCCATCATATGACCATAGTACCATTACATGCCTAGGGTAGCTGATAATAAAGGCCAGCTAACATTGACTGGCCGAGTTATTTTATCTGCTTAGTCGTTCGGTGCCTCTTCCATGGTGGATGCTTTCTGATGGTCATTAATGTGTGGTACAAAAATCTTCATACTTTGTGTCTACTCTAATATGTCATTCCAAATACTTCTAAGACAGAAATACTTTTCAGATCTTCCAGTCCTGCCTGTACTTGTGAGGTCTTTGAGGGATTAGTTTAGGCCAATGACCACTGCCCAGCTGTAGGTATATGTTCTCACTTTGAGTAACTATTCCTTCCAAACAAAATGTATGACCAAGTACACGTCTCACAGCTCAGCCACTTGGGAAGATTTTCACTCTCTCTGTCTTTCAGTGACATGCCTGACAGTAGCTGTAATGCAAATACCATCCATTTTTGGCTTGTACCACATACTGAAATGACCTAGGTGCAAGCTGGGGTCTCCTTAAGTGTTTGGCCAAATACTAATGAGAAACTCTGTGAGGTCTGGAAAAGAATAACAATGATGAGAAGTGTGCTTTGAAATGGACAGATATTCTAGAGACCACACAGGATAGAGACACATTGGAATTCCAACCCACAAAGTAGAGAAATCTTACTGAACAACTCCAGCATTCATTTAAGACTCCAACAAGGCCATACCTTAGGAGTCTGGCTTCTTTAGTTCTAGAATAAGGATTATTCTGTCATAACAAAACCTAAAACCAAGTCTTTGTAGGATCAAGGGGATCTTCCAGCAAATTAACTGATTGTCAGAATTAAACCCCAAAACTCAACACTTTTTCAAGGACTATAAGAAAATTCAGATTCTTGATAATGGAACATTCACAATACTTAGCATATAATAAAACACTGCTAGATAGGCAAAGAATCAGAAAAAGGAGACATAAATAGTAGGAAAAAAAATCCAGTGATGATAAATATGTAGCAATAAGCAGAGAAGATCTTTAAAACAGCTATTTTAAAATATGTTCAAGAATTTTAAGAAGAAATGACACGATGAATGCAGCATTCCAGTAGAAGAATAGAAGGTATAAAAATAATTGGAAATGCTAGAATTGAAAACTATATTAGAAATGATGAATTCACTGCATAGGACACTGCAAGAAAAAAGATCAATGAAATTGAAAATCAATTAAAAAGTAAAAGAAATTATCAAACTAAAACATAGAGAAGGAAAAAAATGTTAAAAAAAAGAAAAAGAACAAGGTCTTAAAAGACATGTGAGAATATGAAGAAGTCTAATATCTATGTATTTGAAATTCTAGAGACAGGAGAGAGAGGGACTGTGGTAGAAAATATAGATGAAAAAAATCGCTGAAAAATTTTCAAATTCGATGAAAAATAATAATCACATTGGGGCACCAGGGTGGCTCAGTCGATTAAGTGTCTGACTCTTGGTTTTAGCTCAGGTCATGATCTCATGGCTCATGAGTTTGAGCCCCACATCATGCTCAGAGCAGCTGAGGAGTCTGCTTAAGATTCTCTCTCTGCCTCTCCCCTACTTTACTCTCTCTCTCTCTCTCTCTCTCAAAATAAATAAACATTAAAAAAAATCCACAGATCCAAGGAGCACAAGCAGGCTGAATGCAAGGAAAGCTACACCTAGGCACATCATAGTCAAAATGCTGAAAACTTAAGAAAAAAAGGCAATCTTTAAAGCAGCAAGAGAAGACACATTACATATAGGGAGGCACCCAGGGGTGGGTGCCCGACCCAGGGCCTGATTAATGACCACTCCTCTCATAGCAATCATCACTCTTGTCCACCAGTGCTCACGGCAAGGCCCATTCTTTATACTGTGTTCTGTTGCTTCCTAGCTCTTCCTCACTCATGTGTCGTGATGTATAATGGTAAGAAGGACTGGTTAATTCTCATCAGAAACAGTGCAAACTAGAAAATAAGGTGAAGATAATACTGAAGTGCTGAAAAAAAAAAAAAAAGACCTGTAAAAGTAGAATTCTAAACCCAGGAAAAAGATACAATGGAATACTAGTCAGTGATCAAAAAGAATGAAATCTTGCCATTTGCAACAATGTGGATGGAACTAGAATGTATTATGCTAAGTGAAATAAATCAGTCAGAGAAAGACAGATATCACATGATTTCACTCATACGTGTAATTTAAAAAACACAACAGATGATCATAGGGGGAGGGAAGGAAAATAAGATAAAAACAGTGAGGCAAACCATAAGAGACTCTTAAATACAGAGAACAAACTGAGGGTTGCTGGAGGGGTGTTGGGTGGGGGGATGGGCTAAATGGGTGATGGGCATTGAGGAGGGCACTTGTTGGGATGAGCACTGGGTATTATATGTAAGTAATGAATCACTAGGTAGGTTTTACTCCAGAAACCAAAACTATACTGTATGTTAACTAACTTGAATTTAAATATATATATATATATATATATATATATACACACACATACATATATACATATACATATATATTCACATATTTTATATATTTTCACAAATTAAAAATACATACATATATATTTAAATATATATTCACACACATATATATATATATATTTATTCACAAATGAAAAAAAAATAAAAATAAATATCTTTCAAGATAAAGACATTTTCAAATAAACCAAAGCTGAGACTTCTCAATGGCAGACTTGAATAAAATAAATGACAAAGACATTTCTCTGGATTGAAGAAAAATTATAATAGATGAAAACATGGATCTTCATGAATGAATGAAGAGCATGAGAAATATGAAGATAAAATAGAAAGGCTTTTTCTTGCATCTTAATTTCTTTAAAAAGATTTGACTTTAAAAAATGATAATATATGGTGAGGTAAGGTTTATAACATGAAGAAGTAGAATATATGACAATGACAGCACATTGTTGAGTGAGGAGTGAGGTAAATGGAAGTTACTATTACAATATATTTACATTATTCATGAAGTGACATGACACAACTGCAAGGTAGACTGAATTAAGGATGCATATTGTAATCCTTCGAACAACCACTAGAAAAGCAAAAAAGGCCAGTAGATAAAATAAAAAAAGAAGGAAAGAGAAAGAAAGAAAGAAAGAAAGAAAGAGAAACGTGATTAATCCAAAAGAAGGCAGGAGATGAGGGAAAAAGGAACAGAGAGGAGATAGCAGCAAATAGCAAGGTAATACGTTTAAATCCTAAATGCAAATGGCCTAAAAATTTCAATTAAAGGTGACTGAGATTGTCAGTTTGGATAAAAATCAAGACCTGACTATATGCAGTGTATAAGAAACTCACATGAAGTATAAAGACAAGTAAGTTAGAAGAGAATGGGATGACTCATAACAAGTAAACACTAATGATAAGAAAGCCTAAGAGGTTATATTAATATTTGACAATGAAGACTATAAGGGAAGGTATATTACCAGAGACACAGGGGCATATTTCATATTGATCAAAGGGACATATTGTTTGTTTGTTTTTTTAAAGAGTGATTCTAAGTGTGCATGTACCTGATAGCAGGATTTCAAAATGCATGAAGCAACAAGTAATAGAAATACAGGGGAAAAGAAAGAAAATCATAATTATCAGTAAGGTTCTATCACTCCTCTCTCAATAAGTGGTATAGCATGTAGATTAAAATATTTAGTAAGTTTATATAAAGCATGTGAATAATTCTATCAACTAAGTAAAACAATCCTCAGTTGTAGAACACTGCATGGAAAGACTATGGAATAGTCTTTTAATGGTCTTTTCCAAGTGCACATGGGACATTCACCAAGACAGACAATAAAACATACTGTAATTCAAAAAAAACCCTGAAATTATACACAGTATGTTCTGTGATTATAATAGATTTAAATTAGACATCAATAACAAAAAGTATCTGAAAATTCCTCCACATATTTGTAAATTAAGCAAACACTTCCAAATGACCCATAGAACAAAGAAGAAATCACAAGGAAAAGTAGAAAATATTTTGATAATAAAAATACAACTTATCAAAATGTATGGGAGGTAGCTGAAGAGGTGCTTGGAGTGAAATTTATAGCTTTATATTCTTATTTTGTAAAACAAAAAAGCTTGAATCAATTAATCACTCCACTGTAAAAATCCAGAAAGAGTAAAATACATCCAAAGGAAGCAAAGAATAAAGATATGAGAAGAATGGCTGACAAAGAAAATAATAAGAAAAATTGTCTTTACTGCAGATGACCTAATCACACACAGTTGTACTTGGAAAATACCAAAGAATCTACCAAAAAAAAAAAAACCCTGCTATAACTAATAACTGAATTTATTAGCAAGATCACAAGATAAAAGGTCAACACGTAAGTATCTATTATGTGTCTGTATACTAGCAATGAACAATCGAGAAATGAAATTTTAAAATACCATTTACATTATCATAAAAATGATTAGGGATAATTGCAGCAAACTATGTGGAAGATTGATTCCTACAATGGAAAGTAGAAAATATTCTTATAGAAATTTAAAAAGACTTAAATAAATTGAGAAATTATACCACGTTAATGGGGTGGAATATTCAACAGTATTATAATGTCAGTTTATCCCATACTGGTCTATCAAGTCAATGTACTTCCAGTCAAAATCCAAAAACTTTTTTCTAAGAAATTTACAAGCTCATTCTAAAAGTTATATGGGAAGGGGAAAGGAGGAAAATCCAAAAACTGATTTTAAAAAAGAATAACGTTGGAAAACCTATACTACCCAAATTCAACAATACAATAATACAATAACATTGGCAGTGTGATACTAGCTGAAGTATAAATATATAGACGAATGGAACAGAAAATATTGGCCAAAGATAGATCCAAACTTAGAAAGTCAATTGATTTTTTTTTTAAGTTTATTTATTTATTTTGAGAGAGAGAGGGTGCAAGTGGGGTAGGGGCAGAAACAGACAGACAGAGAATCCCAAGCAGCCTCAGCACTGTCAGCACAGAGCCCAACCAGGGGCTCAATCTTGCGAACTGCGAGACCATGACCTGAGCAGAAATCAAGAGTCGGACTCTCAACTGACTGAGCCACCCAGGCACCCTGTTCAATTGATAACATTGGGCCAAAGCAATTTAGTGGGAGAAATGAAAGTATTTCCAACAAATAATGCTGGCACAACCAGGTTCCATTTGGAAAATTATAAACTTAACTCATATCTTACACCACACATAAGAATTCAATCTAGATATATAATAAATGTGGGTGTAAAACTAAAACAAAAAGGTTTCAAGAAGAATTCTTAGAAGAATATCTTCATGATTTGAGAAGTAGGCAAAGATTTCTTAGGAAGCATGATCATAAAAGAAAATTATTAAGTAATTTGACTATATCAAAATTTAAAATGTTTGCTCATCAAAAAAACATCACTTAGAAAATGAAAAGGCAAGCCACAGAGTACAAGAAAATCTTTGTGATACACGTATCTGAAAATGGGCTTGAATCCAGAAGTAGAAACAATGCCTACAAATCAATTATTAAAAAACAGTCAGCCCAGTTTAAAAATGGGCAAAAGTTTTAAACAGACATTTCACAAGGAAAAGATAAGAGCATCCAATAAACACATGAAAAAGTGAACATCATTACTCATCAAGGAAATGCAAATTAAAACCACAAGAGATAAGACCACACTCTGACTAGAATGGGTAAAAATGTAAAAAAGAAACTAATAACACTAAATATTCATGAGGATTTGGAGCAACTAGAATTCTTATACACTGATGATGGGAAGCATACAATTTCACAACTACTTAAAAAAAAATTTTTGTCTGTGTCATATAAAGCTAACCACCTATCCGATGATTCAGCAATTCCAACTGTCCATTTAGAAAGAGAAATGAAAACAAATGTCCACAAAAGATTTCTACAAAACTCTTCATGTTAGCTTTATTCATATTAACCCCAAACTGGCAACAATTCATATATCCTTCCGTTAGAGAACGGACAAATAATAGGATATTCATGCACTGGTACCATCGTCCCTGCTTATTCATCAGGGATATGCTCCAAGACCCCCAGTGGATGCCTGAAACCACAGATAATACTGAACTCTACATAAATGATGGTTTTTCCTACACATACATACCTATGGTAAAGTTTAATTTATAAGTTAGGCACAGTAAATGATTAACAACAACAATAATAAAATAGAACAATTATAACAACATACTCTAATAAACGTTATGTGAATGTGGTCTTTTTCTTAAAATATTTTATTGTACTGCACTCTCACCCTTCTTCTTTGTGATGATGTGTGATGATAAAATGCTTATGTGCTGAGATGAAGTGAAGTGAATGACAGGCATTGTGATGTAGCGTTAGGCTAGTATGGACCTTCTGAAGATACGTCAGATGGAGGAACATCTGCTTCTGGACCCTGGAGGACTTCAGGGAACTGAAACTATGGGAAACCAAGGGAAATCACAGATGAGGGAGAACTACTGTATACCAGTCAGTGATAAAAATGAATAAACTACTGAAGCACTCAATAACACAGATGATCTCAAAAGCATTATATGGAGCAAAAGATGAGGGACATGAAAGAGTGCTTACTATATAACTCCATTTATTTATTTTTTTAGACCTTTATTTTTGAGAGAGAGAGCGTGAGCAGAGGAGGTGCAGAGAGAGAGGGAGACACAAAATCTGAAGCAGGTTCCAGACTCTGAGCTGTCAGCACAGAGCCCAATACGGGGCTTGAACCCACAGACTGGGGGATCATGACCTGAGCCAAAGTTGGACACTTAACCAACTGAGCCACCCAGGAGCCCCTATAATTCCACTTATATGAAGTTCTACAGGCAAAGCCAAGTTATGGAGCTAGAGATCAGAATACAGTGGTTTTCTCTGAAAGGGCAGGAACTGAGTGGTTATGGGTATGAGTGGACTTTCTGAGGAAACAGAAATTTTGCACATCTCCTTAAAGGTGTGACTTGTACACATGTATGCATTTGTTAAAATTCACTGAAAAGTGCAGGTCTGTGCATTTTAGTATACTTAGTATACTTAGTTTACTTAGTAAACGCATTTTAGTATATATAAACTTATGTCAATAAAATGAAAGTTTCACGAAAGCTAATTTGATATTTTATTCAGCCAGTAAAATAGCAAGGCTATTTTTTACAGGCATGAACAAGTAAGAATTTTGATTTATTGTGTTTTCGTATGAATTCAATGACATATTCTAGCTATTTTCCCCCTACTATATTTAGTGAGTTTCTTAGATAATTTATTTAGGCTATTTTTAAACTCCATTTGGCCCACCGTCTGCAACCCTATAAATACGCGTTGACACGAAGTTGCTATTTCGTGATCACCAATGCATGATTTCAAATGTTTGTGCGTCTCTATTGACACCACTCTCCTTACTCTGATTCAGTTAGGTGGTGGATAGTTGATTTATACTGATGAAACACATGACAATATTTCCTCACTTAAAATTTTTTTTTCTTTTTTGAGACGCCTGGGTGGCTCAGTCAGTTAATCATTGAACTCTTGACTTTGGCTCAGGTCATGATCTCATGGTTCGTGAGATCAAGCCCCATGTAGGGCTCTGTGCTAACAGTGTGAAGCCTGCTTGGGATTCTCTCTCTCCTCTCCCTCTGCTCCTTCCCTGCCCATGATTTCTCTCTCAAAATAAATAAACATTTTTAAAAAGTTTTTTCCCCTTTTGTTTCACTTGCTTTCACTTTAAACTATTTGTTATCTAGACTTTATTATGTGAGCAAGACATTTTAAAACTACATATTTATTTGCTTACATTCTAAATTTTGAAGACTTATAACCTACATAATGTGACTTTAACTCAAAGATCCTGAGAGATAATACATATATATCTTCTGTATCGGTGGCTTCTTGGTGCCTACAGATACGTATGTATTTGCCTTATCAAAGAAACAAACCTGAAACAACACAGAAGCGATGACTGAATGAAAAGGAAGATGGTTCAAGTACAAGTATATGCCAAGTGTTATTAGTTTTTATGTAAATTGGAAATATGTTTTATTTATTAATTTTGGAATGCTTTAATGGAGTAGCCACAAGACAACTACACACTCATCCAATCAGTAAAATTTCATCCTTGTATAAATTAGGAATCTATGCTCATAAATATATACTTCAGTAAATATGGTATGTCAGCATTCAAACTTGTTTTAAAGCATGGGGACATAACCCTAGAAGTTATGATATGACAGGGCACAGGATGAGTAGGGAGTTTTATTTAAAACAGCAAGACAGAGTTTACAGACACTAGGAACAAATGTATGCCTGAGGAACAGTATTTTCAAGAAGTTGAAAATAACTTTTGTCTTAAAATGTTGAATACATTATTTAAGAAAAGTCACTATTTAAATTGTCCAAAAGCTTGAGCAAATGTTCTCATCTAGAAAATCATTTGGACAATGTTAAAATGAGCCTATGAATTTAACGTTTTAGTTCCTTCTCTCTGTCTCAAATCTGTTGATGAAATAGGTTCCAAGTGGAAGAAAAAAATTTTCAAAACCAAATGCATTTTGCCTTATATACTTAGCTCTTCTGTATAGTACAGTGATATCAATGTCCGATAAGTGCTCAGACAACTGGCTTTTCAATTCTTTCTGCATGTTGGACTATTCTAGGTGGTTTAGAAAAATACCAATGTCTAGGTCCCATCACCAATGATTCAAATTTAATTGGTAGGAGTTGTGGTCTGGCCATTAGAGCTTTCTAAATAAAGCCTTGTAGGTGATTTTCATATGCAGCAAAAATTAAGAAGTACTGCTATAGAAAATAAGTGGTAAATGTTCACAGAAGGGGGATTTCTCTGTATTGGAATTCTGGGCTTAACAGAATAGGCTTAATGGAAAATGTGACAATTAATTGTAATGAACAGGGTTCAGCTGCAGAAAACAGGAACTGCTCTACCAAGTTTAAGCAGAAATGAATTTATCTTGAAATATTAAATGTCCTACAGCTCACTGGGAAGGCTGGGGGAATAGATGGTAAATCGAGCTTTTAGAAACAACTTTGGGCACCTCATTTCAGAACTGAGCCATTCAAGGAGTTGTTACCAATCACAAAGCTATTTCTACATGGCCAATCCCCCAAACAGGCCTCCACTCCTAGGATGAGGACAGCAGCCTCAGGAAATGCGCATGATTAGGAAATCACCACAGAACACCTAGATACAGCAGGTTGTTTGGAGAAAAGCAGAGAAGGTTTCTCTTGGCAGAGTTTCTTGAGGGGACCCAGGTGGCTGAGAAGTAATGTGGTAGGTGCCCACTAGGAATAAAGGCAGCAAAAATAGCATGGCAAAGGTACAGAGAGGTAAGAGAGCATGGGATATGGACAGGATTTGTAAGTAATTGGTTATCACAGGAGTATAAGGTGAAAATGGCAGAGTGGCAAGAAATGAAAAAAGAAAGGATTGATACATGTGGTAGAGGTAGAGAATTTGTGTGATCCTGTTTGATTTGTAAATTTAAAAATTTTGAAACTTAGTGGGATTGCAAAAGGCAGCACAGTGCTCTAGTCAAGAGCAGTCTCTGGAGGTAGAGTCCCTGATTTGGATATCAGTGCCATCACTTGCTACCTTTGTGATCTTGGGCACGTTACTTAGCCTCTTGGTGAGAATAAACGTATGTAAATGCTTAGAGTAATGCACATTACATATACTTTAAAAAGCATTTGTTTGATGATGATGGTAATGATGATGGTGATGGTGATGATGAATAGTAAAGAATGAAAGATGACCTCTCAGAATTAAAGCTCAAGTTGTGGGTCATCTACTCCCTCCAGAACACCTTCTCCATCACAGAAAGATGTGATTTTTTGTTGAGAAACACTACATGGAAATGAAAAGAAGCAAAGGATCACATGCTTTTGCAAGAGTCCAGGTAGGAGACAGATGATGAAGATCTGAACTAAGGCAGCAGCAGAGACGAAGACACAGAATATAGAGACAGTTACGAGGTAAAATTGATAGGATCTGGATCTGGTAACTGACTGACTTTAAAGAGAGAAAGATATCAAAAACTTATTTTGAAGACAATTGGGTAAGTGTGCCATTAACTGAGATGTGAAATACAGGTAGAGGAGCAGGCTGAGAAATGGGGTGGGCAGAAAAAAAAGAACACATGCTCATCTTGGGCTCATGAGTAACATCCGAGTTGCCAGTATGGGCCTGGAACTCAAGTCATGCAAGGCCAGAGGAACAAATTGGCAAATCAGTGAGATCTCGGGTGTAGACGATTTGCCCATGAGATGAATTCATATTATTTGCGGTGATTTAAGGAATGGGCTAAAAATGTGTGGTTAGAACAAAGGTGGAATGATTAGACTGGTATAGGAGAACCATGGAGATCAGCAGTTGGGCAAATAATTCTTGGATAATAGTGAAGGCAGCTCTGAAAAAGCTCACCAAGAATCTTTGCCTACACAAAAAGAGTTAAAACCATAAGAAGTCCAGTGAATTGGGAAGACACATAAGGGGTGAGTGGTTAGAGACCACAAGGTAGATTTGATGGGTCAGAAGAGTGACACGAAATAAACGAACTCCTCTAAATTGTAGCAGCAGTTATTGTCCACATGGTCTACAACACATTAATCATGTGCTATATTCAGCATCTCTTCAGTGAACTTTTATTTATATCTTTCATATGGGAATGGTGGTCCCTAAAGTGAGAAAAGAGGGGGACTGTGAGGTCACAATCTTGGCTGGATCATCAAGATGAATCTGAGTTACAGATAGTAACTCACCCCAGGGTTGAGAAGGAAAGGGCATTTTACGGCAAGGATACAGATACTAACACTGTGTCAGCATCAACCCACGTTGTACATGCACTTTCAGTGGATCTGTTATTGCCCATTAAAGCAATCAGTGACTGCATTCAAGCAGAACTCATATGCCTGAATGTAGGCATCTATCAATTTCTTAGTGAAACTCGAAGTACGAGCATGCCTGTGGGTGGGGTTTTATATATTTATTGGGATAGTTCCTTTATCAATATGTACACAGCTGAGAAATTCCCATAAAAAATAAAAACAAACAGCAACTTCTATTTCCAGGAATATCTAAAATTCTAGAGAAAACCTTTCAGAATAGCATGCCATGCCAAAAATGTTGCTAAACTATTTTTAATAAGTCTCTATAATTCATCGAGTTTGAACCAACGTATAGAATCTTGAAACCAGTATCATACCTGGTATGCAACATTTCTAGCACTCAAAGTTCTCTCACGAGGCTTTTCATGACCCCAAAAGTCCCCTCCCTTCATCTAGCAAGCACAGATATGCTTCTGTTACTAAAATTTTGCATGTTCTGGAATTTCATGGAAATGGAATAATATGGGATGTAATCTTTTGTATTTGACTTTCACTTAACATAATGCTTTCAAGATTCATCCATCCTATTGTGCTTATCCTAGTTTGTAGCTTTCATTGTTGGACAATGTTCCCTTGTATGAATATGCCACATTTTTTTTATCAACTTATGAGTTGATAGATCTTTGGATTGTTACAATTTTTAAATTTATAATGAATAGAACTTTTGTAATCATTTGAGCACAAGTCCTTGTGTGTACATATATTTTCTTTCATCCTAAAAAAAATACTTGGGAGTAGTATTACTGGGTTGTATGGTGACCTTATGATGCACTCCGTGAATGACAAACTATTTTCCAAATGGGTGTATAATTTCACTTTGCCAGCAGCAATATCCAGGAGTTCCTATTGCTCCATGATCTTGGAAATACTTAGTATTTGTTGTTAGTCTTTCTACTGTAACTTTTCTAGTCAGTATGTAATTTGCGCTTCCTTTGTGACTAACAATATTGCATCTTTTCTTGCATATTTGCCATTTATTTTATAAATAATGCATTTTGTATATATTCTTTGGTAAAGAGTCTGTGTGAGGTTTTTACTGATTTTTAAAATCAATTCTTAATTGATTTTTTAAAATTAATTTTTAAATTGTTATTAAAATGTTAAAGTATTTTATATATTATATAAGCAAGTCTTTTACCAGATTTATGCTTTATGAGTATATTCTCCCAGCCTGTGCCTAATTTGTTCATCTTTTTAACTGTGCCTTTCAAAAGCAAATGTTTTTAATTTTGCTGAAGTCAATTTAATAATTTTTTTTCTTTTACAATCTCTGCTTTTTTGTGTGTCCTAATAAGAAATCTTTGCCCAATTCAAGGTCACAAAAACTTTCCTCTGTTTTCTTCTAGACGTTTTACATATCCAACTCGTGCATTTAGGACTGTGATCCATTTTGAGTTTATATATATATATATATGGAATATATATATATATGGAATATATATATATATGGAATATATATATATATGGAATATATATATATATATGGAATATATATATATATGGAATATATATATATGGAATATATATATATATGGAATATATATATATGGAATATATATATATATGGAATATATATATATGGAATATATATATATATGGAATATATATATATGGAATATATATATATATGGAATATATATATATGGAATATATATATATATGGAATATATATATATGGAATATATATATATATGGAATATATATATATGGAATATATATATATATATATTCACACACACACACACATAATTATCCAATTGTTCCACCACTTTTTTTTTTTTTTTTTTTTTTTTTTTTTTTTTGCTTAAGATCTCTTTTCTTATGAACTTTTTTTAAGGGCACATGGGTTGCTCATTCGGTTAAGTGTCTGACTTCAGTTCAGGTCATTATCTCACAGCTTGTGAGTTTGAGCCCTGCGTTGAGCTCTGTGCTGACAGCTCAGAGCCTGGAGCCTACTTCAGATTCTGTGTTTCTCTCTCTCTCTCTCCTTCTCTCTCTCTCTCTCTCTCTCTCTCTCTCTCTTCCTCCTCCTCATCCTCCTCCTCCTCCTCCTCCCTCTGTCTCTCTCAAAAATAAATAAACATTAAAAAAAACCTTTAAGTGTTTTTTGGGGGGCTAGGGGGAAACTATCCTTTCCTCTTTGAGTGTCCTTGGTCCTTTATGGAAAACCAATAACCATTTATGAATGAGTCTATTTCTCAACTCTATTCTGTTCCATTGATTCCTGTGTCTAGCCTTATAGTATTCTTATTAGCTTTAATAATAAGTCTTAAAATCAAATAGTGTGAGTCTTCCAACTTAGCTGTGTTTTGTGTTTTTTTTTTTTTTAATTTTTTGACTATTGCAGGTTCTTAGATTTTCCATTTACTTCTAGAATTAACTTGTCAATCTCCACTACTAATTCTGCTGGGATTTTGACTGGAATTGCACTGAACCTGTAAATCAGTTTTAGGATGGTTGATATCTTGCTATTGAATCATCTGACCCATGGACAAGGGCATAACTGTCACTTATTTAGGTGTTCTTTGATATTTCTTTGTAATATATTGAAGTTTTCAGTGTACAGGTCTTGCACATATTTTGTTAAATATTTTCTTATGTATTTCACACTTTTAATGCTACTCTACATGGCTTTGTTTTTATCAATTTCAATTTCTAATTTTGTTATTAGTATGTAAAAATGCAATTAATGTTTTCATGCTGCAGTGTTACTTAACTCATTTATTAATGCTGGCATGTTTTTATTATTGTTGTAGATTCATTAGAATTTTCAATGTAGACCATCATGTTGTCTTTGAATAAAAACAAATTTACTTAAACATTTTTTTTTTTTTTTACTTAAACATTTCTAACCTGGAAAGGTGGATAGCCTTGCCTTGTTGCCTTGGTCCTGATCTTAATCTTGCACAATTTAACATGATGTTATCTGCATGTTTTAGTAAATGTCATTCATCAAGTTAAGGAAGTTTCTGTCTTCTCTGCTGAGAATTTTTATCATGCATAGGTGGTACATTTTATCAGATGTTTAGCTTTTCTTCTCTGTTGACACTATGAATTATATTGATTTATTTTAGTATATTAAGACAAATTTGTATTCCTGAGTTAAATTCATTATATGATATATTATCCATTTGGTACATTTCTGGATTTGATTTGCTAAAATTTTGTGAAGAATTTTTGTCTGGTGTTAGTACTAGTGTAATGCTGGATGCACAGCATGAGTTGAGAAGCTTTTCCTCTTTGTCTATTATCTAGAATAGTTGGGTTAAAATTAGTATTTTTCTTTCTTTCTTGTATTTTTGATAGATTTCGCCAGTGAAGCCATCTCAGCCTGGAGTGTTCTTTGTGGATTTAGTTCAAGTGCACGGGCTTTCTTTATCCTATCTCACTAGTTTTACCCACACACTTTATCATTTTCTTTGCTCCTCATTTTTTTGTAACTCAGATTTTCTTTTTATTTTTTATTAAAATTGTTTAAATTTATTTTTTTATTTTATTAATATTTTTAATGTTTATTTATTTTGAGAGGGAGAGAGAGAGAGAGCAGGGGAGGGGGGGGAGAGAGAGAATCTGAAGCAGGCTCCAGGCTCTGAGCTGTCCGCACAGAGCCTCACACGGAGCTCAAATTCACGAACTGCAAGATCATGAGCTGAGTCAAAGTGGGACGCTTAACCAATTGAGCCACCCAGGTGCCCCTAAAAAATTTTGTTTAATGCTTTTTTTGAGAGAGAGAGGGGTGGGGGGGAGAATGAGTGGGAGAGGGACCGAGAGTGGGGGAGACACAGAATCCAAAGTAGGCTTCAGGCTCTGAGCTGTCAGCACAGAGCCTAACGTGGGGTTTGAACTCATGAACCATGAGATCATGACCTGAGCCAGTCAGATGCTTAACCAACTGAGCTACCCAGGCACCAACAGATTTTCCTTTTAGAATCATATTATTGTTCTTCTACTTGAAGTAAGTATTTTAGAAATTCCATTTTGAGAGTCTATTTGTGATCAAAATTAAACTTCGACAAGATGCCAGTACCACAATTAGCCCTTTACTAACATCTGTAGACATATAATGTATATTTTATCTTATAGATTACCTTTTCATGCACCTATCTAAGGCCAGGACTTGCTCTTGTACACTATACTTCATCTACTTTTGCTAGAACTACTGTCCCAGCCATTTTCTCTCACTACAGTACATTTTTTGGCTCATTTCTATCAGCATATAAGTGTGCAATTATTTCTACCATCTTTAAAGCAATGGTCTCTTGACCCCACATCCAAATTTTGTATATTTTGGGTTCAACTAGAGAAGGAGAACCAGTAGGCTACACACACACACACACACACACACACACACACAGAGAGAGAGAGAGAGAGAGAGAGAGAGAGAGAGATCTGCACAAGAGAAGAATTGACTCACACAGTTGTGAAGGCTAGGTGAGCACTCTGTTTCAGACTACCTCTGTCTAATAATACTAAAGTCTGAAGTGCACAGGCAGGCAGTCAAGATAGGAAGCTGATGAGCAGGCTGGAACCCCATAAGAACAGATTAAAACCTGACTCCATTCTTGTTGTCTTTGACCTTGACAATAAGGGTAGCCTTCAGAAGCCAGATTCTCCTTCATGGAGATGAAAACACACCCCTGATCCCAGGAATTAGAGAAACTGAAGGATGATCCAGGCACAAAGAGAAAGTAATTGAAGGCCCAGATGCTGTTTCACATCATTGAAGTGATTCAGTAAATCAGCAACAACATGGCATTGTCAAAGCTCCACAATATAGAAACATTTTACAATTTCCCTTCCCCTCTACTATCCGGAGTCTTTGCAACCCAGGGAAGTTAGGAGACCTTCATTTTTTTCTCCCCTTTCCACCCCAACACTAGAAGAACTAACCTAGAAGGAGGAGGGGGAGTAGGTATGGAAGACCCAGACCATGTTTTTACCACCATGTTAAAGCCTAGGGTCATAAATCTTGCCTACACTGGGAATAGGAAAGAAAAGCTTTGGACTGGATTGAGATCAAAGATAAGATGAAAAGGACAAATCTTAGATGCAAGAATGGAACTGGACAAGTAGCTGAAAGTAGCTGAAAAGTGATGGAATCTTGCCAAGGTGTCACGGAGGCAGGATTGACTCTGACAGCAGTGGGTGATGGGGGATTTAAGGAGGACATGACAGAAGGCATAAAGACCAAGCAAGAAGCTTCTTCAGAAAATCAGTCAAAGGATGATAAGGGCCTAATTATTCTTGTAAATGTGTTAGTTGGAAATAGGACACTGACTGGAATAAAAAAGAAAGATGTATGTGAATATTGTTGGACATTGTGGTGCGGAAATGATTAAGAGGTTGTCCACAGTCACAGGGTTGGGACTGTGAGTCAAAAAACCTGCCTTCTAGTCTCAAGTTCCATCATTTCCATGGGCAAGGCATTTAACCTCATTGAACCCCATCTTCCTTCTGAAGGAGCAGGTAACATTTGTGCTGTTTACGCTAGGTGCTTTGGTAGAGCCCAAACAAGATGGCTTATGAGAAAACATTTTGAACACTTAAAAATGTAAGACTGTATTATTCAGCAAACCTAGAAGATTAACTTAACCTTTTGTCTTAAGCCATTAAGGTATTTTCTTTATTTCAAGCTGGTGAGGTTAGATGGTCAGGAAAATAGAGGAAGAGAACAGGTAGGATGGGAGAACTGCATTCGCCCGTCAATTTGGTCAGTGTGAAGAGACAGGCGGGAAAGAAAGAGCCCCTAATCTGATTGCCGGGGGAGCTCAAATGCACACCTTTCATCCTCCTGGCAGGTGGATCGCATATCCTCCATCCCGCATAGTCTCATTTACACGCAGTTTCGCAGATAAGGATGCTGCTGCTCACTTGGGAGAAGGTTTCCAAAGCCACTAATAAAAAGGTAACTCGCTATGTGCTATGAGAGATGACAAGCGCACCTGGGGATGAATGATGGGTAAAGAATTGTCATTTCTCTTCTCAAAATCAGGCTATCGCCGGCTCATGTGGCTTGGCACCTGTGGCTTGTTAGCAATTACGTGTGGAAGCCAACCCATTCAAAGTTGCCCCTGTAGAGCACTTTTAGTTGCCTTCCGTCTGTCTTTACATGGATTCAGGGCACTACAATACACATTTGAGCAGAAGCTTTAAAATCAGCTTTCTTTCTCCGTTTAACATTTTCTCCCATTTTGTTTTGAAGCGCAATTTTATTAGCTTTGAATCAGGATTTAGGGAGGAAGAGAAAGAGCATTCCCCTTGGGTTCATGATTATTTGGGTTATACCTGGACTTCGTCTTCTAATAAGTCAATTGATAATTGACTCATGTTAGAAATGGTAGCTGTTCTTCAAAAATGTTTCAAAGGTGTTTGCACCACCATAGTGCCTTGTTTTGCGTAAGCAATATTAACGACCATAATGCATTTATTTTTTACTTAAAATACCAGGCACTGTTCCAAGCACGTTATATGAATTACTTAATTTAGTACTCATTGCAATGCTATGGTTATCCCCTTTTTACATAAGAGAAAACTGAAGCATGAAGCTGCTGGGTAATTATTTGAGATACATATATAAAATATACACATGTTTAGATTTTGCAAAAACGCAGTTATAGGAACTGCCAAATTATTCTCCCTAAAATACAAGACTGATTCTGTAATTCCTTAGCTCAGAAATATTTCATAAATATCCTCTATCAAATTAAGTGTAGATACCCTATCTTGACATCCCAGCTCTCTCAAATTGTGATCCTAACTTCTTTCTCCAGCCCTGTTTTTGAGCAACTCCCTAACTCCATGGTCCTTAACCACAAGAGATTTTGTTCCCCCAGGGGATCTGTGGCAGTATCTGGAGATATTTTTGGTTGTCACAACTTGGAAGATGTTACTAGCATCTAGTAGGTAGAAGTCAGTGATCATGCTAAACACCCTAAACCACCTAGGACAATCCCTTCCCACAACCAAGAATTGTCTGGTCCAAGCTATCAATAGGTTGATAGCTATTGATAGCCCCAGCAATCACTGCCCTACCCTATTTTGCAGCCTAACTGAACAACTTGAGCTTCCTTAATAGTCTCTGTGTGTTTCATTTTTGTAGCTTTCTTTCATTTATCCCTCCACTAAACAATCGTAGAGCATCTATTATGTGTGAGGCCCTATTATGTATAAGACATGATTCCTGATCTCACACTGACCCGCTACTTGGCTTCCCATCCTTGTCCCCTTCCGATATACAAGCCTGCCTTCTCTTGAAGACCCCTTTCAAATGCCATTTTCCTTCATAAGGTAAATCTTTGCTCTTTCATAGTAGTTTGTAAAGATAAAAAAAATTACGCTATGTCTTGAAATTAAACAAAATTGATTGAAAAACGTATTCCTACAAGATGAATTTAAGGTGAATATATGAATGACATTTTTCACTGGAGAACTGTTTAAAAATCTTCTCAAACTTCTCAAACACGTTTCACTGTTGCAGCACAGCTTCATTTTATTCCCAATAAAGTTGTTTCTGTTGTGTTTTTAAAGTCCCTTTTGGAAGTGAAAGTAGGAGGTCATTGTAGTTCCAGGGCGCATACTGTAGCGTTTGAGGGAGGATGCGAGAGGCTGTGTAAAAAGGCTGACACCCATGTTTCATTTCAGCAATAAAAAATTTAAAAATCGATTCAATAAGAATTTATTGAGTGCCACTATGAGCCAGACACCGTTAGATGCTGGAATTCAAAATAAGCACCTCGTTCTTTCCTACAATGAAGTCAGGTAAACATCTCTAACACTTCAAAATGTTTTATTACAGAGGTAGAGGAATCCTTTACATGGGTAAGCATTCTGATGGCCAGGTAAATGGAGAGGTGACAGTACGTGTAAGTTATGAGGCCCTGCTTCTTCTGAGTACTATACAGGAAACTTAAGGAGAGGAAATAGGATGGCATGCATTATTGAGGGTCTTAATACTGTCATGGAGAATTGTGGCCTGCCTCACATCCCAAAGGAACTCTCTCCTGGACTGTCGTTCAGAGGCCTTGACACAGACGTGCTTCAAGTGTATGAACCAAAGCAGAGACGCCTGAGGTGAATTTGGGAAAGCAAGTCCAAAAGAGAGAAGATTCTACATTTACCACTGATGATGGAACATCCAGGAGCACGGACACACTGTCCTTGAATGTGTTACCCTGCATGTTAACGTCCTTGCTTAGAGGAGTAGAAAGTAGAGGCCGTCTACTCCACTGGGAGGCATGGGTTGTGTGCGGTTGTCAATGGGGGTGTAGGGATAACTTGCACACTCATCGAGCCAGGCTTTTCAGTGTCTGGAACTATTTTGCAATGTTCTCCATTTTACCAGTGGCTAGTGCATCAGTATCAGAAATAAGCATTTCAAAGCGATGTTAAAAGAATTCATTATTAGGGTGAAATCCAGGAAGAATCACCAGCATCTCTGTGATGCTCTTAACCAGGAGAATACCATGCTCTCAGAGATACCTAGAGTAGCGTCTTCTCTTGATTTCATAGATTCCCCAGAAAAACAATCATGAAAATGGCTCCTAAAATTCAAGGACTTAGACATTTATTACCACCACCACAACAAAAAAACTTCATGTACGGGATATGGACATTTTCTGCTAAATTTTTAAAAACAGTTCACGGGGCCCCCTACAGTCAGAATGAGTTTCATGCTGAGATCTTTTTTTTTTCCCTTTTCTTCTCCCTGGATAAGTTTAGAGCTGGTAAAGGAGATAATGAGAACACTCTAGCACGCACAACGAGGCAGAAGTTAATATCTCTGGCTGACATTATTTCCTACTGAGCCTAATATGGCAGAAGTGAAAAATAATGTCTGCTATGTCTATAAACTTTTCATCGGGGAAGAAAAATACGATAGGGGTCAGAATCAAATCCTCCCAATAAATTTTTAAAAATTTATGCCATAATAGGCATAATTCTAACTTTGAGTCCTTGGGAAAGACTTACAACACTGTCCATGATTTGGTGTGCTATGTCCAGTAAAGCCATTTTCTGTTCATAGTATGGTCCTTGCTTGTTAAGCCTCAGCTAAAGGTCGCCTGACATCCTGAAGTCAATTCTCTGTGAGCATAAAGCTTTGAAAGGAGAACCTATCACAAAACACAGGGCCCCTATCTGTACCGCCCGGTGTTGGTGAGATGCCGTAAATAAACACTGCTGGACTAAAACACAAGTAGACAGATCTTTGGAGATGATCTGGAAGACATCAGGATAAACAAAGAATTGCTTGTGAGAAACCTAGCAGGACACATCACCCCACCTTGTCCTCAGTGTAACCATTAAGGAAGTTACTTGCAGTTTATGTACCAGATTCAGGTAAACAAATGATCTCACAGAGGAGATCCTGTTATGAAGACATTCTACATTGCTCTCTCTGCAGCCCTTGAGATAAAATGTTCATGCAAAACAGGGGCGCCTGGGTGGCTCAGTCGGTTAAGCGTCTGACTTCGGCTCAGGTCATGATCTCGTGGTTCATGAGTTTGAGCCTCATGTCGGGCTCTGCTGACAGCTCAGAGCCTGGAGCCTGCTTCGGATTCTGTGTCTCCCTCTCTCTCTGCCCCTCCCCTACTCATGCTCTGTCTCTGTCTCTCAAAAATGAATAAATGTTAAAAAAATTTTTTTAATGTTTATGCAAAACAAAGCAAACACACATGTAAACAGCTAACAGGGTATGTGGCATGCAGTTGAGGCAAATACAGTTAAGCAGTGCCTTATTTCACTTTAGACAGCAGGAAAAGAGGTGTCACTGCAAGGTTCCTGCTCCATGAAAACTCTAGGTTCTGACCAATCAGAGCTTATACCCAATGTCTGAAAGTCTCATTTAAGTCCAAATGCTGCTCTCTTTCTACTCAGAGTTACCAGTGTTTTTTTCATCTAATCTGAAACATTCTTGTGAGTCAAAATCTTTTCTCCAGTGCTGCTCAAGTCCTTTCTTTGAAAATGATAACTTAGGTGGTAGTTTATTTTCAGTACAGGCTGAAATTTTAAAACCACGTGATCTTGTGCACTCCCTCATCTGTGAAAATGAGTATAATAATATACATGCTTCTTGGAGTTGTGAGAATTAAATTAGTTAGGATATGTAAAATACCTGGACGGTACCTGGCACATAGGATGTGATCAGTAAATGGGAGCACAAACCCAGCCAAGATAAAAAACATTCAGTAATTACATCAAACTTCCCAATAATCTAGAAACCCAACAAAAGCCACGTGAGTTTGTTTTGTTTTCAAGCAAATAAGGGCAATATGGTAAAATACATTTCTCTAAGGTGTCCTGTTTTATTTCTTTTAGATTTAGCTTTCTAGGTATCATAGTTTATCGATCAAAGCTTCTTTTCATGGAAGACCACATGGTGTAACACACAAGTGATGGGTAGAGACTTACTTCTTTAGCTCTGTGAGTTCTTCCTTTTCTTGTTCATTTATTGTTAACTAGCAAGGTGATATGAAGGTCATGATGCCTTGAGTCATCTCATGATCTGGGAAGTACACTGACCATGTGATTCCAAGAAATACCTTGATCCCCTGCTTCCACTCCAGCAGAAGTCAAGTGTCAATCATAAGCTTGGACAGCCCCTTACAGGGACTGGCCCTCCCTGGGTGTTAATGCCACTAGAATTGATCTTAACACAGACAACCTTCCACCCCTCCTCAGCTTCCCTCTCAGTCAGAGAATGACAGATTTCTTTCTTATATTACTTTCCACTTACTGTTCCAGAAATGGTTTGGTGAACATTTACCTAAGGTTGGAAATTAGGGTTAATGCAGAAATCTGTGAATTTCTTGGGGCTCACATTCATGGGGTAAACTTGATTTAAATTTGAATCACCTGCAAATGTCACTCCTGTAAATCCAGGTAGTTTTCTGACTGGCTGGACTTGCCCTTACGCAGGAGAGAGGAGTCAACAATACCCATTAAGTATCTCATTTTCATGGGGGAATTTTTTTTGTTTAGTTGAGCTCTATAACTCATTTCCAAAAGCACCCAAATAGTTTAAATTTTTATAAGTTTGCATGCACCGATCACTTCCCTTGAATAGCTAAGTAAGGAAGGCAGGGAGGGCTGAAGGGAAGTTTTCCTGTGAACACGGTGTTTGTGACTGGATTAACATTTCCCTGCTAGAATTGCACGTCCTCTTAGCTCTCAGAAGGTCCCAATTAGGCCTGACACATTGCCATCACAGCACACATACTCCCTGTAACAACCGTATTAAGCTTGGTTGGTGCTGGGTGAGTTTTAAAGTAGGCTTTCCAACCAGTGTGGGTGGACAGATTCCCACTTCAACACCCCCACCCCTTCCCCCAGCCCATCGCAAATTCCTATTGTAACACCCTGCCTAGGCATATGCTAGCTCTCGACACAGTGGGCGTGTATTTGTCAACAATTTTATAAACCTGAAACACAGAAAACCATCCTGCCGACATCGGATGGGAAGAATCACACAAAAACACTATAGACTTTGTGAAGCAACTCAAAAGTTTTAAGAAAATAGCCACTTAAAACTTCAAGTTTTAAATGTGTGCAAATGAAATTTAAATAGTTCCAATGGAAGAGCCCTCCAAACAGGAGGCTGAAAAGAATCCAATTCATGAAGCCGTGTGTTGCCTATGTGATATCAAAAATATTCCTGCGTAACTGATTCTCCCCTTGTGGTAATTTGTAATTTTGGCATTGGGGACATGCACAGAAGTTCATATAAACCCATGGAGCAATCCATTCTTCATCAAGATTCTCCATCATGGATCCTTCACAAATCAAGACAACTTATTTGTTTACTCATTTTTTTTCAAAAATCTTTTACTGAACTCTCATTAAATGCCAGACCGTTCTGGTTCTTGGGGAATCCACGTTTCAATAAGCTCTCATGATAATTACAGTGATAAGGTAGACAAGAAAATAACAGATGGTGATATGTGCCAAAAGATGAAAATGATCAGAGTTATGTTCTTTAGAGTACCTGGAGAAGTAAGCTGAGGTCTTCATGATAAGAAGGAGCATGTTTTTTGAGCATCTGTGTTTACCAGGTAGAGAGAAGAGCTAGTGCAAAGGCCCTGCGGTGAGAACAAGTTTGACACATTCCAGGTATGGAAGAAGGTAAGTGTAACATGAGCAAACTGATTAAGACAGATAGTAAAGAATAAGATACAAGAGAGATAGACAGGTGCCAGGTGAGGCAGGGCCTTTGTAGGCCAGGTAAGGAGGTCGGATTATACTTTAAATGCTTCAGGAAGCCACTGATGGATTTTAAGCAAAAACGTGACATGATTTGATCCATATTTTTAAAAGATTAATTTGGCCTCTCTCTGGAGAATAGAATGTAAGAAGCAAAGAGCATGAAGACCAAGTCGGAGGCTGTCGCAGGAGTTGATGTGAGAGAGGATAACATGTGAACTAATGTGGCAGCAGTAGAAATAGAAATTTTTACAATTACGACACTTTTAAAGTAGCACTAATATTCTACCTTACAACCCACTGCCTCTCCACTCTTCAGAATCCCACAGCGTAGCGTGCATTCATTTATTCTATCATTTAGCAATAGTTTATCGCATGCTTACCATGTGCCAGACGCAGAGCAGGGTAATAAGGACCACTGAATGATAGATGTCAGCTCATTTTCCAACGAATCATTTTGCTTAGTCATCAAGACCAAACCACCTAAATTGACATTTAAAAATGTAACTGCAGGGGCGCCTGGGTGGCTTGGTCGGTTAAGCGTCCGACCTCGGCTCAGGTCATGATCTCACAGTCCGTGAGTTCGAGCCCCGCGTTGGGCTCTATGCTGACAGCTCAGAGCCTGGAGCCTGTTTCGGATTCTGTGTCTCCCTCTCTCTCTGCCCCTCCCCTGTTCATGCTCTGCTTCTCTCTGTCTCAAAAATAAATAAACGTTAAAAAAAATTTAAAAAAAAAATGTAACTGCAATAACAGGTATTTTATAATCATTCTAATTAATTGTTACCATGTGTGTAGGCCATGGCCCTGCTAGGTCTGATTTCACATGTACTGGAATCCTAGGAAACTAGTTCTGAATGAGCTAATATTTTACACTGAGGTCGCACATAGAGCAGGCACTGAGAAAAATGTCGAGGATTAATTTACAGCCACGAAAAGGCTACTCATTAGTTTAATTTTTCTGCTTAAAACATACCTTTATTCGGGGCGCCTGGGTGGCGCAGTCGGTTAAGCGTCCGACTTCAGCCAGGTCACGATCTCGCGGTCCGTGAGTTCGAGCCCCGCGTCAGGCTCTGGGCTGATGGCTCGGAGACTGGAGCCTGTTTCCGATTCTGTGTCTCCCTCTCTCTCTGCCCCTCCCCCGTTCATGCTCTGTCTCTCTCTGTCCCAAAAATAAATAAAAAACGTTGAAAAAAAAAAATTAAAAAAAAAAAAAACATACCTTTATTCAACAGAATTCTACTGGCTGATTTCAGCTCATTCATGTCCTCTCATCCATCTTCATGGCCAATTAGAGGACCAACTAGGAGAACTTCCTTAGGTATTTGCTAGGAGAAGAATCGTTCCTCTTCTCAGCTCACCTAACTTGCTCTGCTGGTGAGGCTGAATGAGACATGCAAATCTGGTTTTGTAGGCTTGAATCCTAATATATGCCACGACCACTTCTCTGCCCCATTTTCTCAGGTGGCTCTTTTCAGCACATAACCTCTGTTCTCATAACTAGAGGTAGAGGAGCTAATCCTGCAATCCTACATTGAATTTGGACATTCTAAATGAGAATCATTCTAAATGAGAATCAATTCTAAATGGGAATTTTTTTAAATTCCAGGTCAGGCACAATTTAAAGACCTTCATATAGATACAGATATAGATATATAGATTTAGATAGATAGAGATAGAGACAGAGATATATAGATATAGATATGTCTCAAAGTTTCTTTATCAGTTCTCTGAAGAATTAGCATGACCATTTCTACTCCACTTTATGAAATAACCTTTCTCTATCACACTTTCTTTCATGTATTTAAATAAAGTCCTTTCTACTATCTTGTGCTTTCATCATTTATAATAGGATTCATTCTTGACTCACAATGGTCCAACTTACTATGATTCTTATGGGCAAAATTTTGGAAATTATATCCCTGCTATTTACTGACAGCACTTAGTGAAGAGAGCAAAGTCACCACACCATTTGGCCAGGGCACAACTCCCTCATCTGCTGACCTGACCCATCAGCGCAGGGAAAAGCACCAGCCCAGGAGTCCTCCTGAGGCTTCTCTGGGAATCCTCTGGATAAATTTGATTCATTGGTTCTATTCTTGAATCCCTAACATGCTATTTACAATTCACTATTTACAGACATGTGATTAGAACATTTTATGTTGTGTGATGTAAGTGTGTCTTACTAAAAGTTGATTCAATACCACATTCATGGCCAGTTCTGTTAAAAAAATTATGCACCAGGTTCTGGTTTAGGAAAGTGGCCTCCTTTTACTGTGAGTTCCAAATGTACTCAACTAGCTGAACAACTAAAAGTCATACTGTGAAACATGATGAAATACTAAATCAACAGGGGTGCCTGGGTGGCTCAGTCGGTTAAGCGGCCGACCTCGGCTCAGGTCATGATCTCGCGATCCGTGAGTTCGAGCCCCGCGTCGGGCTCTGTGCTGACAGCTCAGAGCCTGGAGCCTGTTTCAGATTCTGTGTCTCCCTCTCTCTGACCCTCCCCCATTCATGCTCTGTCTCTCTGTGTCTCAAAAAAAAAAAAATAAAACGTTAAAAAAATTAAAAAAAAAAAGAAATACTAAATCAACAAATACAAATTCATTTAGTCTGAATAAGATAGATTTTATATTAAAATTTCATATAGAGAAGGCTTTAAAAATATGGGACATTAAAAATTTAAGTAAAAAGAAGGGGTGCCTGGATGGCTCAGTCAGTTAAGTGTCCAACTCTTGATCTCGGCTCAGGTCTTGATCTCAGGGTCTTGAGTTCAAGCCCCACATTGGGTTCCATGCTGTGTGTGGAGCCTGCTTTAAAAAATGTTGGTGGCAGGGCGGGGGCATGCCTAGGTGGCTCAGTCGGTTGAGTGTCCAATTCTTGATTCTGGCTCAGGTCATGATTCCAGGGTTGTGGGATTGAGCCCCGTGTCGGGACCTGCGCTGAGTGCGTGGCCTGCTCGAGGTTCTCTCTCTCCCAATCTCTTCCCTCTCTCAAATAATAAAAAATGATAAAAGTACTAAAAATTTTTTTTAGTTAAGAGAATTCTAATAGTTTAGTTTTTTCCTGCACATTTGAAGAAAGATCACTACCATTAAGTTTCAATTGTGAAACCTCATGGTCCAGCTTACAGAATGGGAGCAGAGTCTGAAAATCATTGCCCTATTATTCTATTGTTCAGAGACACAAATCAGATTCATTTAAATCACTCACATTCAGGGGCTGTTACCCAGCTATAATGCTGAGAACTGCTTGCAGTAAAATGTCCTCAGCAAGGGGGTTGCACATTTAGGTAAAGAGTTTTGAAGAAATCAGCGTTACTAGGTACACTGTGCTTCGTCTTACTGATTTCAAACGTACTTGAGGAACTGGACTTATGTTCTCAGTAGTGTCTTTTAGTCCTGAATTTTTTTGATTTCACATTCAGTGGCTTAGGTTACTGAATAACCTTGTAGTTTGAAAAATGTTTCACATTTTGATAAGCTGTAGGTGCAAGGGCTGCGTGTTTGAGATTCTATCTCCATAAGCAACCTGAGGGTGAGGGTCAGACTCTTTAGAAAACTGTGCCTCGGGGCGCCTGGATGGCTCAGTCGGCTAAGCGGCCAACTTCAGCTCAGGTAATGATCTCACGGTCTGTGAGTTCAAGCCCGGCGTCGGGCTCTGTGCTGACAGCTCAGAGCCTGGAGCCTACTTCAGATTCTGTGTCTCCCTCTCTCTGACCCTCCCCCATTCATGCTCTGTCTCTCTCTGTCTCAAAAATAAATAAACGTTAAAAAAAAAAAATTTAATAAAACAAAAAAACAAAAAAAAGAAAACTGTGCCTCTAGGAGACCTCTCAAAGTCTGAAAATAAAAGCAGATTAGGGAGCAGTGGGTGAAAAAAAAACTTTATATACTAGAATCCTAAGAAATCTTTCAGGAAAGGTCTTTTTAATCTTTCGAGAACTGCAAAACTGGTCAGCCACTAGTGGAGGTAAAAACATCCTTTTCAGACTCTCTTTTTCAGCTAGGACAATATGGAAACTTATGTCAGGCATCAACAATATTTGCAGAAAATTTACTTAGGAAATCTACAGACTTTAAATTCGTAGACTTTAAAATTGGTACTTAAAAATGTAAGTGCAACACAGATATTTTATAATCACTGAGAGTAATTGTTATCAACATGTTTGTAGGCAGTGAGTGGCCCCACCAGGCCTGGTTTCACATGTACTGGGATCCTTAACCATTGCTATAAAAGGACTGGAGTGTTGGCATCTGGGAGATTTGGTTTAGCATTTGGGGGCTGGGCCAGTTAATGAACTATGCAAAGTAATAGTTTGGGCGTGTTACTTGAGTTCTCTATGGCTTTCCCAACTGTAAACTGGAGATCATAATAGCTACCTCATAATAAAGAAGTAAAAAGCAGTAATATGGGAGAAAACACCTACCACTGTGATCCGTCTGTTTCCTTTCTCTTCCCTCTGACCCCTATCACCCTCTCCGGCCAAAGGCAACATCTGTGACTAAACACAAGACACTGAGGTCCTCCAAAGATTTTGCACTCTTAACATTCCTTCCACGTTTTTGTTTGCTCTTGTAATATAAGACACATTAGTACCATGTCAAATAAAAGAAAGTTAGTGAAAACTCTCAGTTAATGTTCTGTTTTATATGCAAGATATGGCGCTTCCCCTCATTCTTCATAATCTTTCAAAATATGGCCATATTGGAATGATTGCTTATCTCCCCTCCCAGGAACCCAGCACTCCTTGTCTGTTTTAAAATCTGTAAAACATTCCTAAGAGATGAATTTATAGGCAAAAGAGCTGGCCAAAGGAAAAAACACTGAAGAGTTGCAAAGCTGGTTTCCTGTGCCCACAGCCCCTCCTCACCGCATCCTTGCCCACACTCAGTATGGCTACACTCTTTCCCTGCAGGGGCCATGACCTCACACTCTACCCACTTCAAACAGACCTTTTACACTATCACCTTTTCCTGAGGTGCACTTTGGGTAAAAAGCTTTGTCTCCACTAAAATACTTTCAGGGGGTGGAGGAGGGAGAGCAGATTTGGGAGTAGCAAGTTCAGGGCCTCCTTCCTCTGCCAGAAATCAAGTGTGTGGCAAGGGTTTCTATTCACCTGCCCCCCACAGGGCCCTCTCCACGCTGCTTTCTCACACTCCTAAAATAGTGCCTCAGCGTGGGGACCTTCATTTCCAACAGAGCTCTTCACAGACCCATTAAGTCTTAACACATCCACTTCAGGTGACAAACCTTTTCCAACTATCCTTTAAAAAGGATTGGCGCTGGGGTGCGCAGGTGGCTTAGTCCCTTAGGCATCTGAATCTTGATCTGTTGGCTCAGGTCATGATCTCACAGTTTGTGAGTTCAAGCCCCACATTGGGCTTTGTGCTGACAGCACAGAGCCTGCTTGGGATCCTGTCTCTCCCTCTTTCTGCCCTTCCCCTGTTTGCTCTCTCTGTCTCTCTCTCAAAATAAATAAACTTTAAAAATAATTTTAAAAATATTAAAAGGATTGGTGCTAGACTCACCTTGAACTTGGGTCATAAGGAAAATTAAAATTTCTGATTTCAAATGTGTATTTGATTTTCCTTATGTAATTCCAATTTGATAAACTTAACTATGTAAGGTTTCATTTATATTGCTTTGATTTTTTTTCACACAGAAAACATATATAACATGTACTATAATATGGATCTATAGAGAAAGCACGTACTATATATCTTTGTCCCCTCAGTGCACACATAAAAGTGTGTATTTGTGATCTGGGTAGCACTGGATATAATGAGTTAGAGGAGCAGTCCCGTGCCTGACGCATGCCATTTTCTTTGTAACGTCAGTCATTTTTGCCTTTATTTATAAATTTAGGTTAATGTTGCGATTAATGAGCAATTTAAGTGTTTCACTTAAAACCTGTAGACTGTGGAAGTGCATGAATTAAATAATACTACGTACCCTATTCATGTTTCTGAATGATTTATGATTGATACATAAATAGTGTCAGAACATTTTAGTTTAAATCTAGAAGAAGTAAATTGCTATGATTAATGCATTGAAATAAGACAAGTATTTTGGTGGCCATGTCTCATTCTAATATGTTAATTACATGTATAAAATATGAATCACGAGAAGAAATTATTTTAGGTATAATCAGGAAAAACAATGCATCATTAAAGATGGCATTTGAAATATTATTTTGGAGTTCCTGAGAAGCAGATGTTAAAATTGTCATTATTATTACTATTATCATCATTTATTTATGAACATTTCAGCTACGGTATACCATATTATTACCTGACATATATTTAAGTCAGCTATTCCCACATATGTTAGTAAAATGCCTTTGTGTTCATATATATTAGGATGCCAAAAAAGAACAGGATCCGGCAGTTAGTCCCAATATTAATTATTATTGGATTCTTATTATTTCTCTTGTGGAATTTTAAAGCTCCTTGCGATCACTTCAAAGTCCCCATCTATGGGCCTGAGTTACTTTGCATGTGAGGTACACTCTATTTCTAACAGAAACTATCCCATAACAAACAGATGTTTCACGACACCTGATAAACAGTTCACATTTTTCAAAAGAAGTGGGGCTGGTGTTTCATAAGCCCTAAAATAAAAGTTGAATCCCTTAAATCCTGAATTTTCAATCTAAATTTGAATGGGTTCAGACTCTGGCTAGAGGCAGTTACTGAAAACTCATTTCTTTGGTCACCTCCCCACTCCCACCCTCAACCACCTTTGAAATGGTTAAAATTTAGCCCCCTGGGCATAATGAGAATTAACCAGTTTGCTCTGTCAACCAGCACACCTGGTTACTACTGATGCAGGCGGGCTGCGGGCTGGTGGTCCCTGCCTCCCCGCTACAAAACACCACAACACCACGCGGTTTTCCATCGTGTTCACAAACAGAATCGGTTGTGACCCTCACAGTAACCCCGCAAAGACAGCAGCAGGATTATTATCTCCAGGAACAAATGGATGAAAGGAGGGCCAATTTACAACCCATCAATGGCAGAGTGCGCCTTAAATCATGAACAAAGAACCTTCGAGGGAGGACATCAGCGTATATATTTTTACATATTTCAGATTGTCATTTGTCACTAATTAAAGAGACTGTTCAAATTATCGCTCGCCCACGCTTAGATATGTTGCTTATTTGCTCCCCCTAAGACCATGGAGATGGAGATTTAATCAAAAGACCTTATGATGAGTGCCTTGTCAGAGCACAAACATTTGGAAATCCCAATGAAAATGCAGTTTAATGCATCCAGTTAAATTGCCTGAGAGGAAATAGTGAATACAGCTTTCTTAAAGCCTTTCCCCTCAGGCCATTAACTAAGAAACTGGTCACTAACTGCTGGTAACAACCCATTTTTGAGGGATTATTGCTATTATTGGCATTCTGTGGTTTATGGCAACATTTTGTTGAAGATGTTACAAACGATAGTGCAGCTGGACTTCCTACTTGAGAGAAACCCGTCCCTTCCCTGGCGGTTAATGGCCATTTTTTTTATTCCAATCTAAATGTACCGAGGCTGAGCTGCGCCGCTGAGTTTATTATCTGCTACATTTCTTGTTGCTCTAAGAAATATGCTTTACACCGGAGTCAGCATTCAAATCAATGGAGCAAAAATATAACATTTATTGTTAGTAAAATTGAATCATGCTGAAAAGGCTGAACGAAGGCTTGACTTAAACTGGATGTTAGAAATCATTCCACTTGCCACGAGCGCTTTCTGGCTGACACACAGCCACATGCTCTTCCCTTCCAGTGATTAATTGTTAGCCAGAGCAGGCATATACGCACTGCCAGATGGAGAATACTAACAAAGTTATAGTGTCGATTGCCCACAACTCTAGGTGAACCCCTACACCTGGAGAGGGGCCAGCTCTGTGTGGCCTATAGCTGCCTGCTGATAATTCTACATTCTGATAATTCCACTCCCTCAAAACAGAATTAGAAAGGAGGCAGTCCAGGAGAAGGACAGGCAAACATCACACAATGAAAGAAAAGTTCTCGAGAGTTTCAAAAATTATTTCTTTTGTTCACTTCAAATGGCAGAAACAAGTCAGAACCCTGACAGCTTAAAACTATAAGGTACATTAGTGACACCGGATGCAGATTACAAATACGTTATTTGCATGGGAGACAGGTCTTTTGCCTTTTTGGGGTCCGTTTTTCCTCCCATCTTTTAATTACAAAAAAGGGGAAGATCAGAACGTATCATTAGCTCTGCTTCTTAGTGAACCTGACTTTTCTCAAGAAATTTACATCTTTCTCTCATTTTCTGTTAAGATTTCTTCCCCTGTTTTCTCACCTAAAGAATTATAATGAGGTAGAGTGAATGAGATCTATGGGGAGAGCAGTGGACCCAGAGACTAAAGGTAAAAGGATGATTGATGGTATGAAATTACCATAAAAGTACAATCAGGATCAGATTTTAAAATGAATTTTTAAGCAGCCTAAGAGATACTCTTTGATTTGCAGTCTGGTGGAATGGATAATGTCTCATTCAGTGGATAAAGTTTCTTACTGTGTGACTTGAGCTTTTTCTGATCTTTCTGACTGGGAGTAAAATGGAACCAAAGCCTAAAGTGGTTTTTAATTCTGAAAATATCAAACACAATATTCTTAATGTCAAAACCTGGGCATAGCAGGTGAGGAAAGAAAAATAAATAGAAGAATATTGCTGTTAGTATTATTGTATTAGGCTCTCTTCTCACTGGCAAATGGGGTTAAAACACACATTTTTTAAGGGGCAAACTTGTTTACATATTGAAAAAAAATAAAAGTTTAGGCTGGTGTCAGATTTTAGTCTTTCTTAGGTGTGTAAAATGTTCCAACTAAAATACTAAAGCAAAATGTATTTCATGGGCTCTGTGCTTTCCCATATGCTTTTTAAAAATTTAAATACACTTTTTAATTTTAGAATAATTTTAGATTTACAGAAAAGTTGCAAAGATATCCGAGAGTTTCTGCATAGACCTCATCCTGTCTTTTCTACCATGAATATCTTACATTATTATAAGGGTTGCCAGATTTAACTTATATAGTATGGGACACCCAGTGAAATCTGAATTTCAGACGACAAATTGGTTTTTAGTACACACACGTCCCAAGGGAAATCTAATAACTATCATTCACTCGTCATAACTAAGGAATCAACATCCGTTAACTAAACTCTATACTTTATTAGAATTTTACTGGCTTTTCCTAATGTGTCTTTTCTGTTCTAGGATCCCAATCAGGAAACCACACTGCATTTACTCATCATGTCTCTACAGGCTCCTTTGATCTGTGACCATCTCTCAGACTTCTCATTTGTTTTTAAATAGAGTACAAAATGAGATAAAATTTTAATTGATAATCTACTAGTGTTAATAAACACTTGATGTCTGCACTCAGAGTCTGTTTTTTTACATTAATGAATTTCCAAGAACCTTTAACTTCTAAATCATCTTAATGGTCTGTACATCCAATGCTCTCTCTATAAGATCGTACAATAATAATAAATCCTACTACAAATCAGGAATTTTTATTTATAACATCAGGGGGGAAAAGAACTCGTAGCAGCTTGGGAACATAGTCATGCTCACGGCAGATTGGAAATACCGTGTACTACTGAATGTTAGCATTATCATGGTCCTTGAATACAAAAATAATTACTAAAAACTGTCAGAGTATGTGCTAACTCACTCAGTTTAAATGTTCATTTCATCAACCTTTTCCATAGACTATGCCTGCTTCTAAGAAAAGATCCTTGAAAGATATGAATTCATTTTTGTGGTAAATTTTGTTCATGGCCACAAGTACAAAGATTTATTTTTATTTTGGTTATTTCAGAATTTTTCCAAGGAGGCTGAAAGAAAAGATAAAAAGATAGAGATGGTTAATCAACCTAGCAGAAACGATTTGGAGCTTGCTGCGTTACACTTTAGGTTGATCTTCATTAGGTTAAAATCCCCTGCTTTAAAACTGTTAAACATTATGGGAATCTTTAACATTTCAGGCAGTTGCTTCTTGTGACAGTTTCCATTTCTTCCCCCCTGCTGACAGTTCCTATAATGACTTTAATCATAGAGTCTGGAAACGGAACCGGCTATTGAACAGCAACAAACTCAGTGGTCAATGTCTATGTCACTTTTCTGGGAGCAGGACTTTCTGAGCATCAAGGAGATAATACTCAGAGCCTCCTGGAAAAGTGCTAAGTGCATTAACTCTCTGTCAATCACATCTGTAACATGCAGGCCAAATTATTACTATTTGGCTCAAGACATTCCATTGAAACTTATTTGTGTGGTATTCGTATCTGTGTACCGTATATAACTAATGATGATTGTTTATGGAAAGGTGCCTGTCCAATTATTTTTGAAGAAACACAAGAATGCAGAATGACTGGAAGCATCAGGTTTTTGCCAGAGAATGCCTCAGGTAAGAGGAGAATGGCTAGAGGCTATAAGGAATCACAAGAGACAAGTCAGAGTCGTAAATTGGGAAACTGACATATCTCATCTAATATACTTGCTAACTAGGCCTTTAAAAACCTTGACATTTAACTAAGTTTGTGGAAAAGTTATGGGTTTTTGTCCTTTCCTATTGGCTCTAACTCATTAATCCAGGGAATTAAGGTGTTTATCATTGTTACCGATATTAGCAGATAACGGGGGCAACTGTTTAGAGAGGCAGGGAAGCATCTCGCAGCCGAGCAGCTGTTTACGCTGGCTGTGCCTGTTTCAAAGTCAAGTCAGTCAAAAATGATACTTCAAGTTATTTACCCTTTTGGTACTTCAGGGCTTGAAATGGCATGAAAGGAGCCTTTCATTTGGCAGAGGCATTTAAATAAAGCTTTCGAAAAGCTGATGTGTTTGGAAGAGGGTGGGCTCTTTACTGAAATAAACAAGTTTCCAGGGGTTTTAAGAAAATAGGAAAGAAATGAAAACTTTCCCGTGAATGTTGTCTACTTCAATATCTGATTTTGATCAAATTTATATTATTTAAGGGCATAGCAATGGCCCATGGCAAGATAATCTTTGGCTTCATATGTTAATGTTCCTGAAGTAGGCTGAACTTTACCATGAGGTATTTTTTAAACTCCAGAAACATCAAGAAACAAGACAAAAGACATACACTATTTATAATCAGAAAGCTGCACAGTTTCCCAAAAAGGCACAGAGAAAGTACTGCTCACAAAGCACACAGCTTTTTATTCACTATTTTGTTAAAGGTAAGTTAAAAGAAACTTCATTAAACTGAAATCAAAAAGAGGTGCTGGCATTTGCCTCCCTCAAACAGTTCTCACCCAAATCACACCAAAACACTACTCTCCTTTTTTTTTTAATAACTGCAAGGCTCACGTTTTCAATTTACTTATATAAATTGATGATAAAGACATCCAGAGACACTACAGAAAATGTTGAGCTAAGACCACCTAACAATTAGCGTGTGGACACTGTTACTTGGAAGCCCTAAGAAACTACTTTAACTTTGTGTTCAAGTTATTAAAAATTGTATGTGTATGTTTCCTATTTCAACATCTATTTATGAACTAAGCAGATTCTTTTTAAAATTTTTTAATAAACATAGAAAGGCTTTACTATTTGCTTCTAGAATTGCCACGGACAATCTGTACCACTTATAGATTTACTGGCCATATGAAAAATTATTCAAAACATATTTTAAGAAACATTATCAAATTATTTATACCAGTTCCTTCTTTTTTGGTTAATTCTTGTAAACAATATAATGAGCTAATATTCATTTGGTATTCTGTATGAAGTTGGCATAACATTAGATTCTCTGGAAAGAATATAAAAGAAGTTTAAGACAAGGCCCTTACCTTCAAGGGAGTTCTAATTTTATATGGAAGATGAGTTAAACACATATAGGAATAAAAAGTATAGGGTAACAATATAAGATGGTATGTTGTGATGAATAAAGACCTCTTGTAACAAATAATAAAATGCCATGGTATGTGGCTGAAGAAAAATAAAAAGACGTGTTTACAGCAGTGCAGAGAAGGAAGATCTCTGTGGCTGGAGGAGTCAGAGAAGGTCTGTGTGGAGACCTGAAGGTTGAAGGGTGAGGGTTGTGCTGTCCACAAGCGATAAATTAGGGGTGGCATGTTTTGTAAAAATGATATTTGCCTTATTTGGTGATTAATTTGCTGGGACAGACCTGGAGGCAGGTGCTTACACATTTGAACAGCCTGATCCAAAGCTAGAAAGCAAATTAGACCCAGTGGTAGTTCATGAAATCGCTAAGGAGTTCACAGGGGTAGTAAGTTATCTTTGACAAGAAGATAATGTTGGATGAGGAGATGTTTAGTACACATGGTGCCCTCCGTGTACAAATAGCTGTCATGTTAGGCAAGTTATTTAAACTTTCTAAACCTGGGTTTCCTTATCTGTTACATGGACTTAATAATAGCTCTAATCTCATCGAATTTTTGTTTGTAAGAGATCACACACACACACACACACACACACACACACACACACACCAATAATACCTATTCCATAGGGCTGTCGTGAAAATGGAATAGGATAATATAGTCGTCTCCCCATATCCCTTGGGGATACATTCCAAGACCCCCAGTGGATGCCTGAAACCATGGATAGAACCAAACCCTGTATGCACTATGCTCTTTCCTATGCATACATTCCCATGATAAAATTTAATTTACAAATCAGGCACAGTAAGAGACTAACAATAATCACTAATAATAAAATAGAACAATTGTACCAATATACTGTAATAAAAGTTATGTGACTATGGTCTCCCTCCCAAAATATCTTACTGTACTGCACTCACCCTTCTTGTGATGACATGAGATGATAAAATGTCTACATGCTGAGATGCAGTGAGGTGAATGATGTAGGCTTTATGATGTAGTGTCAGGCCATGATGGTCATTCTGACAATACATCAGAAGCAGGACCATCCCCATTCAGGATCACAGTTGACTGAATTGCAGAAAGCAAAACCGCAGACGAGAGGGGACTACTGTACATAGAAAACATGGTGGAGGTTGGAAGCAGAGACAGGAAGGTGTCAGGAAGGCATCAGGCTATGGCAGCTGGGCTCAGCCTTGTGTTTATAAGGGACTGGTTTAGAAAAGCTGAAGCTGAATTTGGACAGCTTATTTATATCTCATATATAAAGTAAGTTAACAGGGAGTAACTCAGGAATTGCGGAACTTCTTAACGTTGGTTTGTTGTATTTTTATGCATTGCCTTTAGTGACCTTGGGGAAAACCTTTGTGGATAGGGATGAGGTTGTTCTTCATCCTGCAGTAGAAAACGAGTGTCCAAGGGTTAGGTTTTAGGTGATATCGGAATAACTATCTTTCTGTTCAGAACTGGAGAAAAAAGATGTTTGGAATCAGTACAAAACACATTGGCAAGGAGGTCTCGTTGACATGAATTGGCCTCTACAACATGTCAGAAAATAGGCACTGGAACATCGGTACATTGCAGGGGCTAGGGCCTCAGAAGGGCCTAAACCAGAGATTTCTGAGAGCAATCACATCTAATAATAAATCTTAACTCCTGTGTATTATTCTATTTTGTTCCCCAAAGCTATCATAAGAGTCTCACTAAAACAATACATTTCAATCTTCCCTATGACAGTAGGGAACTACGGGAGGCATTGAGCCTATGCTTGAGACAAAGTTGTGCCAGGGATAGCAGCAGCAGGTGCTTGAATGAAATAAGTCTTGGGGCAAGAAAAGGAGACCTGCAGAAAAGCCCAGGAGTGGCCCAAACCCAGACCAGTATGACACAGATAGACAGCCAGGTCTGGGGACGAGAAGAATTTCCTATAGTTCCAAGAAATTCATGGAAGGGAAAATGGTAAAGATGCTGGACATCTAATAGTGACAAGAGATAGAGACCCATGTTATTGTGATTAGTTATTAATGGGAGGTATGATCTTGTAGCCTACTGATGTACGGAGTATCTGGGTTATATAGTATTGTTGTGAGGCTGAAATGAGATTTAAAAAAATTAAAGTCTTACCATAACATCTTGCTTTTAATAGGCTCACAATACCTGTTGGAAGTTGACATTATTATTGACTATGGATGTCATGTTAGGGGATTATCTAAGGGTACTGGCACAGAGGATCATATAGGATGTATTCTTTGAGCAAGTCTTGTAGGTAGCCAGATTCTTACATCTGCGAACACTAAATGGCACCACCATGTACACAGCCAGACCAAGGAATGACTAGAAGACCATTCTCTACTTGTCACTTTTCTAAATATGGACAATGTTGTGGGCATCCAGAAGTGTACTTTTCTTTTAAAAAAAAAAGTAACAAATTACCAATAATTCAAGAGAGCAGTTTAAGAAGGTCATGAGTCTGTGGGAGCAGGTGCAAGCTTCCAATGGTGAATGCATTGAGGCAGTGGTAGCTCTGTGGGAGTTTGTCAATTTCTTTCATAAGATCACCAGACCCCCACTGAGCAGGTAGGTGATCTAATAAATTCCACCATAATTTGTTGTCTTTATTCTTTCACTTAAGCTCAAAGAAGGAAGTAGCCATTTGACAAAACACAAGTCCCACTGAAATATGTGTTGGGAGCAATCTTCTGTGACTAAAGGCATCCCCTTATATGATATACAATTGTCCTGGGTCCCTGGCACTGTGATGGAGAGTGGGCTGGGGCTCAGCAGGTGACATAGACAGTTCTGGTGATAGAGATCTCATATGAAGCAGTAGGCAGAGTTAACTTGAGGAACTGAATGGAAGTCTAGCCAGTAGAAACCCAGATACAGGAGGAAGGATGGACAGCAGATAAGAAACAACATCAGCTTCTCAACCTGCTACCCATACCAAACAGTTTTACCAGCAGGAAGCAGCAGGTGGCAGTGTGCCCAACCATCAGGGTGGTCTGTTACCCTGGCCTACCTAGACTACCTACCTCAGCTACAATTAGACTAGCTGGGCCAGAGTATATGAAGCAGTCTGATAATCCTAACAACCAGCATTTATCAAGAAATATTTATGTATAGCAAATGAATTAACCATTTAATCTCACGGTGACCGTATTTAACAGGTAATATCATTATCCCATGCACATTTCAGCCTCAGGGCCTTTGCACTTAAGAGTTTTCTCTGAAAGGAACACTAGTTACCTTCATGGCTTATTCTCCATTGCATTCAGACATCTGGTCAAATGTTATCTCCTAAGAGAGAACTATTCTAATTACTCCATCTAAAATAATCCACGTCATTCTTTATTCTCTTACTATGCTTTATTTTTCTGCATAGCTCTTATCTCTTTGACAGAATACATTCATTTTCACATTATCTATTTCCCCTCTAGAACTTAAGTTCCACGGTGGCAGGTAACTTATCTAGTTTGCTTATGGATTTGTCCTCAGACCCCAAAATAGTGCCCATCCCAGAGAAGTAGCACAATAAATCACTGCTGAATGATGAAGCTTCACTTTAAAAGGAAGATTATGAATTCCAGGGAGTTTAAGCAAATTGCCCAAGTTCTCAGAGTGATTTATACAGAATCAAGCTTGGAATCCAGGCAGTGGGGCTTCAAGACCCCAGCTCTTGACCTCTACTTTCTATTGCCTCATGAGTACTTCGTTACATAATCACCTCAGTCATGAAAGAGAAAAGGATGTACTGCAAGCAGGGCAGCAGCATGTGGAACACTACTGTCCATAAACAAGGACTAGAAAGGGTGGACACCCACATCTGGCCTCCTTGATTCTCCCTTCTAGCCTGGGCCTCTGCACATGCTGCTGGGAGGCCCTGGGGCTCCAGGTTGGAGGGTAGCCTCCATCTACCTCTCTCCCTCTCCTCCTGAGCATGAGAGCAGGAAGTTGGGCTAAGCTGCTCTGAAATCCTGGATATCAGCGATAATCTTACTGATGCGGAAAGGATGGCAGGGTCTCTGTTGGCTGGCAAATTTCTGTGCAGCAGTCTGGGTCCTGGAATGCTCTGGTTAAAATGCTTGGATCCCAGTCCTACCGGCTGAACTCAGATCACTCACTGTGGAGGGCACTACTGAACCTCAGGACAGAGCTGGTCTTTGGAACTCTGTTGAAATCAGGGCTCCATCTTTATCCCTAGCTGACTATCTGGAGTCTGAAGGACTGGAACTTCAAGCTCTGGGTGCATCCTGGTCAAGGTATGAAGGTTCCAGAAGAAATAAGTCACTCAGTTATGCTGGCAATGAAAAGAATCCTGGCATGCCTAGCCACTATCATAGACATGGTAGGCGTAGGAAGATACTCAGAGACTGACATTCAAACAACCCTTCCATTAGTGGATACCCAGTAGGCTGAGACCCAGGGCCTGGGTAAGGCAAAAGGGTGGGATACGGCAACTCCACAGATTATGGTTTGTGGTGATCAAAGAAGGGAGTCAAAGCTGAGACCTAAATTTAAAACCAGGTGGACAGGATTGGTTGAACAAGGGGCATAACTTAGGTCAAACAGCACAAGAGAAGTCGGGTGTTCTAAGCCAGAGCAAGAACATTCAGAGGACAGGGCAAGAAGGGGAATCTGGAGACATTCCCTGAGCTGTGAGATGCCACCCCAGGCCTTTCACTCACACTGTTGGTCACGGTTGGGGAGTGAGGCAGAGTCAGCTTGGATAACACTGAAGCTATAAAGAGTGGGCTCTAATACATTTAGGGAAAAAACGAAAAGTGAGTATCCCTGTGTGGCTATCCCCAAAGCTCAAAATATTTTGCAGATTCTGCTTTTCATGGGTTAGTACATTCTTTCATTAATTCAACAAGTATTTATTCAGAGCCCACTGTACCAGATGCTGAAATAATTTATGGCTGAGATGAACCTACCAAGCCATATAAATGTTGGGTTTTTTTTTCAGCATTTATACAATTCTTTCAAAGAGCAATACTTGCTTGTCAAATATCCACCCCATATCATCCTGTGCTATGAAGATTTGTCTCTTTTAATATTTAAAATTTTTCAAAAATAGAGAATGATGCTTTTGATTTGCTAGAAACTCAGCAAAAGATGTTTGAAAAGTTAATGGGAAATTGACTTTTTTTATACTGAAAGGCAGTAATTTCTGTTACTTACAGATGTAAGACTGTTACTTACAGATGACAGACTACAAGTCCATCAATGCAGGCTAGAGCTGCTAATATGTGTATTTTCAAAAAGACCACCCGAAGCATTCTATAGGTTTACAGGATGGTTTCCCAGAAGTTTTTTTCACCTTGTTCTTTTTGTTCGCCATTTTGAATCTCTTAATGTAACTTCTCTGAAGGGCCCTTAGATCACGACACTCTAACAAATGATGATTCTCCATTAATGTATGTCCACATGACTTCACACTCAAAGGACAGAGTCTTTCAAATAAAAGAAGAAAGTGCTAATTACTCACACTGGGGATGACTATTAATAGACTTACACATATTCACTGAGTGCCTACTTAGGCCTGCATGTAAGAACAGAGGTTAAAGAACACAACTTTAAATTTCAGAGGTGATAGTCATTCCAGGTTGTGACAGGAAATTTAACTTAAAAAAGCAAGGCATTTGAATCAAGTCTAGAGAATATGTAAAGTCCAACTGGAAAAAAATTTACAAATAATACAAAATTAATAGCAATAATAATAAAAATGTGGGCCAAAAGGGCAATTGGGAGCACTAACCCTGACTCGTTTAGAAAGGCTCAAAAGTGATATCTGGTAGACCAAGAAAAGCAAGGTTACCCTCACCAATATATGGCACCAGCCAGCGTTTTTCAGGTATTCAACAAAGGGTCATACATACTTAAGCATTTAATTGAAGCATTGATAGAGATAAATATGTGGAAATTGTTCCCACTAGTACTTTCTACCTCAAATACTTCTCAAATGTACTAAATAATATCAAGAGTGGTTTGAAAAAAGCATGCTTATTTTTTAAAATAAATGTACTTTTAATTGAAATATAGTTGACAATGTCACATTAGTTTCAGGTGTACAACATAGCGATGTGACAATGCTATATGTTATGTCTCGCTCACAAGTGTAGTTACTATAGCTGTTACAATATCATTGACTCTATTCCCTATGCTGTACCTTTCATCCCTGTGACTTACTCATTCCATAAGTAGAAGCCTGTGTCTCCCTCTCCCCCTCATTTATTTTGCCTTTCCCCATCCCCCTTCCCTCTGGCAACAACCTGTTTATTCTCTGTATTTATGGGACTGTTTCTGCTTTTGTTTGTTCACTTGTTTTCTTTTTAGAATCCACATATAAGCTAAATCACAGGGTATTTGTCTTTTTCTAACTTATTTTACTTAGTGTAGTGCTCTCTAGGTCCATCCATGTTGTTTTCATTAAGGATATTGCGTGGGTTAAAACTTCATGCTCTATAATGTAATAAAGTTTACATTGTACTCTCCTTGCCTCTTATCTCCATAAAGTTATTGCACTAAATTATTCTCTCATGACCGAATGTCTCAATACAAATTATATACAAGTCGTACTGAAGCCATAGTGTGGTCTAACACACTAAAAAAGGATGACATGGACAGACTAAATTGATGTCCAAAAATGTTAGAAGATAGTATTGGCAAAATCCAGCATAAAATCCATTAATCTTTACTTTGGAGCCATGAGCATTGACTGCAATGCCGATGTACATTTTAACACTGGTCCTAAACATTTCTTATTTTGGCTTTGGGCAGAAGTCATGGTTCCTAAAGTCTTTTTGATTGACAAGAAAATCACTCCAGGATCACAAGGCCTATCTTTTTTTTTCAGTATACCAAACAACCAACCAAAAATAACCTGTTTCTCAGAGAGATCCTTTGAATGAATTTAGTCACATCTTGGATTGTTAATAATGAAACAGAGCTGTCTAAAAAGCAAAGAACATGACTACTTGGAGGAGAAAGAAACTGAGGAGCACATTAGAGGCAACTAGCATTTATTTTTTCATATCACAATAATGGGAAATACCATCAGGAGTCCTGCCAAACACAGCAAGCCTGGGGAAGGCAAAATGAAAGATTATGAGGTTATAGATGACAAATGAAAATGGACGTCACTGCTTCGGGTCCAGTTCTCCTCTTAGATCCGTATAAAGAGCCACCTGTACCTTGCCAGGTGAGATGTCCTTCAGGAAGAAGGCTTTAGACTGGCCCAGCCCTTTCACTGTTAGCCTGTGTTGTGTGACCAATATGGGCTAAACTATTTGTGTCCCATCTGTATAACGGTAATTATGATAGTATCTATCTCAAAAAAGGGTCTGAAGATTAAGGGCGAATAAGAACAATATTTGGCCAATTCTGTAAGCATTACATTAAGTGTTAATTATCACTAGGAGTAGTAGTATAGAAATGGTAGTAGAGATAATAGTTATCGCAGTAAGAGTAGTATTAGCACCGATTTGTTTGGGGTTTATTAATTGCCTTCTACAGGAGAATATAATCTCCTTAAGGATAGAAACTTTGTTTCATTCACTACTGTATTCTCATTGCCCAGAACAGTGCCTAACATGCAGTAAAAGCTTAATAATCATTTGTTGAATGACTACATTAAAAATCTGCAAGCCTTCATATTCCTTTTTCCATGACTTCTAAGATTTGGGCAACTAAAATCCACAAGTGATGAACATAGTCTCCAATGTCAAAGCTGTATATACGTGGTCCAGCACCCCCATACGCCGAGACACAGAGTGGGCATCACTTACGTTGTTTGCTGTGCCTCATTCTGAAGGCCTTCTTTCCTGACATCTTCTTCCCAGGGGCCTTCCGGATGGCCAAGTCACTCTCCAATCCCTCTACGATGTCCTTCCCTCTCCATCCCATAAAAATGAAACTGCCCTTAACTGTATCTTCATAAAGCCTTTTCCCTGGTAGATGATACCTAATTACTCTTGCAAACTAACATGCTCTTCAAATCTGTTTAATGTCCCTTACAATTCTAAACTTCTACAAACTGATAGTGTGTGATGATGGTTATTTCACCATTTGCTGTATGTGTGATGATATTCATATGTGGAAAATGTGCTAATATTTGCCCTCTATCTGGTAATGAATGCCTTCATCCAATGGAACAGCTTTAATGATAGAACTCAGCATGAAAGCTGACCTCACAGGAAAAAACATCGGTGCTGATGGAGCCTGGGGAAATTCTTCATTACATCACAGGGTTTTATTTCCCAGAAGTAGGGCTAGAGCTCTTTGATTCATCCAGTCAGCTTCTCCTGACTTCATCAGAGACATAAGTGTCATTCCCAACTGGGTAGGTTTGGAATTTAACTTCCTTCTCTCCTATGAAAAGTAGCAGAGCTTCCCAAGGGAAATCAGGAGTGAGGGTAGAAGTGAAGAAAGAGCAAAGAATGAGGAGAGGGCAAGAAATCGGTGTAGAGTGCAGTAAGAGAGGAGAAAGTACAGGTGGAAGGGAGGTGGAAGAGCAAAAGAGAGTGCTAGTAAGCAAACAGGGAAAAGGAGAAAATGCAAGGGAGAAGAAGATAGGGAGAACTTAGCACAAAAGAAGGTAGTGAAATGCAGAGAAGTCTGCCAGACAACCATGACAGCCCAGCAGGGAAGACTGAAGCAAGACAAAGGGACAGGATACAAATGGACATTGAGTAGCCATTGTCAGTTATCTAGGTAAGGAAGGATTGGTGTTCTAAATAAAAGGCATATTGTGTATTTATAATTCTGGTGGCTTATTGATGATACATCTAGGTGTTTCATTTAATCATTATCAAGTTATAATTTTATCATTACACACAACTGATTGTTTTCAAAGTATCATGCATAGAAGACCCCTTAACCAAGGGGTAGAAGTGATATAGCTTCACCTCAAATCTATAATTGTACATACATGAATTAACCTTACATTGTTGGAATCTTCCTGGTGGTGCCTAGTGCTACTAAACACTATTCTTGACAATGTAAGTATTGCTTTATATTGTCAAATACAATAGTATTTATATTTACAGAAAAGGAAGCAATTATTTCTTAGAAAATGATACAGGATTTAAATACTTTGGCCTAATTAGCTGTGAGAAAGGACATGGTCCAAGTATTCTTCAGAAAAGCCAGTTTACATAAGGACGTTCTTCTCTATCCATTCCCGCTGCCCCATCCTAGCTGCAGCCAAAATTGTTCACTGGAAATATTATCCAAGTCTCTTAGACCCTTTCCCTGCTTCCATGTTTTCTCTTCCCATTTATCTGTAACACATCCAAAGTGAACTTTTAAAAATATTACCCCTCAGCCTCTATTCAATTTTTCATTGGTGTCGCACTGCACAATGGACAAACTTAAGTTCCCATAAAGACCTAGATGATCTTGCCTTTGTGTATCTCATCTTCATGTTCAACTGTGCCATACTCTTTGCTGACCCAGAGCCTTCACATATGTTCTGTCCTAAAACTGGACCGCTCTTCCCTAGTCTTCATCTGTTTAGCCAGTACTCAGGCTTACTGTCCAGATAAATAGTGTTTTCTTCAGAGAAGCTTTGCTTGACCCCCAGCCTAGGTCAGGTCACTATGTTACATGTGTTCATTGCATATTTTACTTCATCTATACAACAGTTCACATCATTATTCTTTAATACTTATTTGTATACTTATCTGTTTGCTGTGACTGCCAGTTGGTTGTAATTTTATGAAAATGGAGGCCAGGTGTATCTTGCTCATTACTCTTTTCCCAGTACCTGCCATGGTTCTTATTACCTCATAAAAACTCAATATATTGGGTGAAGGAGTAATTGAGATTTGAATTTCCAACATTCTAGATTTGTTTATAATCCCAAAGAGCCTGCTTCTGGTAGAGCACAGTGTTGTCTATGCATTTGTTTGCAGAGAGGAAGAGAGAATCCCTTCTGCTCCCCCTGAGTAGAATCATCCTGAATGGGCTCAGTATTGCAGCAGGACAGTAGGGATGGAGAAAGCACGCTTATGAGTCTTTCATGTGTAGAACAGCACCTGCCATTGTCCCACATGAAAGCAATGTGATGCTCAGTATTCAAACCCTTGCAGCTGCCTTAAGCAGAGGATTTGCAGGCCTTTTTAGTTAAGATGGAATCTCTCTGAAGGGCAGAATGTAGTTGTAGTAAAGAGAAGCATTGGGGCACTGGGTGGCTCAGTAGGTTGAGCATCCGACTTCAGCTCTCAGGTCATGATCTCACGGTTCATGAGTTTGAGCCCCACATCAGGCTCTGTGTTGTCAGTGTGGAGCCTGCTTTGGATCCTCTGTTTGTCTGTCTGTCCCTCTCTCTCTGCCCCTCCCGTGCACACATACTCTGTCTCTCTCAAAAATAAATAAAAATAGAGAGAGCGAGCAGCATTAATAGCAATGAACTTTCTATAAAATAAAGGAGACAATTAAAATCTTTGGTTCTCTACTTCCTTCACAGCAAGTCTCATTACCGTCTCCTGCTGTGCAATCACCATCTTCTTCAGATTAGCTGCCAGTTCCTCATGCTTCATTCTGAAACAATGGCGTCCAAAATCTGCACTTCTTAGTGTAATGACTTGTTTCAAACACCCCAGGATGACTGCCTCAAGGACTTTTGGCCAAATGTTGTCAGTTACGTTGGAGGGGTTTCTGGCAAGGCCAGAATCAATCTAGTGAAGCTTCCAGTTGTCTTCCCATATTCCCAAATAAGATGACCTATTACAAGTGCTTATTCCTTTCTGGTGGTAATAGGGACTAGGGAAGACAATGCACTGTTAACTCTAACATAAGTGATCAGATAAAAATTTTAGGATTTGGTGATTCTCTTCTGGTAGCCAAACTTGCTTATAGCTTTCAGAATTCATGCCCACTGATGGCATGAAACACTTAGAGTCTCTCATCACAAAAGAACACCATGTCCGCAATTATCTTCCAATGGTGAGATCAGCCCATGTCAATGTCATGTTTAATATTTAAGCATACTCTACTGTCATTTGTATGTGTTTATTCCGTGGACATCTGCAGAACCAATATGAATAAAAATAGAACTTGTGGGGCAAGAAAAATATATTGAGAATCATTGAGTTGGACAAACCTAGTGGGAAGGTTGCGCCTATTCAAACACCTGTCTCCCACCCTCTCACCATCTGTGCAATCACTTCACCCTTCAGCTTCACTACTCACTCCTACAATTACCCTGTCAAGAGCAAAGTGCAGCTCAGGTGGATTTAATGTGGGTTTAATATGGCCCATCGAGTTCAATGTTGATTTCCTTTAAGTAACTGTTTCTGTTCTTGCTATAAATCTATGTCTATGTGTCTACGCTTAATTTGGATAATGAGTGCATCTAAGGCAAGAGGCAGTTTATATGTTTTGTAGGCACTAGATCAAATACGCAGATGAAAACAGCAAAATGATGCACAATTCCCAGTTTACAGTGAAATTAAAAGAGAAGGTTAATGTTTTAATGCATTCTTAAGAATTCTTTCCCTCAAATTCTCCATATAACAGTAGTCTATATATAGATCTAAAGGAAAGGGAAGGAGCTAATGTGTAATCCAGACCTACTATATGTTATTGGGTGTGATGCTACAAAGTTTATAGTTACTTTCTCATCTAATAAAACAGCTCTTCAAGGTGAGTATTAAAACAAAAGACCTGGGGCTCAGAGAGTTTAAGTATCATGGAACAGGTGCCTAGGTCTATTTGTTTTCTAAGTATGTTTTCTTTCCTCTGAGTGGTCATATCATTTATCTCGTGATAGTACATCAGTCTAGATGATTCAACCCTCTAAGGATCTCACCTAACCAAGTGTGATTTATTATGCTACTTCCCTGTAGAAGACCAAAAAAATTATTAGGAATAAATGGAAATCATAAGGACTTGTCCATTGAACTACCTAGATATGACATCATTTAGAGCTCAAAGCCATTGGATAAATGCTGTATTTCCATCCATTCATTCTTTTACACAAAACATATTGTTCTGATGGCCAACTATGTGCCAGGCACTGGAACATACATTTTGGATAGAATGATAAGCAAGATGGAGATGCTCTCTGTTATCACAGAGCTGAGTATATACAGAGCACAGTGCAGTGCAGATTGGCCTCTGTGGATTCTGAGGTGGAACGGGCTCAATGCGACCTGCCTGAGAAGGTGAGAAACCAAGTACACACAGATGCTGCTTCTGTATCATAATTTATGAAATTTAAAGAAGGAATCAGGATCAGTAATGCTTTATATTTAGTCAGGCTTTAAATATTTATTGTATCAGGTATACTTCAATCATGATTTGTCATAAATATGAGACAAGTTGTTAAAGGAGAATTTTGTGGTTGATTTTCTGAATTTTCAACATGTTTACGCCACTGAGTACCTTTATATTTTGCAGGTATGTAGAGGAAAGGCACAATCAGCCTTCTATTACAATGCACAGCACCTAGAGAGTGAACCTAGAAATTACTATTTAAGTTGTGACGTATTCAGAATCATTCAGCAACATGCACAAGTCAGAAGTCCTTCCCCAAGGAAAATGTACCCCCTTCCCTGTTTCCTGAGTCAAGAGCAGAAAGTGGCATTCACTCATTCTTCATTTTTATACTTAGTAAAGTTAATAAAAAAAAATCCATAAGTGATACACTGAGTGTGTCACATCAATTACTTTGTTGTTTAGATGAAATGAGCTTTGTGCTGCTCTCAAATTAGGCACTCATCATGCATAATTAGCCCCTTACATAGAACAGCTGCTGGCTTTTACAAGGCTTTCAACCCAGTGCTGAGTGCACCCATCGTCGGGTGTTTACTGTATTATTTAATCAAATCTGTGATATATACACACTTGATTTGATGATAAAATATAGAAAAGAACTGCCTAGAGAAAAGCACGGTATGTTTATCTTCACCTAGAAAAGTTAACTTTGAAGTAATTATATTAAAAGGCACTAAGCTATTATATTGGAAAACCATTTTAATTTTTTTGAAAATTAAAAATTCTTTTATTATTAACTATAATTCTGTGGCTGTTTATGAAAAAGAGGAAACTGTGCGTTTCGCACCAGTGTGTTCAAAGGAATAAAAAGCAACTGAATCATCAGGATGGGTCTCGTGGATACACTGGGCATCAGAAAATCTTCAACTTAACTCTGAAACTTTACAATACCCTTACTCCCTACTTTTGCCATCTGTAAAACTGGAAAGTAATCATCAACAAGTGTTTATGTGAAGCACTTAAAGATGGAAATTGTTACCACAGATGTACAAAATGTAATTCCAGAGTATAGTTCTAAATGTAAACACCATAATGATTTGTATTGGACGCAAATCGGAGATGTTGCCGTGCGTTCTGTTACCGATGGTTTATGCATTTGAGAAGTGGGGAAAGCTTGAGGGACAGCTAATGTAATCATTACAAGCAACTGCCGGCTGCCACTTTTATTTTTTAAGTGTCTGTATTTTTCATCTCTAATGGAATCATAGTTTTATAAATAAGATAACTGAGAAAAGGGAATCCTGCAAAGTCACAGTGAGTGAGATAAGGAGATATTGTTACTACAGTTCCCCAGTTTATAAATTTTTCTCCTAATCACACCCAGCTAAAAAGAGAAGCAGAAATTTAACATATCCTATTTCAGGTAATAAAAAGCTATGTCATGAGCACAATCTTCCTTTTTCAAATTATAAAGGTAAAATTTGGCTAAGGGAGTATATTCAAATTTTTACTGCCAATGTTCAGTATTTCTGTTAAATCAGCTAAATGCCATTTATGATATTGGAGTAATGTGTTTAAAAGTGATGTGCTTTGAAAAAGTGTTTTAGAAATTAAGAGATTACCTACCTATTCATATACACATATTTGTATGTAGGTATACATATGCACACAAACACACGAAACAAATTTCACTAAACAGAGTTCAACAAATATTGTTGATACACCTTATGTTTTCCTTAACAGGTTCACCTTTGGGTGAGGGTGTATACAAGACTGATACTCAAATGGTACAAAACCAGACTGGCTCAAGCGACTGTTTACTGGCTGGCGTTCCTTCTGCTTTATCCAGCAGGTACTCACTTGGGTTGGCTAATGCTCATATCATAATGGTTATTGAATATTTTTATTATCACTCTAGATGCCTATATGTTAATCACTCTAGATGCATATATTTTAATGTATTCTATAGAATTCCTTATAAACCATTGACAATAATTAGTCAAGTAATAATAGCAAGAAAAGTATTTGTGGAAGCTTCTTTACTGCACATTGTTGAGCGATGAAGTTGGCAAATAGGAGGAAATAAACAGAAATATTCTTAAGTTCAGGTTAAACTAGAAACCATGTAGTGAAGGAGGTCAACACAGTTGCATCTATGATTGTAACAGTGGTCAAGGAATACACAAGATGAAAATTCCACCCTCTGGCAAGAGAATTATTCACTTAAATTGCTTTAAGAAATCTTCACAAGATGGGAATATTTTTTAACATCGTTGGACTACATAGATGAAGTCTCTGTGTCTTTCTCTATGTCTCTCTCTGTCTCTCTGTATCCCTCTCTCCCATTCTCCCTCTCTTCACATTGATTATAAAGAAAAAAAAAAGTCACTGGCTATTTAAAGCAATTAATCAAATATACTCTAATATACACCACATTTTCCACAAATACTTTAAATAGGATTTTTTTAACAAGATAAGTATTCTACCTCCCTCTAGCAACCATCAGTTTGTTCTCTATAGTAAAGAATCTGTTTTCTGGTTTTGAGGGTTGGGGGTGGGAGATGGGTGAAATAGGTGAAAGGGATTACAAGTACACTTATCAGGGGCGCCTGGGTGGCTCAGTCGTGAAGCGTCCAACTTCAACTCAGGTCATGATCTCACAGTCTGTGAGTTCAAGCCCCACATCAGGCTCTGTGCTGATAGCTCAGAGCCTGGAGCCTGCTTCGAATTCTGTGTCTCCCTCTCTCTCTGCCCCTCCCCTGCTCATGCTCTGTCTCAAAAATAAATAAGAACATAAAAAAAAAAGAGTACACTTATCATGATGAGCACTGAGTAATACATAGAATTGTTGAATCACTATATTGTATACTTGAACCTAAAATAACACTGTATACTAACTATATTGGAATTAAATCTTTTTTTAAAAATATTCTAAATTTTCATCTTTTGTGACTTTGGTGGACAAATTTTTCTATACCACTTTTATGTACATTGTCTTTTATCCTATTTCAGTGGTGTTCACACAGGCTGAGCTAGGATAAAAGGAGTAATTTAACCAACAATTATTTGGAGAGAAAAATCATTAGAAAACTCTTTTATAAACAGCATTAGATTGAATTAAACTACTTGTTCTCAGCATAACTATTTAACTGAATTCAACTAGTTTTTTCAAGTTAATTTGATAGAGTAGTTCACTTTATACTCAAGATCTTTATATACTGTTTCATAAGACAAAGTCCTGTAAAATTAAATAAGAACATAATCATAAAGGATTCTCTACATCTATTACCTACATCTAGAAAGAACCATACCATTTATCATAAAAACAAAACAAAACAAAACAAAAGCCCTAAACCATTTTTTAGAGTATGGTTAGCAAAAGTTATCCTACCATCATAGGTGTTAGTATTCCTATAGGCATTAACTTTATAGATAATTTCCTTGTGACTTATTCCATTTGTAGAAATGTAGGAGCCTCCAAGAAAAAAATATATAAAGAAAATTTCCCATCAAGAATCTTTATTCCAACCTAAGTCACAAGAAATTTTAGCCTATAAGGATTCTCTAAATTCACTTTAATGATTTGTAGAATTTAATCTCCACTGAAGTACATGGACTTAAAAAAAAAACTTTGAGCAAATTTTTAAAAACACAAAGGAAATCATATTAACAAAAAGTATTCAAAAGATCTCAAACATAATTTTCCATACTTTCAAATTATGTATTATGACTTGAAGGAAGGAGGGAATGAAGAAAGGAAGTTAGGGAGGGAGGGAAGAAAGAAGGAAGGAGGAAAAAAGAGAAAGAAACAAATTATCTTTGCTTCTACAATGAAAATAATGGAAAGAAGGTTTATTGACTACTTAGGGCAAAGACTGATCCAGACTGACATTTCATGCCAACATAATGATATTGAATGTTCTTTCTGTCATTTCTTAGAGATGTTTGGCATTTAGCATTGATATCTTTTGGCCATTTTCCAAAAGTATATTGCAATTATCACAAGAAAGGTGCATATCTTTTACTGTCCAGGCCAATTTATCTTTTTTTTTTCTTTTTAAGGTAAAATCCATATTGTCCTTTAGAAAATGCTTTTGTTTTCTAGTGTAAAAGGAAAATAAAAAGAAAGTCAGTGTTGGGATGAGTTAAGGGCTGTGTGCAAAGACTGGGAAAAATGCAATGTTTCTATGATTTTAAGTTGATAGCTTTGTATTGGGTACTACCCCAGAGAGGTCTGTTAAAAAAGCTAAGTTAGGTAACTGAAAAGAATGGAAAGCACTTATTCAAAGTCATGGAAGAATTTGAAGAATTCATCAAAGAGTTCTCATTGAAGAAATTCAGAAAAAAAAAAATCTGTCTGACATTATGTAAATGAAGCATATATAATCTGTGTCTATATGACAGTGTTTCAACTCTCTCTTCCATTTTGTTATGATGTACCTCAAGGTTTTGTCACAGAGAACCACCAAGGAAAAATCACTTAGGCACACAAACAGATGCATATGTTCAAAGAGGAAGAATTTTCTGCATTTGCATTAATAAACCAATCTTAGGAGAGGTTTCAATCAGTAAGTTCTAGATGGGCCTGTCAGAAAGGTGTAACCACCAGTAAAAGTTGAAAGAGGAAGCAGGCTATTAGGATCATCTTTGTGAGTTGTAATTAAGATTCATATGAAAAAAAAATTTTTTAATCAGGTGAACCACTGTCTGAGAACCAAGTTTTCAACTAAGAAGTGAAAACTGGTTCTTCCCCTTATTCAAAAAATATTATTGAACACTCATTGCATGTTAGATATCGTATCTGTATGCCAGATACCATTTGAGATGCTGGAGGGGAAAAACTGATAACCAACTTTTGTTTTCTTTTCTCAAACTGATCTTCAGAAGGTGAGTGAAAAAGAAGCACAAATGATGGCAAATGTTACAAGCAAATGCTTATATCTTCCCCCAAACTCATATGTTAAAGCTCTAACTCCCAGTGTGATATTGGAGGTGGGGCTTTGGGGAGGTAATTGGGATTAGATGAGGTCATAGGAATAAAGCCCTCGTGATGGGATTAGTGCCCTGATATGAAGAGACTGGAGAGCTTCTTGAGAGTCTGTTGCTCTTTCTCTGTTCACCATATGAGGACGCAGCAAGACAGCAGCCAGGAAGAGGGTCCTCACCAAGAACCTGACCATGCTGACACCCTGATCTTGTGAACTTTCAGCTTCCAGAACTCGGAGAAATAAATGTCTGTTGTTAAGCCACCGGTCTATGGTATTTTGTTAGGGCAGCCCAAGCAGACTAACAGAGCAAGAGAAGATACTTTCAGGTAGGCTAGGGGAGGAGATGACTGTGGCAAGAAGATACACTACCTAAAGATGATCATTAGGCCTTTATATCTGGACAATTTATTTTTACCTAGAGTCAAAGCAGCAATTGATTAAGCCCGAAGCAGACCAGTAATCTAGTCAGAACTAACCCAGTGTGGTGCATGTGCCTCTTAACAGTGAAAGTTCTGGTGGAGAGTCAGGCCTGGGTTCTACTTTCTGTTGGGTCCCTGTGCAGCTTCAAGCTTTGTGGGCCTTGGAAAACTCACCTGTACAACAAAGGACTAAAACCCTCCCAGATTTTCCCTATTACTATTCTGAATCTTTGTCAGACAAATATATGCCAGTGTTCTGGGATGAAGATGTTTGGCTTGGCCAAATGGTTGACCAAAAATCTACTGCCGTTCCTAAAGAAAATAACACAATATGTTCCACTATAAGTGAATCAGTAGCATCATTTTTATTATTAAAATTTTTTTAATGTTTATTCATTTTTAAGAGAGAGAGAGAGAGAGAGAGAGAGAGAGCATGAGCATGGGAGGGGCAGAGAGAGAGAGACAGACACAGAATCTGAAGCAGGCTCCAGGCTCTGAGCTGTCAGCACAGAGCCCGATGTGGGGCTCAAACCCACAAACTGTGAGATCATGACCTGGGCTGAAGTCAGCCGCTTAACTGACCGAGCCACCCAGGCGCGGCAGTAGCCTCATTTAAAAATAGGAAACAGAAAACCCTTAGTTTCTCCTGTAAATGTGAAATAAAGAGAATCAAAAGCCAAATTATTTGCTAGGCTGTGCTTTACAATAGCTTCTAGGTTACTTCTTTTAAGGAGGGGGAAAAAAGCTTGCTTTAGATTAGGTACTCAGCTATAAATATGAGCAGATATATTTAAAAAACACACTGTTCTGATACACACTTACTTTTCTAAACTGTATGTTGAATCTCAAACCCAAAGCAAAAGAGAAAATTATTCCTTTACCCCCAAGTTTAATATGGGGCAGATATTCCATGATCCAAGTGTTCAAATACTTGCTTGACTCGGTTCGACCTTTCTGACAGACCTGCTCAGACTCAGACAGATGGATGAGATCAGACTCATTCCGAGCCAAGCCAAGCTTTTTAACTTGCAGACGTGTTCTTTGTGGAAATAGGATTGTAGTACAGGGAGGAGTTGGTGACACTCTTCTGGTGGATGGTCAATGTAATAGTATTTAGCATCATAACTTAATTATATAGACATAATAGCAATTTGGAGGTGTATGACTGCAGATATTAGAGTCTGAGCAAGAAAACTGAGATTCATTCTTACTGAACTTAAGTACATTTATATGCCCTTCTTCTTAAAAAGCCCCTCAGGTTTACGCTTATAAAGTTTTCACGTGGTCTTGCCACTTGTCTCCCTCTGAGATAACATCCCTGGAGTCTGCAATCACTGATTACGTCTTCAAGTCCTACCATGTCAGTGAGGATTTAGATTTCAGTATCTTGGGGAGGAACAAATATAGAAGCAGAAGAATTTGTCTGGAACTAAGACCTTGTTTAGGGATAATGGAAACCACCTAATGTATGTTATTAGCATTTGAGTTTCAGAGCAAAATGCTTTTTAAGTGCTTGCTCTCAAGTACCCTCCTCATACTTGTAGCACTTCGTTAGGGCTTGGCTTCTTTCCTAAATATAATTGTTTGTATGTCTAGAAATATATAATGGAATCTCATAAACACAGAGAGAAATTTTAAGATCACTCAGCATTAACCGGAAGCAGCCTTTCTTACCTCTCACGAATTCTGCACCGTTGGGATTTTGGAATAGGGCTCCTTACTGCCTAAACTTAACATAAACCTACCAGAACCTCCTCACACTTCTTAGTGAATTCAAGAGGGTTTCTAAAGATTATAATGTCTGTGTTTTCTCTCCCTTCTAGTAGATTAAAAATGAGGCTCTCTGCCACACCCCTGTTTGCAAATTATGTTTTCAAATAAGGAATTGCTATTGGCTCTTCTGTTACTCTTTTCCTTGATTTCTACTTTCCTTTTGTCCTTACATGCCTCAAGCTCCCTTGCAGTGCAGTGCCTTTCGTTTGCAACCACGTTGGCTGCTGGGCTCATCAACTCCTGGTCTGCACAGGCTTTTTTCCAGATGGCACCTTCAGCTTTTCTTCCTGCTCATCTGCCTGAGTCTCTGGCCACAGCCTGGAGCCTTCTCTATCTTGGGCCGCCCCACATTTTCTCCACCACTCAAGAAGGAGATTTCCTATTCTCAACTTAACTGATAGCCTGGAACTTTTCAAAGCCCGTGGGTCTCATCTCTCTCTCCCTCCCTCCCTCCCAGTCTCTTTCACTCTCTCCTAGAACTTTTCAAGGAACTTTTCAAAGCCCCTGGGTCTTCTCTCTCTCTCTCTCTCCTCCCCTTCCCCCCCATCCCCACTTTCTCTTTCCTCCACGAGTGGTGGTCGAAGCCAGGTCACATCTTCTGGAGTTGAGGTGGGCAGCAAAAGCCTTTGGTTTTGCCTGCTGGAAGATTACTGCTTCCTTGTGGTGGAGATATTGTGCTCTTCCCAGAGCCTAGAGTGGGGCTGTCACTCTCTGCCAGGTTCAGAAGGGCTTTTTTTTATTGTCCCTGTCAGTTAGCAGCCCAAGGTTACTGCCAGCTCTCTGTCAGGGCTTTGATTTTTGTCAGCTATGGCCAGGTCCTTTTAGTTATCTGCAATCTTTTCAGCTTTGTTCAGGCTGAGCTCTACTTGTCTACTAATTAGCTCTTTGGAGATTTCCCTTTTAAAACTCACTATCACAGAGGACAGGAACCGTTCAAAAGTTTTGTGTTTCATAGAAATTCCATATTCATCCATATCTCATACAGCCATATTTTTAAAATTAAAAGTGGCAGGTCAGGCCAATTTAAGGTATAGAAGTAACATCGTCTATAAAGAAAGACCTTCAGGTTCTTGATCAGGTATGTAGATGAGTGACAGGGAAAGGAAAGGGTTTACATCAAAAAAACACTGAGGGGTACAAATTAAAAAGAAACTATCACTCTGTATAACATATTCACATTTTCTTTATCTTCTGGTGTGCAAATATTGTGCTAGCTGAATATAAAAGTAGCACAACTTTAGGGCACAAAAAAAACACACTGTAAAAACATCAAGAGTGGTCTTACATCAAGGAGGGCCCTGAGGATGTCTTTGTTGTCAACTTCAGAAGAAAAGAGAGGAACAGAAGAGGAAACTGGCAGAAGGAATAGATGCCAAAGAGAACTCAAAGGATTAGGTCCGGGTGAGGTGATCGGTATTCGAAAACAGTCTGCCTTCTGGCTCTGATCTAAGGGAATAGGCTGGCAGCCAAGCCAGAGGGCATAGCAGCACAAACACACCTTCAGCACACTGCTTGAGGGTTGCCTCAGTGCCTTAGAAATTGTGCTGGCAATTAGAAATAAAGCTATGGAAGAGCAATAGGCAAAATACTCTATCTATAGATAAAATTTTGCTTTTCACATAATTCCTAACCTGGTTGTCCCCCTCCTCACAAACTTACCTTTTCTTCCTTTCTCTCTCTTTTTTTCTTTCTTTTCTTTCTTTTTTCTTTCTTTCTTTCTTTCTTTCTTTCTTTCTTTCTTTCTTTGTTTCTTTTTTTTTGGCAAGCCCTCCTTTTCTAAGCTCCTAAGTACATTTTTCTTCCGCTAACTCAGTGCTGTTGTAAGTTGCGCTTACATTGCATTTACACACTGTTAATGCCTGCAAGATGAAAGTAAAAACCTTTGAATATATTAATGCTATAACACAGATGTCTTACTTTTTACTCTTTTTTTTTTTTTAAGCAAGTTGATGTGGCTAATAATGATGCAGATTGTGCTGGATGGATGTACAGATGAAACAGGGGAATACAGATTAAATAAAAATTTCTTCAAAGCTTACGTTTGCTTCATAATTTAACTTCTGGGCTTGTCTCAGTGGTAGTAGGTGCGACCAGGCATCATAACATTGTTCTAAAACATCTTGGCATTGCAGAGCAACAATCACCCAAACAGCAATGCCGTACTTCTTCGAAACGAGAAAAAAGTCACAATAGGGAAAATAAAGACTGCCAGTGGCTCCATCCAAATAGGCCTGACCCAACTGCTAATAAGGGGGCAGCTGTGAGAAGTCAGGAAGCAGGCTTCTGTGCTTAAGAACTCATCTCCTTGTATACTGAACTTCGCTTTTTGTATCTACATTCAAAGCACCAATAGCTTCTTGCAGATATTGAATATGGTGTGTGCCAGAGGTAGCCCTGTAATCACTATGGAAACATCCATGGAATGACTCTTTCATTTAGCTCTTTTAAACAATGAATAAAAGGGGGCAATAATGACACAAGGCCTTGGAGCACTCACCATCAATTTCTCTTTTATGTATCCATTCATTCAAGGAACATTTATTAGCATACCACTCTGTGCCAGGGGTCTTGCTGGGTCCCTAGGATACGCGGATGGGTGAGACACACACCTTTCCTCAAAGATCTCCTCGGCAGAGCGCATGTGTAGGCAGAAAACGTATAATGTCATCTTTTAAAGGAATGGAAAGTGCTGTGGGATCTTTAAGGAAGGAATAGCACTGTCTTCCAGGCCAAATGTGGTAAGACTGCATCTGAGGTCTGTATCTTTAATGCGTGAGGAGAAGCTTACCAGGTGATGAATGGCACGTGTTGAGGCCTGGACTCACAGATGAGCAGCAACATTGGAAAATGGTGAGAATGCCAGAGCTTAGCCCATGTATGTGTGTGTGTGTGTGTGTGTGTGTGTGTGTGGCACTGGGGACAGAATGACAGGTGATGAGACTAAGGAAGTAGGTTTGAAGCATCCCCTACAAGGACTCATATGCCAAGCTAAGGCATTCAGTATCTACCATACAGGCAATAGGAGATCAACTAGAAACTTCCAGCAAAAGGGAAGGGGAACACAATCTGACATCCTTTTTATGATAGCTGTGATAGCTGGAAACCCCTCCAGAAGAGACTGGTGTAAGGAGATGATTTGGGGCACATACAGTTCCCAAGATGGTGATGGCAATAGTCAGCTGAAGACAAGAGCCTGGATTCAAGAGACACTTTGAGGGACTTCAACAAGCAGAACTGAGCTTCAGCAAGAACTTTCTGCCAGTGGCCATCTCATTTGTTACCCTACGCCTCAAGTACTACCTAATCTGATGTGGGTAGTTCTGAGGTAACTTGCTGAGAATCCCAGGCTTCTTTCTGGGGAAAGGGAACTCCGTTCATAAGGGTCTTATAAGACATACAGAAGAAACATTCTTCTTCTGCCATACACAGTACGTTTTGTGAACACAGACAGCAGCCATGCCCTTACGCACAGTGTTATCTTTCACTACACCTAAATAGAACACTGAAGAAAATACCCACTTCATAATTTTCTCTTGAATGAATGAATCAAACTGAGAGACAAAACTGGAGTGCAAAATGTGTGTGTGTGTGTGTGTGTGTGTGTGTGTGTGTGTGTACCCTCACAGATTGTAAAAACCCATTGTATTTGTTTAAAATTACTACAAGAATGTAAAGATAACTTCTACTTTTTTTCATTTTAAGAGAAGTGGCCAGTTTTGGGGCACCTGGGAGGCTCAGCCAGTTAAGCGTCTGACATCAGCTCACCTCATGATATTGCAGTTCGTGGGTTCGAGCCCCACGTCAGGCTCTGTGCCGAAAGCTCAGAGAGCCTGGAGCCTGCTTTGGATTCTGTGTCTCCCTCTCTGTCTGTTCCTCCCCTGCTTGTGTTCTCTCTCTCTCTCTCTCTCAAAAATAAACATTAAGAAAAAAAATTTTTTTTAAAGAAGTGGCCAGTTTATTATAAACAATAACAAAGTTCCCCTCTAGTGCTATTTGGAAACGAGTGCTCACCATCCCTTCGTGGAAACAGGACTAAATACATTGTTTAGGAAGTGGGCTATAATGCTGATATCTTGGCGTCCTAAGTGATAACACACAGCACATCTATGTGGCCACATGGCAGATCTGCTTCAGAGAGTGGCTGTCTAGGCTTTATGCTTTTTGGGAGGTGGTGAGGTCCTGATGCTGCAAGAGAAGAGATCTGTTGCCTTCTGCTGATGTTACTAAAAAGGCAATAGGTAAACATGGCTGACAGGGACAACTGAGCAGTTTGTGCCCCAAACAAGGATACCCACTGAGGGGTGAGTGGCAACTGGAATCCAGAAATTATGCCTGACTTGAGGGAGGCTTTTTCTTAATCACACCTAAATGCTAGATGGGAGAATGGGATCCTGGATTTAAGGCAAAAGGACCAGAAGGAATGGAAAAAGATACTGCTGAGAGCAGTTTCATGGACCATTCCCCAAACATATCCACCCTACCCCCCACCGTGTGCATTGTGTCCTTTTATACTATCTTCTCTTTGTTTCCTCTCATTGGTTTTCGAGCATCATATCTAGTCTTGCTGTTTGGACCTTCCCTCTCACACTCTACTTGGCTGATACAGGTTTAAAGGAGCCTAAAAGGGAACAGGCACACACTGTGTCTTAAACATGATTGACGCAACCATCTGTCAGGCACCAGAGGCGTCTGGAAGAGATGGCACTCCATGCTCATCTGGCCAACTGGTGGAGTGTGGGACCTGAATAATGACGTTATCGAAGTGGAAGCGTCGTCCACTGGATGAAACTGCAGACATTACTTATGGATGACATGAGGTCTAAAGAGGTCAGAAGAGACAAGAGAGGAGCTGGCCATGACAGCTGTCCATGCTGCCCCTGAGACGTGTCATCACCACATCAGAGGTGGGACTGCATCTTCTCATAGCCAAGGGGCTCTGTTCACCAGAAGCATTGCTGCTGTAGCATTTCAAACCCAGGCAGATAGAGCCACGCTCCTGGAGGAGGATGCAGGAAAGACAAGCATGGACTGCTTTGGAAATCACGATAGCCTTCCCCTCATGTTTGTGCTCTTTTTGGGAGCTTGGCTGCCAGAGTGAGCGCTCTGCAGGGGCAGCTATTAGCATTGTGGTCAGTCTGCAAGCCTCTAACCGAATGAAAGCATGCATACAGGCATGAGTGAGTGGGCGGCTTGAGGACTGGGAAGGAGGTAGAGGCTGATGTAGAGAGTTGGGAGATAGCTTTTTTTTTTTTTTTTAATTTTTTTTTTTTTTAACGTTTATTTATTTTTGAGACAGAGAGAGGCAGAGCATGAACGGGGGAGGGGCAGAGAGAGAGGGAGACACAGAACCGGAAGCAGGCTCCAGGCTCTGGGCCATCAGCCCAGAGCCCGACGCGGGGCTCGAACTCACTGACGGCGAGATTGTGACCTGAGCTGAAGTCGGACGCTTAACAGACTGAGCCACCCAGGCGCCCCGGGAGATAGCTTTTTAAGAACAGGTGTCATGGAAGAAAAGTTTTAAGTATAAATCTTTGGTTGCACAGTCACATAAAAAGGTCCACTTCTGTGAGTGATAGTTCACCACTGTCTGCCTAATTTTCTGGAGAGGCATCAAGTGAAGAGGTTCACTTGGAGACTTATAACAGGATTTATTCTTTTTTTTAATGTTTACTTATTTTTGAGAGAAAGACAGAGCACAAGTGGGGGAGGGGCACAGCAGAGAGAGAGAGAGAGAGAGAGAGAGGGAGACCAGAATCCGAAGCAGGCTCCAGGTTCCGAGCTGTTAGCACAGAGCCTAACGCAGAACTCGAACCCACAAACCGTGAGATCATGACTCGAGCCAAAGTCAGATGCTTAACTGCCTGAGCCACCCAGTCGCCCTGTAACAGGATTTATTCTATCTTGATACATACAAAGTCTTAAAACAATATCATTTCAGTCTTTTATAAGCTGCCCCTTACCTAGGACCAGAAATATTAACACAGAGAATAAATTTAGATACTTAATTTTATCACTTATAAAGTTTCTATCTTCTTGCATAAGAAAATGGTATATTAGATTCATAATTAGTCACTTCATTAAGTGTTTCAAAGCCCCCTTTTATTTATTTTTAATTTTTTTAATGTTTATTTATTTTTGATAGAGAGAGAGAGAGAAAGCAGGGGAGGGGCAGAGAGAGAGGGAGACACAGAACCCGAAGTGGGCTCCAGGCTCTGAGTTGTCAGCACACAGCCCCGTGCGGAGCTCAAATTCATGAACCACGAGATCATGACCTGAGCCAAAGTCGGATGCTTAATCAACTGAGCCACCAGGCGTCCCTCAAACTCCCCTTTTAATTTCACCTTGAATACTGTCCCAATGAAAGCCACCATGTATAGAATGAAACACAAATATAATATATGCATTCTTTGTGAAAAATAACTATTAATATTAACCTCAAGGAGTTAAAGGTTAAAAAAGAGCAGAGTTCCCATTCTCAAGTATAATAAATCAGTCCAGTTTGGAGTCAAAGTTGTAAAAACATGTCTAGAGCTCTTTACTGTAAACACAATGAGATCAAGAATGGTTCCCTCTGGAGAAGCAAAAAAATGCATTTCTAAATTGCAAGCACTTCCAGCATATTGCTCGATGCCGAACACAGCTTCCTTCTGTTGCACTTTATTTTAATGCTATTCTTTTCACAGATGAAAGTTTCATTAAAAAAAAAAAAAAGGATACAGGAATATGTAGATAGTATGGGAGTGATGGCTAGGAGGGATAGCAATAGTTTATGTGGTCTGGGAATTCTCTTCTATGTCACCATCCTCCCCTTCTGTGAGTGTAGCAAAATAATTGGCCAACATAATTAAATATGAATCCGCATAACTTCAGACTCTGAACGTGTGATCAGTCCTTTGATAGGCTAAAAGAGGTGCTTCACCCAGCCCTGTATTCCGAAAGCAAAGTGGAAAAACCTGTACTTTCTTTGATTTGTGAAAAGATGCTTCTGCTGTAAATAAGGAGCATGTACTTGACATTACCTTAGGAAGACATCTGAAACCTCAGAATGTATTTATCACAAATGCAGTGGGGACATTATAATACATTATAGTCCCATGTTTCCCCACTAGCACTCATGTGTTCTGAAAAGAAAGAAATTTTCAGCTTATTGGGGAGACAGCAGCACCATGGAACTAAAATAAAACAAGCAAAACAAAAAAAACACCCCAAAATGTAATGGTGATTGGCAGTTAGATAATGAATTGATATAATATTTACTGAAGACCTGTGGTAGGCAAAGCTCTTTACCAGGTACCATGAAGAGGTGTAAATAAAATGGCCAATAGATATCTTTCCCTCAAAGGGTCTGTAGTCAAATACATATTTTGTCTTTGTATAAACAAATGCATGTGAATATATAAACAGCACATGAATCTTAAACAATCAGAGCATGCAAAACCAATTACAACCAAACACACATGAGTTCACGCAGAAGTCCCTCCCTGACAGGCTGATTTCCTTTGAGACAGCCTCAAATCTTGGACTGCCAGCCACACAAACAGCTGGATGACAATACTGTCCACAACATAAGCTTGTTCATTTTCTGTCAAAGCTTTTATTAATTATGAGATAGGACAGTAGTTACAAGTTTGATCATATGATAAAGGTTTAATAAAATTAATGCAATGATTGATGTACTCACCCTTCCTTAATTGTTTTCAAAGGACTGAATTTTGTTTTAGCTAGAAAGAAAAGGAGGTAGTTTGTAGACTTTCCCTGCAATATTTTTTTTTAAGTTTTTAAAAAAATATTTATTTTGAGAGAGGGAGAGAGAGTGTATGCACGTGATTGGGGGGTGGAGGAAGAGAGAGAGAGATGGAGAGAGAGAATCCTAAGCAGGCTCTGTGCTATCAGCACACAGCCCAGCTCCCACAAACACTGAGATCACGACCTGAGCCAAAACCAAGAGTCAAACACTTAATTGACTGAGCCACTCAGGCACCCCTAACTTGCAACATTTAAATAATGTACCTGAAAGATGATTTTTTAAAGTTTAATTAGAGGGAAATGTGACACATCTCTATGATAAAACTTAGGGATTTTAAATTTAGAAGGTATAAAATGAGAAGGCATTTTAACAGATTTCCTTCCCCCCCCTTACTTTAAGAATTACTAACAGAAACTATCATCCTAATTTTACTATCATCTTAATATTTAGCATTTTAATATTAGGAAAAAGCACCTCATTATAAGAAATAATTTCTCATAGAAATTATAACATTTACAACCAAATTCATGATTATTCAAAAGGAATAAGCAGAAGGTCTACCTGAGTATAGAAATACTGGCTGCTATTTTAATCCATAAAACAGTGATGATACATCATAAACATGGCAGGATTACAGGCAGGAACATGAGTACAGTAAAAAGCTACTGATCACTAAATTTGATTTAAGAAATTAGGGAGTTAAGTGAATTTTTAACAGGATTCTCTCTGTCTAAACAACTATACTAACAGCTATACAAGTGAATGGCCAAATAAGTTCATCCCATTTTTGGTATCTATGAGTTATCACTACTTTGAGAAGCAGTGTGGTTGATTTAAGTGACAAGAGCATTATTTCAAATGCATCTGTACCCTATATGACCCGGTTCTTTGGAGTCTTAACACTTTGATAAGCATTTAAGGGGATTTTGTGAGAAATAATATACACCTGAAAGAGCCCAAAACACAAGGAATGAAACGATCTACAGAGCCCAGGTGAAACTGCTATATGTAAAGTGCCTATTTATATAAATTCCATTAATTATAAAATTGAATTGTGATATTTATGTACCATAATAATAAAAATAATTGGTATATAAAATTATAAACCTGAAACTCTTGAAGCACCTTCTGAGTCCTCATTTTAGATATCGCTTACATGTATTTTATTTGCTTACGTATATTGATTCACACCAAACTGCTGTCTGAAAAAAAAGGGTGGGGAGTTTGATGGTATACCATAGCCCCCAGCCCAGACACACACACACACACACACACACACACACACACACACACACACTCCTTAAAAAAAAGATAATTTGCTTAGTACAGTAGAGATAATTTACATTTTTAAATTTCTTTTTTGGAAAAACAAAAACAAAAAAAACCCAAAAAACCGTGGGGCCCCAGGGTAGCTCAGCCAGTTAAGTACCCAACTCTTGATTTCAGCTCAGGTCATGATCTCACAGTCACGGGATGGAGCCCCTCCGACAGGCTCCCCCATGATAACATGCAGCCTGCTTGGGAATCTCTCTCTTCCCCCACAAAAGAAAAAAAAATCTTGGAACTGTGGGAATTATAGAGAAACATGACAAATGCCACTGGAAAGAGGTAGAGCAGAAAAGTCTCTGGCTATGGAGTCCAGGAGCCCAATGCCCCGCCCTAGGAGGGCAGTCTGGGAGTCTGTTTACCACTCCTACACCTCAGCTCCCACTGCTGACTTTCCAGTATTCTCATTACGCGGGTCTGAAAGAACCCCTTCTCTGACACATCCCACATATCCTGGAGGTAGAGTAGAGGCTAAAGATGTTAAAAGCAAGTTAAACATCCATGATGAATTCCTGAGGGCATTGCTTAGTGCGGGCTTTTAACCTGAAAAGAAGACATTCTGAAATTCTGAGGTTGGAATACTAAGTCAATTCCTGAAATCATGCTATCATCATCCTTTCATCTACAACAACAGCAACACTGACTGAAAAATCATGCATAAAATGCATTTTGTTTTAATTAAATTTGAACATATTAAACATACGAACTTCAACAAGTCAAAATTTAATTGCAAACACACTTACAAATCCTGACACATGACAAAGTTTTCATGTTATACAATCTGTTTTATAACAATACATAACATGTCATTTTTTCATGCTTTAGAAGCTACCTAAGTTATCTTCCGAAGATGTTAAAAGGTGGTGGGGGCAGAGGAAGAAGGGGACTTTGGTTATTTTTTCTAAAACTGGTAAAACAGAGCTGTTTGTAGATCCCCTCCAGTGTGACAGGTGTTTGTGTTAGGCAGGGTAAGAATCACGCCAAGCCAGGTAAACACCAAGGAGATGTGGCACCTTAGCTTGGAAGGTTGGGGAAGTTGGGTTCCAGCTGGGAACGATGCACCCTTTAATTTCTTGTGGTTGAATAGGATGGGGTGAAAAACTATAATTAGAAATAATGCGGGATACAAAAAGAAAAGCAACTTCTGTGTCATAAAAGCAATGTGGGTTCTACCTGGTCCCTTTTGGGCTAAGGAAGCTGTTTGATCAGCTTCTCTCAGTCTCTGTGGATGTCCTTATATGAGTCTAATTGAAGGACTCCTGTTCTTTTTTTATTTTTGCTCTATGAAAAATGTATCGGAGATGTCTCATAATGAACTTTGATATGGTGAAATGATAATAATGTCCTAATTATATATAAAAATGTAATTACACTTGCTTCTATTATAGAAAAACTCCCTTTATAATGAAGTGTTATGTTGGAAAAAGATTTTCATTATAGGCAGACTCCTTTACTTGTTAATTTGAGCTCTGATTCATCATTTTAATATTAAAAAAATTCTTTGTAAGTTACTTTTGATGTGTCTCATTTATGGTTCATTTCACTTCCTGGGCACCACCAGGAGCCCAAATCCAAACTTCTTTGAAAGACACTTAAAAATACATCTTTCAAAAGGAATTCTTCTTTCTATGTGGTGGAACAGCAGTAGTCAAGAAAAATATTACTGATCTTCTCATTTACTTGAGCTCTGAAAACTTTTGTTTTGAAATTTGGAAACAAAAAATTCATATGGCTTCTTGGATAGTTAAAAATCTGTTGTGCATAAGGTGGTAGTATATAGGCTATTTAAAAATAGGGTTTAGCCAATAATCAATTATATAGGCAACTTCACGGCATTCAAACAATATGGTTTCTTTTCTACTCATTTTGGGATGACTCAAAGCATGATTTCACCAAATAAAGTGCAAAACTGAGAGGCACAACAAATCCATCTTCTTTGCCCTTTGCCCTAACAAATCTGGTCAGAGTCTTATTAGGAAAAATAATTATATGGTTAAAATTAGTTTTGAGGTATTTAGTTACTCAGCTGAATCTATCACTATCACAGGGGATGAATATTGCATCATTAACAATAGAAAAAAGAAAGAGATTAAGCTATAAACTCTCAAAATCAACAAGAAAATTTAATTTAAACAAAAACTTTCAACAGTGTTGCAAGACAAATCCAAAAATTAACGTACAACTACCACAGAGTATTATTTTTATTTTAAGGCATCCACTTTCAGATTTTAAGAAAGATTAACTTATTGGGGCAGCTGGGTGGTTCAGTCAGTTAAGCATCCAACTTCGGCTCAGGTCATGATCTCGCGGCTTGTGAGTTCGAGCCCGTTGTTGGGCTCTGTGCTGACAGCTCAGAGCCTGGAGCCTGCTTCAGATTCTGTGTCTCCCTCTCTCTCTGCCCCTCCCCTGCTCACATTCTGGTCTTTCTCCTCTCTCTCTCTCTCTCAAAAATAAACACTAAAAAAATTTAGAAAGATTAATTTATTTAAAAAGTAATTTCTTTTTAGAGTGGTGGGTCCTTAGAAGTGAGACTATGATTTAAATAGGTCTTTTACAAAATCAGAATCACTACCTCCATTTATTGTCCTATAATCTGTGAGCAGAATAGGAATCTTGAAAATTCTAGAGAATTCCAACTTCTCTTATAACCTCTTCCTGAATAGAGTAACTGTAGGAATGTCACTGCAACTTTAGTTATGAAACTTTAAAGGAGTTATATTTGACTCCCTCTCCACTCTCCCAACCCAACATTCAGTCTATAATGAATCCTTTTGACTCTACCCCCTATGTATCTCTCAAATCCATTGTACCCCATCCCTCACCTCCCAGTCTAAACCACTGCCATATCTCACTTGGATTCCTGCAATGGCCTCCTGGTCTCTTGGCTTCCTCCCCAATCTATTCTCCAGGTGTCAGTTAAGGATCTTGTAAATTGTACACTAAACCATGCCACTTCCCTGCATAAATCCTTTCCACGGTTTCCAGGTGCACTCAGAATAAAACCCAAGTTCCTTACATGGTAAAGATCTACATACCCCTCCTACTTTACCTCCTGCTACTCCCCTTCACACTCTCAACTGCTCTCAGACACACTGGCAGACCCTTAAACAAACCACACCCTGCTGCCTCTGCCCAAAGTGCTCTTTCCAAATATTACATGGCTGGACTCTTCACATCTCAGTTTCAATGCCACTGAAGGGCCTGGCAGCCTGTCTGAGCAGGGCCCAAATTTGGTTGTTTTCTCTCCCACTATCCTGTTTCTTCTTTCGCTCTACACTCCCTGTCACTCATTTAGGCATTTGTTTCACTTCTGTCCCCTTCATAAGATGTGGCTTTGATGAACAAGACTCATGCACTGTCCCAAACCACATCCACTCTCCCATCTCTTGCCTCCCAGAATCTAAGCCTCCTTGTTCTCCCAAGTTTACCAGACATATCTACACCACCCAGGCCTCTGTTCATATCCTCCCCTCTATGTGGAACAATCTGGAGACTTTCAAAACCTTTCTGGTCTTTTCCACTCAAATGCTGCCTCCTCCCAGAAGCCTTCTTTGATTCCCTTATTAGAATTAACTTATCCTTGTGACTCAACACCACTTTATTTATAGCATGAATCCCACCATGGTTTGCACCAAGGTTGGTTGTATACGAGTGTGTCACTAGCAACCATACTTCTGACTGTTTGGGGTATTTCTCCTAATATGAGTTCTTCAACTTTTAAACGACATTTAATCGATACCTTCCCTTTACCTACTTTCAGCAAATAAATTGTATAATTTAACAAAGGATAATTACACTTATTCAACAAAACTACTAAATAATTTAATGACTTTGCATATCAGAATTTTCATAAAAATCTCTAAAATCATTGTTATTTGTTAGACCTTAACAATAAGCAAGTTAATTGTAAAATAATTAAAATGCCTATTTGGCAAATAATGGCAACTGAGAACAATGTTTCCTCCTTTATACTTTTACTTTTATCCAAATGGAAATGGAAAACCATTCCATGTCTAATGTGGATGCTATTGTAAGAATGTAAATATGATGATGTCTCAACTATGACAAGATGGATTCATGAATCCCAAAAGGGAACACAGCGCCTAATATTAACAGAAGGAAGACACAGCCAAGAACACCCACTGATTTTCAAAAAAAAAAATTTATGCAAATAATTTTTGGAATTATTTGGTAAAAGGTAAATATGAGTGACTAATAACTGATCTACTTTAATTCCCACTCAAAAGGATAGGTATAACAAGTAACAATGATATATTAAACTCAAAAGAGTGAGATTTCAGAATTGACAAAGTCCCTCTTGGGTTTTTGGACATTTTGAGGTTTTCATTTCTCTACTTGTAAGATCTTTCAAGTTGTTTCGTTTTAAATGTTAAAAAGGATGAGAAAAAATGTATATAGGAATCATCTCTGAAAATATTTTTTAAAGAACATTATTAGTACTGGAGAATCCCTCTCAAAATACTTCTATTTCTTTTTTTTTCAAATCTTACCTATGTCTCCTTTACCAGTAAACTATTTCGTATTTATTCTCTTTTGATTACTAGCATTTGAATCTAAAAGACAAAAATCTAAAATAACACCAGATACGGTGTTTCTGAGAGTTGTACAAGTTGAATTGGCTGGGAAAAGATAAGGGTTTATTTCTCTCCCATGTGAAAAGAGTTGGGGGCTAGGCATTCAGGCTATTCTGGATGCACCTTAGTCAACCAAGGCTCTACTTAGTCTAGCTTTGTGCACCATTCTTACAGCTTTTATTTTCAGGATTCACACATGGCCCAACATGGTTGCTGGAGCTCTTGCCTAACAACCACTATTCAGGCAAGAAAAAAAAAAAAAAAAAAAAAAAAGGAGAGGTAGGGCAAAAGGTAATTTGTCCGAGGTCAGTGCCCTTAAAGAGATTTCCCAGAAATCTACCCAACCTCTTATTTTTCTATTGCTTTTTAATATAATTTATTGTCAAGTTAACTAACATACAGTGTATACAATGTGCTCTTGGCTTTGGGAGTAGATTCCTGTGATTTATCATTTACATACAACACCTAGAGCTCATCCCAACAAGTGCCCTCCTCAATGCCCATCACTCATTTTCCCATCCCCCCCTTCCACCCTCGGTTTGTTCTCAGTATTTAAGAGTCTCTTATGGTTTGCTTCCCTCTCTGTAACTATTTTTTTCCTTCCCTTCTCCCATGATCTTCTGTTAAGTTTCTCAACTTCCACATATGAGTAAAAACATATGATATCTGTCTTTCTCTGACTTATTTCACTTAGCACAATACCCTCCAGTTCCATCCATGTTGTTGCAAATGGAAAGATTTCATTCTTTTTCATCTTCTTTATCCATTCATCAGTTAATGGACATTTGGGCACTTTCCCTAATTTGGCTATTGTTGATAGTGCCGCTATAAACATTGGGGTACTCCTGTATCCTTTAGACAAATTCCTAGTAGTGCTATTAGTGGGCCATAGGGTAATTCTATTTTAATTTTTTGAGGAACCTCCACTCTGTTTTTCAGAATAGCTGCACCTACCAAACCTCTTAATGTCTTTTACTTATATCTCAATAACCACCCTTACCGGCCAAAAAAAAAAAAGGACAAAGGAGAAAAAAAGCCAGGAAATATAGCCTCTTTTTTTTTTTTTCTTTTTCTTTTTTTTTTTTAATTTATTTTTTATTTATTTATTTATTTTTTATTTTTTAATATATGAAATTTACTGTCAAATTGGTTTCCATACAACACCCAGTGCTCATCCCAAAAGGTGCCCTCCTCAATACCCATCACCCACCCTGCCCTCCCTCCCACCCCCCATCAACCCTCAGTTTGTTCTCAGTTTTTAACAGTCTCTTATGCTTTGGCTCTCTCCCACTCTAACCCTTTTTTTTTTTTTTTTTTTTTTTTTTCCTTCCCCTCCCCCATGGGTTTCTGTTATGTTTCTCAGGATCCACATAAGAGTGAAACCATATGGTATCTGTCTTTCTCTGTATGGCTTATTTCACTTAGCATCACACTCTCCAGTTCCATCCATGTTGCTACAAAAGGCCATATTTCATTTTTTCTCATTGCCACGTAGTATTCCATTGTGTATATAAACCACAATTTCTTTATCCATTCATCAGTTGATGGACATTTAGGCTCTTTCCATAATTTGGCTATTGTTGAGAGTGCCGCTATAAACATTGGGGTACAAGTGCCCCTATGCATCAGTACTCCTGTATCCCTTGGGTAAATTCCTAGCAGTGCTATTGCTGGGTCATAGGGTAGGTCTATTTTTAATTTTCTGAGGAACCTCCACACTGCTTTCCAGAGCGGCTGCACCAATTTGCATTCCCACCAACAGTGCAAGAGGGTTCCTGTTTCTCCACATCCTCTCCAGCATCTATAGTCTCCTGATTTCTTCATTTTGGCCACTCTGACTGGCGTGAGGTGGTATCTGAGTGTGGTTTTGATTTGTATTTCCCTGATAAGGAGCGACGTTGAACATCTTTTCATGTGCCTGTTGGCCATCCGGATGTCTTCTTTAGAGAAGTGTCTATTCATGTTTTCTGCCCATTTCTTCACTGGGTTATTTGTTTTTCGGGTGTGGAGTTTGATGAGCTCTTTATAGATTTTGGATACTAGCCCTTTGTCCGATGTGTCATTTGCAAATATCTTTTCCCATTCCGTTGGTTGCCTTTTAGTTTTGTTGGTTGTTTCCTTTGCTGTGCAGAAGCTTTTTATCTTCATAAGGTCCCAGTAATTCACTTTTGCTTTTAATTCCCTTGCCTTTGGGGATGTGCCGAGTAAGAGATTGCTACGGCTGAGGTCAGAGAGGTCTTTTCCTGCTTTCTCCTCTAAGGTTTTGATGGTTTCCTGTCTCACATTCAGGTCCTTTATCCATTTTGAGTTTATTTTTGTGAATGGTGTGAGAAAGTGGTCTAGTTTCAACCTTCTGCATGTTGCTGTCCAGTTCTCCCAGCACCATTTGTTAAAGAGACTGTCTTTTTTCCATTGGATGTTCTTTCCTGCTTTGTCAAAGATGAGTTGGCCATACGTTTGTGGGTCTAGTTCTGGGGTTTCTATTCTATTCCATTGGTCTATGTGTCTGTTTTTATGCCAATACCATGCTGTCTTGATGATGACAGCTTTGTAGTAGAGGCTAAAGTCTGGGATTGTGATGCCTCCTGCTTTGGTCTTCTTCTTCAAAATTACTTTGGCTATTCGGGGCCTTTTGTGGTTCCATATGAATTTCAGGATTGCTTGTTCTAGTTTCGAGAAGAATGCTGGTGCAATTTTGATTGGGATTGCATTGAATGTGTAGATAGCTTTGGGTAGTATTGACATTTTGACAATATTTATTCTTCCAATCCATGAGCAGGGAATGTCTTTCCATTTCTTTATATCTTCTTCAATTACCTTCATAAGCTTTCTATAGTTTTCAGCATACAGATCTTTTACATCTTTGGTTAGATTTATTCCTAGGTATTTGATGCTTCTTGGTGCAATTGTGAATGGGATCAGTTTCTTCATTTGTCTTTCTGTTGCTTCATTGTTAGTGTATAAGAATGCAACTGATTTCTGCACATTGATTTTGTATCCTGCAACTTTGCTGAATTCATGTATCAGTTCTAGCAGACTTTTGGTGGAGTCTATCGGATTTTCCATGTATAATATCATGTCATCTGCAAAAAGCGAAAGCTTGACTTCATCTTTGCCAATTTTGATGCCTTTGATTTCCTTTTGTTGTCTGATTGCTGATGCTAGAACTTCCAGCACTATATTAAACAGCAGCGGTGACAGTGGGCATCCCTGTCGTGTTCCTGATCTCAGGGAAAAAGCTCTCAGTTTTTCCCCGTTGAGGATGATGTTAGCTGTGGGCTTTTCATAAATGGCCTTTATGATCTTTAAGTATGTTCCTTCTATCCCGACTTTCTCAAGGGTTTTTATTAAGAAAGGGTGCTGGATTTTGTCAAAGGCCTTTTCTGCATCGATTGACAGGATCATATGGTTCTTCTCTTTTTTTTTGTTAATGTGATGTATCACGTTGATCGATTTGCGAATGTTGAACCAGCCCTGCATCCCAGGAATGAATCCCACTTGATCATGGTGAATAATTCTTTTTATATGCCGTTGAATTCGATTTGCTAGTATCTTATTAAGAATTTTTGCATCCATATTCATCAGGGATATTGGCCTGTAGTTCTCTTTTTTTACTGGGTCTCTGTCTGGTTTAGGAATCAAAGTAATACTGGCTTCATAGAATGAGTCTGGAAGTTTTCCTTCCCTTTCTATTTCTTGGAATAGCTTGAGAAGGATAGGTATTATCTCTGCTTTAAATGTCTGGTAGAACTCCCCTGGGAAGCCATCTGGTCCTGGACTCTTATTTGTTGGGAGATTTTTGATAACCGATTCAATTTCTTCGCTGGTTATGGGTCTGTTCAAGCTTTCTATTTCCTCCTGATTGAGTTTTGGAAGAGTGTGGGTGTTTAGAAATTTGTCCATTTCTTCCAGGTTGTCCAATTTGCTGGCATATAATTTTTCATAGTATTCCCTGATAATTGTTTGTATCTCTGAGGGATTGGTTGTAATCATTCCATTTTCATTCATGATTTTATCTATTTGGGTCATCTCCCTTTTCTTTTTGAGAAGCCTGGCTAGAGGTTTGTCAATTTTGTTTATTTTTTCAAAAAACCAACTCTTGGTTTCGTTGATCTGCTCTACAGTTTTTTTAGATTCTATATTGTTTATTTCTGCTCTGATCTTTATGATTTCTCTTCTTCTGCTGGGTTTAGGCTGCCTTTGCTGTTCTGCTTCTATTTCCTTTAGGTGTGCTGTTAGATTTTGTATTTGGGATTTTTCTTGTTTCTTGAGATAGGCCTGGATTGCAATGTATTTTCCTCTCAGGACTGCCTTCGCTGCGTCCCAAAGCGTTTGGATTCTTGTATTTTCATTTTCGTTTGTTTCCATATATGTTTTAATTTCTTCTCTAATTGCCTGGTTGACCCACTCATTCGTTAGTAGGGTGTTCTTTAACCTCCATGCTTTTGGAGGTTTTCCAGACTTTTTCCTGTGGTTGATTTCAAGCTTCATAGCATTGTGGTCTGAAAGTATGCATGGTATAATTTCAATTCTTGTAAACTTAGGAAGGGCTGTTTTGTGACCCAGTATATGATCTATCTTGGAGAATGTTCCATGTGCACTCGAGAAGAAAGTATATTCTGTTGCTTTGGGATGCAGAGTTCTAAATGTATCTGTCAAGTCCATCTGATCCAATGTATCATTCAGGGCCCTTGTTTCTTTATTGACTATGTGTCTAGATGATCTATCCATTTCTGTAAGTGGGGTGTTAAAGTCCCCTGCAATGACCACATTCTTATCAATAAGGTTGCTTATGTTTCTGAGTAATTGTTTTATATATCTGGGGGCTCGGGTATTTGGCGCATAGACATTTATAATAGTTAGCTCTTCCTGGTGGATAGACCCTGTGATTATTATATAATGCCCTTCTTCATCTCTTGTTACAGCCTTTAATTTAAAGTCTAGTTTGTCTGATATAAGTATGGCTACTCCAGCTTTCTTTTGGCTTCCAGGAGCATGATAAATAGTTCTCCATCCCCTCACTCTCAATCTAAAGGTGTCCTCAGATCTAAAATGAGTCTCTTGTAGACAGCAAATAGATGGGTCTTGTTTTTTTATCCATTCTGATACCCTATGTCTTTTAGTTGGCGCATTTAATCCATTTACATTCAGTGTTATTATAGAAAGATATGGGTTTAGAGTCATTGTGATGTCTGTATGTTTTATGCTTGTAGTGATGTCTCTGGTACTTTGTCTCACAGGATCCCCCTTAGGATCTCTTGTAGGGCTGGTTTCGTGGTGACAAATTCCTTCAGTTTTTGTTTGTTTGGGAAGACCTTTATCTCTCCTTCTATTCTAAATGACAGACTTGCTGGATAAAGGATTCTCGGCTGCATATTTTTTCTGTTTAGCACACTGTAGATATCGTGCCAAGCCTTTCTGGCCTGCCAAGTTTCAAAGGAGAGATCAGTCACAAGTCTTATAGGTCTCCCTTTATATGTGAGGGCACGTTTATCCCTTACTGCTTTCAGAATTTTCTCTTTATCCTTGTATTTTGCCAGTTTCACTATGATATGTCGTGCAGAAGATCGATTCAAGTTACGTCTGAAGGGAGTTCTCTGTGCCTCTTGGATTTCAATGCCTTTTTCCTTCCCCAGTTCAGGGAAGTTCTCAGCTATAATTTGTTCAAGTACCCCTTCAGCACCTTTCCCTCTCTCTTCCTCCTCTGGGATACCAATTATGCGTATATTATTTTTTTTTAGTGTATCACTTAGTTCTCTAATTTTCCCCTCATACTCCTGGATTTTTTTATCTCTCTTTCTTTCAGCTTCCTCTTTCTCCATAACTTTATCTTCTAGTTCACCTATTCTCTCCTCTGCCTCTTCAAGCCGAGCCATCGTGGTTTCCATTTTGTTTTGCATTTCGTTTAAAGCGTTTTTCAGCTCCTCGTGACTGTTCCTTAGTCCCTCGATCTTTGTGGCAAGAGATTCTCTGCTGTCCTGTATACTGTTTTCAAGCCCAGCGATTAATTTTATGACTATTATTCTAAATTCACTTTCTGTTATATTATTTAAATCCTTTTTGATCAGTTCATTAGCTGTTGTTATTTCCTGGAGATTCTTCTGAGGGGAATTCTTCCGTTTGGTCATTTTGGAGAGTCCCTGGCGTGGTGAGGACCTGCAGTGCACTTCCCCTGTGCTGTGGTGTATAACTGGAGTTAGAGGGCGGGGCCACAGTCCGACCCGATGTCTGCCCCCAGCCCACTGCTGGGGCCACAGTCAGACTGGTGTGTGCCTTCTCTTCCCCTCTCCTAGGGGCGGGATTCACTGTGGGGTGGCTTGTCCCGTCTGGGCTACTTGCACACTGCCAGGCTTGTGTTGCTGGGGATCTGGCATATTAGCTGGGGTGGGTAGGCAAGGTGCACGGGGGCTGGAGGGGCAGGCTTAGCTCGCTTCTCCTTAGGTGATCCGCTTCAGGAGGAGCCCTGTGGCAGCGGGAGGGAGTCAGATCCGCTGCCAGAGGTTTGGCTCCGCAGAAGCACAGAGTTGGGTATTTGCGCGGAGCGAGCAAGTTCCTGCCCCTTTGGGATTTTGGCTGGGGGATGGGCGGGGGAGATGGCGCTGGAGCCTTTGTTCCCCGCCAAGCTGAGCTCTGCCGTCCGGGGGCTCAACAGCTCTCCCTCCCTTTGTCCTCCAGCCTTCCCGCTTTCCGAGCAGAGCTGTTAACTTATGACCTCCCAGACGCTAAGTCGCGCTTGCTGTCGGAACACAGTCTGTCCGGCCCCTCCGCTTTTGCCAGCCAGACTTGGGGGCTCTGCTTGGCCGGCGAGCCGCCCCTCCGCCCCGGCTCCCTCCCGCCAGTCCGTGGAGCGCGCACTGCCTCGCCACCCTTCCTACCGTCTTCCGTGGGCCTCTAGTCTGCGCTTGACTCCAGAGACTCCCTTCTGCTAATCCTCTGGCGGTTTTCTGGGTTCTTTAGGCAGGTGTAGGTGGAATCTAAGTGATCGGCAGGACGCGCTGTGAGCCCCGCGTCCTCCTACGCCGCCATCTTCCGGAACCCCCATATAGCCTCTTATCTAGGCACATTACAGTTTGGAATAAAATCACAACTTTTTAGTAAGGAGCAAAGGAAGAATGAATATTGGAACAGTTACATACTGTAATGCTGAAATGATGTTATGTACTTGAAGATGAACATTTCTGACCTTATCTTCTGCTCTCTCCTGCTGACTCACTATGCCCCAACCAACAGAGCTTCATGGTAGGGCCCAGGACATGACAGAATCCCTAGAATTGCTTTCCTCCTTCATGGAAAGCCTGCCGTCTGACTTGTTACATTGGCTGGGTCCTTCTCACTTTGCAGGTTTCTTCTCAGCTAAAATACCACCTCACAAGACCATCCTCACAACTCTGATTTGTAGAGGAGTCTCCTTTCCCAATCCCATTACTGTCTTGATGCCCTATTATATCTTACAGAGCACCTAACACAATCAGTAATTAGTGCCTTTAAATATTTGTGTATTAGTTTATTACATGTAAATGCCCAAAGAGGGTGTAAACCTCATGAAAGCAGGGGTCAGTCTTGATCACTGTTGTATCCCTAGAACCTAATCTCGTGCCTGATATATTGTGGAGTTCAATAAATCCTTGTTAAATAGATGAGGAAAAATACCAAGGAAACTGTTATTCAACTAGTAAATGAAAATATCACTTTGCCAACATTTTTTTTGTTTTGTTTTGTGTGACCACTGAAGCCTAATCAGGAGCCTAATCAGAACACTCATGTATCTTTTTTGTCTTTTTAATGTATCAGAAGTTTATGGACAAAGTGATTCTAAAGATTCTTTCTAACTTAGTATTTTACCTGGCATTCTTATAACATAAATGGAAGGATTGAAGAAATGAGGAAAGAGAAGGCGCGCGCGCGAGAGAGAGAGGAGGAGGAGGAAGAGAAAAAAGAGAGAGAAAGATAAAATAAGAAAACGGACCCTTATGTTGCAGAGAACTTTTCCTTGTGACAGTTTGAGTCCTAGTCTTTTGAGAACTGCTAGAAGACATTTTAGCATCTAATTCTTCAAGTAGCTCATTAGGGTGATAAAAAGCCCATGATGAAGGGACAGTGCCATGTTTGAAGAGCCAGGGTTCCTGTTGTCCTGAATTATTAAGTAGTCAATATTCAGTGGGCCACTGCATGCCTGCCTGCCTGTCTTCAGCAGGTGGTGCCCCTCTGCCTTTCTCTAGAAAGCAGCTGTGTACTCCCAGCTTCCCCAGAGCTTACAACAGCCATTTGTTTCATTTAAGACAGACACTGTCATTATTTTGTGCAAAACTTCACAGAAATATTTCCTACTAAATGCTTGAAACATCTGAGTAGCACCGGGCAGGCTGCTGGCTTCATTAATAATGCATCCATACTTATCAATAGGTTTAGACAACTGGTATTTAGAAGCTTCTTCCGAAGGAGTGGGATGGATTTTTTTTTTTCACACCAGTTAGCTTCATTCTGTCAGTTCCTTGATGTTGACATTATATCCAACTGTGTTCTGAAAACCAAAGGTGCTAAAACTGTCTGGGCTGATCTCTCTTGCTCTGGAGTGCTTCTTGATAAAGCTAAGTCATGGTGGTTGGCCTTTGCCCATTTCTGCCCTTCCTTTCAAGTGTGTGCTAAAGGAAAAATTATTTCCAATCACTTCACTTGAAACCTTATTATGGGTGGTTCCTCACACTCTGTTAACTTGGGCTGGTTCTCATTTGTACCCTGCTCTGGTCCTGTATGTTTCAGTACAGCACGGTAGAACTGAACTCTGTGAACACGTATCCTGTGCATGGAAACTCACACAATCATTTTTAGATCACTTACAGTCACAGAAGAAACAATGCATCTTCTGGAACTTTGGATTTGAATAAATATCCACTAGAAAGGCTTCTGCAAAGTTCAGTCTACCCATTTGTTTGCAACCTGTTTGTACCTTGCCAAAAAGCAATGCCAAAAGTAATGAAGACACTCGGAAATCCTGTAAGGCATCAATGGTAGAAAGAAAAGCCACGCAAGTACAATTAAAACATTATTTTTTCCAATGCTGGAGAGTGAAATATATCTTTTCACAATGATGATTTCTCAAGATTTCCTTTATAAAGCTCATGTTAGCATTGCTTCTTATCAAAACATATAGTTACCCAAGTGAAACTGATAGAGTTAGTGTCAGAGTCCCATTTTTAATGGAGAAATTATATAGAAGGAAGTTAAAGAATTTTCTTATATAGTCATACATATAGAAGTATAATATGCACATAAAATATCACACACACACACACACACACACACACACACACACACACCCTTTCACAGAGACAATGTAAAGGTAGAATTCAAATTGCATGTACATTGGTATATCCTTAAAAATTCTTTGCTAGGGGAGATTGAGACAATTTTCCTTGTGAGGCACTCATATCCAGTGCCCCCCAAATGAATGATTATTAAGTAGTGATAATTCTGAGTTGAAAGTGTTGTATATGTGTACAGAAGTGAATTCAGATGGGTCATATGCCATCAACTACTGCCAGCCCCAATTTAACCCCAAATAGGAAAGATGCCTGAGGGTTGTTTGTTCATGAGGCAAAGCAGGATGTTTGGAGCCAATGGGTAGGTCAAAGAATTGTTTGTTTGGCACTGTCTGATGTTCTCTTTTAAGGTTTTGTGGAGTATCAATGTGAACCAGCTACAGAATACCCATCAGACGGAAGAAAGAACTTTTCTGGCTTAACTGAATGCTTTCCTTTGCTTTAGAAGCCTCTGATGCCTTTGTTAATTGATTTGTGATTTCATAATCCAGCCAACATATCTCTGGCTCACAGATGAGAATAAAGTTTTTATCCACTTAAAGGCATCTAACATATTAATATATTAAAATAGAGTGTTTGGGGAGGATTTTAGAATATACATATATATTGTAAATATATAGCTATGTATGTAACTATATGTAAATATTTATAACTATATATAATTATAGTTATATATATATATGTATATATATATATATGTATATATATACATGGCTGCGTAACTATATTACGTATACATTTTTCCAAAGTTCTGGTTGATCCAGAAAGCAAAATATTTGGAATTTAAATTTCCAAAGGCATTAAAATAAATTTATTTATCAAGCATAACAACTCTTTTAAAAGTGGTATTTTAGTACTGCCATGGTGAAATTGGCTAGTAAATTAGGTTCACTTTTTACAGTTTTAGACAAATTTTTTACAAAAGGTAGAAAGAAAACTTTAATAACGTCTTACTTTTTTCAATAGGGAACTGAACTTAAGAATTTAACACAATTTAAAAATTGAAATTTTAATTCTGTCTATGTGATTTTTCATAAACTGACATCTATTTATCTGTCCATGTTACCTCTTTTTTCCTGACAGGAATACCAGTCCTCCTCTGACAGGGGAACCACCTGGCACACATGCTCTTTGCCACTATTTGCATAGTAGAATGAATATATCTTAGCAGATGACACTACAGTTTCCCTGTTTAGGAAAATTCCAAGATGGATGGTGGCCTTGAGTGAGGAAATTGGGTCTTAACTTAATCCAAGAGAAGGGCCCGGAGAAGAGAATAGTAAACCAACAAATGACTGGATTGCTCCATTCACAAAGTTAATGAGGCTTGGAGATGGGAGTAAAATGGAGAGAAAGGGGAAGAAAAGAGAAGCAAAAGACAGAATAGGATAAGCAGTATGTTGAGAAGCTGGATCTGGCAGAGAAATAACTGGGGAACAATTAAAGGGGCTGGATGCTCGTAAAGATGACTAGGAGCAGGATTTGCTAATAACCAATTGAAAGATGTTTGCTTGCTTCCTTATAAACCCTCTCTGTGGCTCTAGCCCATCAGCAGATCTGTTCCGCCCCAAGGCTGGCAGTCATACTCTGGTCAGCAAAGGAGTCAGGGTGTTGCTCACCATGGTAAAGAATGGTACAACTGGGAAAGCTGGATGATCCAGGAACTTGGGACCACAGAGAGCTGGCTCATACCAGCTGTCCTCACCGGAACCCAACCACGAGGACACTCAGAGGTTCCCAGGGAGGCCAGGTCTTCCAAGTGCTGGCTGGATGGGAGTTAGAGCCAATTTTCCTTGCATCACAAAAGCCTGAATGGCCTGTGCTGATATCTGGCTTTTATTTGGTTTTATAGGATAATAGTGTTCTATGATAATTTCTGTAGATTTGGGGGTTTCTATTAAGATATTTATTAAGTGCCCATTATATGCTTTAAGTACGAGAGTCATTTACTCATTGGGAACTTGCAGTCTCACAGAAGGTGACAAGCCGTGCATACATGAAATTATAAGCAAAACCACAAGTCATCCTGTGTGTATAAATCTATACATTAGAATTTTTAACTAATATAGTGAAGTCAAAAATTGTGCTCTGCAATTAAAATGGGCACGTAAAGAAGTGGGCAGTAGAAACTATAGTAAACTCTGTTCCCGTTGCCACTGCTCATTATCACTCATTAGACTATAGTTAAAAGCCTCTTGGCTCCCCGTCTTCAGTGCTCTCATCACTAAAAGTTATTATTTACTTTGCTACTATTAAATTAATCATAATGAGAGAGAGTTCTGCCTGGCACAATGCCTGGCACAGGATAGGGTTTCGAGAAACACTTGTTAAATGAACAAATCAATCGGTGATTCTTTTCCATCCTCCACACAAATTTCAGGGTCTCATTATTTCCTATTTATCTTTCTAATACTATATCTCATTATACCTCATTACTGCTTATTATGCTTCTATGTTCCAGCCCTGCTCCCACTCTTATCTCTTATTCTATGCTCTTCCTTCATCTGATATGCCCTTTCCACCCATTCCAGAAGTTTGCTCTATCCATCCTTCAAAGCCCTTCCAAGTATCAATAGCTCTTTCTCTCTGAACACCTCATCAGAAAATAATAACTTTCCTCCCATCTTCCATATAAGTTTACCTTCACTTCCTATCACACTAGTTATTGTTTACTGGATATTACAGTAATCTGTGCCCAAATATCTGCCCATTGTACAGTACAAAGTTCAGGGTACTTTGGTACAGACAACAGAATCCACTCCAGTTAGCTTATACAAAATGATATTTATTAAAGGTTATTGCATAATTTATGGAGTTACTGGGAGGGCCAAGGAATCAAGCTTAGGTCATTCACATCCAAAAACAATGCAACCAAAAGAACCATTTGGCTTCATGAAGAGAAATGTTTGCCCAAAGATTCCATTTTTACTGCCTCCTCTCAGTTCATGGTACCTATAACACCAGACACAAAACTTTCTTTAAAAAAGTCTAAAATTTCAGATGCCTTGGAAAACCAAATGCTTCCACTACACTCAATCTCCCATACAGTCACCTAAAGTACATGTTGCTCACTTCCATTTTCAAAGTCTTATGTAGTACATTTGTTTAGTTAAACCTAGCGCCCACATGCAATTGTAGCTACAAGGGAATCTGAGAGATGTTATTTCTAGGTTCCCACCCTCTATGATATCGAAAGGCATGACAGAAGTGGGTCAGAGCAGACTGGTCCAATCTGCAGTATCTACCACATTCAGTTGGCAGACTGAGAGCATAATTCGTGTCCGATCATCTTTGTAGTTCCCATTTGCCTACAGGCAGCGTTCAATGACTATGTGTCAAATAAATGAATGCATGGGTAAACATATATTACACGTACAGTATGCAAGGCAAACGAGGAAGGGGAACTGGCACTGGCAAAAACTTTCATGTTGCCTTTTCAGACCTTTTTTATTTAAATCACCAAACTACCATCCTTTAAAATAAGTTCCTCGGGGCGCCTGGGTGGCTCAGTCGGTTAAGCATCCAACTTCAGCTCAGGTCACGATCTTGCGGTCTGTGAGTTCGAGCCCCGCGTCGGGCTCTGGGCTGATGGCTCAGAGCCTGGAGCCTGCTTCCGATTCTGTGTCTCCCTCTCTCTCTGCCCCTCCCCCATTCATGTTGTCTCTCTCTGTCTCAAAAATAAATAAACGTTAAAAAAAAAAAAGAAACAGGAATTTAATTTAAAAAAATAAAAATTAAAATAAAATAAAATAAGTTCCTCCATCTACCACACTACGAAGAAGAAGCAGGTGTCAGAGAAACAGGATCATAAATACCAGCTGCTTCTTTTTTCTTTCACCACTAATGAAACGTAGCTTGGAAGCCCTTACACCACAAGTAAAATTGCAATTTGTCCGCCCCACCCCCCGCCCAAATAATTAAACAAATAAAAAGATAGGTGTTCCCAAGGAGGAAGTAAAACTTTCACTCTTTGCAGATGACAAGATACTCTATATGGAAAACCCAAAAGATTCCACCAAAAAACTGCAAGAACTGATCCATGAATTCATCAAAGTCACAGGATATAAAATCAATGCACAGAATCAGTTGCATTTCCATACACCAATAATGAAGCAACAGAAAGAGAAATCAAAGAGTTGATCCCATTTACAACTGCACCAAAAACTATAAAATACCTAGGAATAAACCTATATCTATACAGGGAAACTACAGAAAGCTTATGAAAGATATCGAAAAGACACAAAAAAATGGGAAAATATTCCATGCTCATGAATTGGAAGAACACATATTGTTAAAATGTCAGTACTACCCAAAGCAATCTACATATTCAATGCAATCCCTATCAAAATAACACCAGCATTCTTCACAGAGCTACCATAAATGATCCTAAAATTTGTATGGAACCAAAAAAGACCCTGAATAACCAAAGCAACCCTGAAAAAGAAAACCAAGCGGGAACCTCACAATTCCAGGCTTCAATATGTATTACAAAACTGTAATCATCAAGACAGTATGGAAACAGACACTTAGATCAATGGAACAGAATACAGAACCCAGAACTGGACCCACAAACATAAGGCCAATTAATCTTTGACAAAGCAGGAAAGAATATCCAGTGGAATAAAAGACAGTGTCTTCAGCAAATGGTGTTGGGAAAACTAGACAGCAGCTACATGTTGCATTCTTCTATATGGAGAATGAACCTAGACCTCTTTCTTACACCATACACAAAAATATACTCAAAATAGATGAAAGATCTAAACATAAGACAGGAAGCCATCACAATTCTGGAGGAGAAAGCAGGCAAAAACCTCTTTGACCTTAGCAGCAGCAACTTCTTATTCAACATGTCTTTGGAGGTAAGGGAAACAAAAGCAAAAATGAATGACTGGGACCTCATCAAGATAAAAAGCTTCTGCACAGTAAAGGAAACAATCAGCAAAACTAAAAGGCAACCGATGGAATGGGAGAAGATATTTGCAAATGACGTATCAGATAAAGGGTTAGTATCCAAAATCTATAAAGATCTTATCAAACCCAACACCCAAAATACAAATAATCCAGTGAAGAAATGGGCAAAAGACATCAATAGACACTTTTCTAAAGAAGACATCCAGATGGCTGACAGACACATGAAAAAAATGCTCCACATCACTCATCATCAGGGAAATACAAATCAAAACCACAATGAGATACCACCTCACATCAGTCAGAATGGCTAAAATTAACAACCCAGGCAACAACAGATGTTGGCAAGGATGCGGAGAAAGAGGAACACTTTTGCACAGCTGGTGGGAATGCAAACTAGTGCAGCCACTCTGGAAAACAGCATGGAGGTTCCTCAAAAAATTAAAAATAGAACTACCCTATGACCCAGCAATTGCACTACTAGGTATTTACCCAAAGGATGCAGGTGTGCTGTTTCGAAGGGACACATGCACCCCAATGTTTATAGCAGCACTATCAACAACAGCCAAAGTATGAAAAGAGCCCAAATGTTGATAGACGGATAAATGGATAATGAAGGTGTGGTATATATATACATATATATGTATATGTATACACATACAATGGAGTATTGCTCAGCAATCAAAAAGAATGAAATTTTGCCATTTGCAGCTACATGGATTAAACTAGAGTGTATTATGCTAAGCGGAATTAGTCGGAGAAAGACAAATATCTTATGATTTCACTCATGTGGAATTTAAGATATTAAACAGATGAACATAAGGGAAGGGAAGCAAAAATAATGTAAAAACAGGGAGGAGGCAAAACATAAGAGACTCTTAATATAAAGAACAAACTGAGGGCACTGGTAGTCTTTTGGGTTCGGAGAATGGGCTAAATGGGCAAAGGGCATTAAGGAGGACACTTGTTGGGATGAGCACTGGGTGTTATATGTAGGGGATGAATCACTAGAATCTACTCCTGAAATTATTATTGCATTATATGCTAATTTGGATGTAAGTTAAAAAAAAAAGATAGGTGTTTCTTCAGAAAGTTTATAGACCAAGAATTAAACCTTACACAACTGATGATATGCATATCCCACAGATTCACAAATTATTGAAATAACTTTTCTTATTCCTCCTATTCAAAAATCTATCTATGAGAACCTTCTGAAGTGCCAATTTAACTTCATTTGCAGGTTAGAAACACAGATTTTGATAACATTCTTAACAGGTTATTTTCCAAAAACAAAAAGATCCAAGAAGGCAAAGCAATGGATGTTTTACATTAGTGATCATTTAAACATAAACTATTGATAATTAAAAGTAAATTAAAAGTCAAAAATTCTAAACACATTTAGAGAACACTGATAAAACCATGAAGGCCATTACTGAGCAAGGTTAAGTATTTTATATATTCATAACATTAGCCATTGAATATTGCTGTCCCTAACTCCATGGCTACCAACAAGTTTTAGTCCCTTCACCTTCCCTAATGAATAAGTGATAGACCATCACTCAAACACCAGAAATATTGAGGGATTCAAAACTCACTTCTGGGGTAACATCCAATAGAAATAATGGTGGGTAAAAACTTCCCAGTTTAATGAACACAAATAAAATATGTCAGGAAGCCATAAAATATCTTCTTGCTTAGTGAAATATTGTTTTGTAGGGAAGGGAGAGAGGTAAGCTGGCTGTTTTTACAAGCTCTGTGGTAATTCACCATAGTACAAAAGATTCTGGAAGAAAGGAAGCTAGCTTTTTATCTGCTTCCACAAACATGCCATTTTCCCAAACCACTCAAAACTCGATTATCTTCATAATTTTCCTTTTAGTTTCCCCATAACTCTGATTGAAGAGATTATCAGTAGAAACCAGTAATCAGGGAGGTAGTGAGATGCAGCTATGATTCTAAAGAGAGAGAGAGAGAGAGAGAGAGAGAGAGAGAAGTTATATTACATAACACATGATCTGAGGAGCCCTAAGTCATTTGAAGTTAAGAATGTGCCCATTACAAAGAAACAGCTTTCTCTTTATATGCCAGTTTCTTGTATGGTTTGCTTTTGTTGTTTTGGTTTGGTGGAAAAGCTGGCATCTGGGATACAGTACACAGGTACACACACTGTGTGAACATTTAAGATTGTTCTAAAATGTCCATTTAGAATTATGGAGTTGGACAGCGAAGGTCTTCTGTAAACTGGCACAAGGCCAGAGTCATTAAGGCAAGTTACTTCCCAATTCCCTGATGTGTCTAAGAGTCAATGGGAGGCTGCCTTGTGGAGGGAGGAAGGGAGTGAGGGCAGGAGATGGAGAGTTTCTGTGGAGTGGACCAAAGTGGGGAGTAAGAAAATGCAGGAATCCAGAGTTTACCTGCCTCCTTTGTGCTCAGTAGAGGTAAAAATCTCCCCCCTACCTCTAAATTCCTCTATCAAATGCTTGCACTTTTGCAATGGAGAATGTAATTCTCCACTAAATGTAACGTTCAACAACTTCACACTTTCTCTTTCTGTGTATCATTTCTAGGGGTGGTTGTGTACAGTTGAGAAAAAAGAATCCAATAACATAAAGCTATTTTAATAATTTTTTAAGGGAAGTTTAAATGATACACACTCGATCAGGGTCGATGAAAACGGCACTAGTGTCGAAGGGCAACAGGTTGCTAATAAATACAATAGTTTAGGAAAGTGCTGTTTCTGTCATGGAAAAACTATATTCTGGGGAAAATAATACTACTATAATTCATTTTTGAAAGCTATTGAGACTTCTTGGATGAAGAATGTAGTTATTAAAGGCAAAAGTACACAATATGTTGTAATGAAATGTTTGTGCTTCACACTTCATTAAATGTTTTGTGGGCCCCTGGGGAAATTCTATCTCTCACACACAGAAATAATGTTTATACATGGTGGTATCACTAGAGGGAGTGCATAGAGCAATGTTCAAAGGAAGAACTTGCTACGATTTCAGTATGTTCAGCGTAAAACACCAAAACGAGATGTGAAAAAATATGGGTGATCCTGAAGAAAGAGCACACAAAATTTTTCTGTGACTTTGGTTATCTTTATACCTTAACTTAAACGCTGTCTTTTTCTTTATTCAATTTTAAAGTAAAATATTATGGGTTTTGCTTGAAGTATAGGGTGATGGAGAACACCAGGTGGTCTGAATTAGTGGGATAAATTGAAAAAGCATCAGATTCTAAATTTTGCTGCTAAGTAGAGCCAATATGATCACATTTAGGATTCTGAGATTAAGAAAGTCGGTAGTTTGGGGTCTGTTGACTGTGTTGACTTACAGTATTTTGAAAGTGACATGTAAAATAGTGGTACAGTTGCAAAGACATTCACAAAAAAATAAAATTCTTGGGAGGTAGGGAAGTCCACTCATAGGAAATAAATGAAAAATGTAATGAGTAACTTCATAAAGTCTCATTCCCAAAGGGTTTTTAATCAAGAAAAGTAAAGTCATGTGAAGAAGAGAAAACTATGGAAGTTCTTGCCTGAACAGACTTGGTTTTGTTTATTGGATGGACTTTGTCCCCTCAGCAGCACTTCCTGAAGGCATGTGTCCGTCTGTCTGATCTACACATGCATGCAGATGTAGCATTTCTAAGGAAAACGGAATAAGGAGACATAAAAAGCAATCATATTCAAGCAATGTTAAGGAAAATGGGCTGATGTTCTATAGACCACTGGGTAAAAAGTAGTAGTACCAAGATTCTTTAAAAAATACCATATGAAATTTCCAAGGAAGCATTCCCTTGCCTCAAGAACATTTTTTTCCCCTCAAGAAGTATGTTAACCTTAATGGCTTTCCCTAGAGCTAGAATTTCAATAAGCTGCTTTACTACCACATCTCTAGTCACATAAAAAAGTAGTGACTCTCAAAGAATCCTGTTCTAAGCTATATTCTTTGTGTGCACATCTAAGTTGAGTTTAGTTACGTTTTTTTTTTTAATTTCCAGGCTCCTATATAATAATAGTAAGATGCTAGTTATAAGAAATGTGCAACTTGAACTTGGAAGAATATAATACATGGGTTTTCTTATTATTAATAAAAATGCTTGTTATATGAATGGATTCATTTATTGAATAGTTACAAACGTTATTAAAAATGAAAGCTACCAGCACAGCTGAGAGAGGACGATGCCAACCGTAACAAAATTCTCAGTCTCTACATTTTATCTGCTCTTATTTAATAATTGAAGGCATTATGCTATATGAAGCATTATGACTATATAATTATATATCATACTACATTAAGCATTAGGAGGATAATGTTTTGAAAATCTAAAAAAATAGTTCTTTGAATAGGTCACATACTGAGGATTACCAATTGTACAGTATCTAATGATCTACTTCTAACTGACATTTCCAAAATAACTGACTACTACAATAATATTTATGTGGGTCTTTTCACGGTTTTCTTGAAATGAACATGAGCATCATCTCTGGGGATATTCAGAATGAAACACAAGTGACAGATAAATAACTAATTAAAACTTCAGAAGCCTATAGGAGAGCTAAGAAAATGGCAAGAGTTCAGAGTTCATTCTCTTGACTGCAACTTGTATTTAAGTTCTTTAGCTAATTTCAACATTTTCAGGCTGATGTAAAAGGCATGCGATGTCTGATTTCAGATTACCTAAATTACTCAAATAAAGGTCAAAACTTATCTAAAAAGATTTTTTTTTAAAAGAATCCTCATCACAAGAAAAAAAAACACTTTTGGAACTACGTGAGGTGATCAGTGTTAACTAACTTATTGTGATAATCATTTCACGATATTTTACCTATATCCAAGCATTATGCTGTAAACCTAAAAACTCATACAAGGTCTTATGTCATTTATATCTCATTAAAACTGGAAAAAATAATAATTCTATTGTAAACATGTCCCTCCACTTAGGAGTTGTTCAAGCTCCACTACAGGGCAGTGCTGGCCCTCTTTAGGATGTTACTTTTTCCCCCTCTGCCTGTCAAGCATGGTTTCTTCTGTTACTTCATTTGCATAGAAGCCTAGAGAGGCATCCGTGTCTTGTGGTTGGGTTCTTTGATGTATTCACCAATCAGGGAACAGCCAGGAAGACAGAAATCACTCCAGCCATTTCCAGTGGAAGATTTAGTACAAGACATTGATTACACAGGTGATGGAAAGAAGCCAAATGGAATTATAAGACAACTCAGAGATTAGCAACAGCAGTAAGCTATCACCCCCCTCTTTGGGGATGAAAGGACAAAAAGAGGAGACAGTGCTGCTAGAGCCCAAAAGCGGAGGCCACTGAGCAAGAATCATAACATGGTGGAGGCCACCCAACAGGTGCTGGGGTCATGGAGGAAGAGGTTGTCCTGCTGAAGTCGGAGCCATTGAGGAGATGTAGCTATTGCTGAAGAGGCTGAATGATAAGAAAGAAGAAATACTCTGAATTTTCCCCTTCTTCACCCTCAACCATTGTCTTTCTATGGCAACCTGGAAGCCAGAAGAAAGGAAATCACAGAAAGGTAATTCTCAATGGTAAGAAGAGAGGATAAAAACAATCAGTGCAGGGAACAGATCTGAGTACACAAATGGCAAGAATATTTCCAAGCGAGTCCAGTAACTGAAGTGCCTGCAGCAAATGCCCTGGTTCACTTCATCACTTTTTACCTAATATGCATCAAGAAATCCTGTATGAATGTTTTTGTCCTGAGTCTTGCCTCCTCCCAATTCCTCTATACTTTGGCCAGAATAGTTCTTCTAACAGGAAAATCTGACTGGAGGGCCCTCTCTGGCCCTGCCTTCCTCAGTGTATCCCCATGGTCAAAAGACTAGTATCTAAACTCCCTCAGATTACATCCCTGACCCTAATCACCTCTTCACCTTCAATTATGTACATTTGCATCAAGCCATACTGAACTGCTTGTGATTTCCAGAACATTCCATACCTCTCATGCCTTCTCATATTTGTCTCTAGGTAAACAACCACTTATCCTATGTGAGGTAGTGGTTATGAACGTGGTATCTAGAGCCAGATGGCCGAGGTCTGAACCCACGCTCTAATGCTTACTAATTTTCTGGACTTGGTTGAGTTAATTAAACTTTCTGTGATTAAATAGTTACCCCATCTGTAAATTGGGGATAATAATGGAACCTACCTCAAAACGTTGCCTTAAAGAATAAATGGGAGTTTATGTATCTAAAGCACTTACAACAGTGGCTAGCACAGAGTACCACATAAATATATGTTGTTGTTGTTATTGTTACTATTATCTTATTCTTTAAGACAAATTAGTTACCACCACTTCTGTAAATGCCTCTCTTAGAGAAATCTTTTTTAAGCTTTCTCTAGACCTTTTGCATATCTCTAATCATACTGTGGTCTGTGTATGTTGGTCTCCAACAGCAGTGGCCAGACCATTTGAGGGCAAGGCTCTGAATCCTGCCATCCTGGTCTTATCAGGTCTCCTGCAAGGCCTGACCCAAGTAGATGTTCATAAAGATGAGCATCTGTTACAGAAAGGAAATTTCCAAACAATATAATCTGAGTAGAACAGGATAAGATTAAACTTGAATTTCTTAACGTTTATTTTTGTTTTTGACAGAGAGACAGAGTGTGAGCGGGAGAGGGGCAGAGAAAGAGAGGGAGACACAGAATCAAAAGCAGGCCCCAGGCTCTGAGCTGTCAGCACAGAGCCCCACATAGGGCTCGAACTCACGAACCATGAGATCGTGACCTGAGCCAAAGTCAGACGCTCACCTGACTGAGACACCCAGGCACCCCTAAACTTAAATTTAATGATAATAGTGTCTTGGGATCTTTAGGTAACAGAAACTCTAGATCCTTGGTATTTATGATTCTTCAGAAAAAAGAGTATTCTTTGATGGCAGGTTTTGCTTCTGAAACCACTTCTGTGCACATATCACAATCCCCAATTTTCTTCTACACTCTTTTAAATGCCATCCTCCCTATGGAGTTCTCCTTGATACCTACAGCCAGAAGATGGCCATCCTATCACCACTGATTATTCTAGTAGTTCTTTGTCAGAAACTCTTGCAACACTTTTCATACCCAACACTGAGCCACCTTTAAAATATTAAATCTGAGGGGCACCTGGGTGGCTCAGTCAGTTGAGCAGCTGACTCTTGATTTCAGCTTGGGTCATGATCCCTGGGTCGTGGGATCGAACCCTGCATCTAGTTCTGTGCTGAGCATGGAACCTGCTTGGGATTCTCTCTCTCTCTCCCTCTCTCTCCCTCTGCTCCTCTCCCCCCACTTGTACTCTCTCTCTCTAAAATAAAAAAGTAAAAAAAAAAATATTAAATCTGAATTCCTCACTCTGACCACAGGTTCCCAACACTCCAGACCTATCAATGTCCTCCCACTGTAATACTCTGACTTCACGGAAACTTTAGCTTTGACCCCTTCTCTTTTCTCCCAGTTGATCACCCCCTCAGGCCACATTTTCTTTCCTCCTCTCATTTCTCACCACATAGGCCCAAAAGGAATTTAAGTAAAAAAATGCAAGGTACCTTCCACCCTTTCAACAGCTTGTAAAGGTCACTAAAATGATGTACTGTTTACACTGGGACTTTTTATCCAACACTGTGCACTGAGCATCATCTGACAAAGTGCTTTTGCATTCCTTAAAAATCCTGGTAGCTGAGTGATGATGTGTCACTAACCGTGTGAAGACAAATGGTGTCAAGGGCATGTGTCGACCCCTTTTGGGGGTATTTGTGGTGTATTGGGGATGGCAGTGTTCAGTGGCCATGTAATGTGGAAGAGACTATTCTGCCATCAGCGAGTGTCCTCCTGCTCTCTTCTCCATTATGGTCCTGTACTTCCTGGCTCTCTTCCTCAGTCACCCTGCCCCTTCTCTACTCCATGGTAGCCATAATAAAGATTTCCAACATGACCTAATTCTAACATTGATTTTCTTCACTTAGAACAAGGGGAAAATCACAAACCACATTAAGTTGGAATAAATCTAAATCTATGGTTCCCAACCTTATCTTGACCCCTTATGGCCACTTGTAAATTGTTCATGTGTCTTCCATTAACTTCTCCCACTTCCCAAAGCAGTTAGTCAACTTCCACCGCACCTCACACAATCTCCATTGCACAAATTCAATGTGAACTTCTTTAATAAATTAATTCAGTGGAGTAAAGTCTACTATCAGTTTCCCATGTATTCTTCTAAAGCAAACAAGTGGTTCCCAGGAGGCCTTGCATTTTTTAAAACATCACCTTAGTCAAGCAATGGAAGTCAATGATGGAAAAAAGTTGCTGGCTGCTGAGTATATGAAGTGAAAAATCCATTACTTTAGCCTACTCCATCCTGTGAGAGTAGCATAACATATTTTCCTAGTACTGGCCAATCAAAAATTGGCATGTCTCCACCTGTCCTGCATGCTGATCATAGTAACTGATTCAGGGATAGACAACTTAATCAGTAATAAAGTGATTCATGTGGGATAGATTTTACTTAAAAAGTTGGGAAAAAGAGTGTCTCCCCTTTTTTCTGGGGCAGCTAAGCATACAGAAAATAAGCCTGGAGCAATGGGTGGGCATTTGTTTACCATTTAGGAAAAATCAGTAGAATGGAGCCTACATAGAAAAGCAGAGTCAAGAAATTTCAAAATCTGTTAAAAATTATGTTTGATACCTGATAACATTTTTTGAGCACCTGGATCCAGTCATCAGTCTGGAACTCATGTTCCTGAACACCAGTCTTGGGAACCAACAAATTTCCACCTTTCATAAAACAGTTATATTTTGATTATTTATAAACAGAGGAATCCCAACTAATATAGCATCTTTAATCATTCAAGAGGGTAGAAGAAAGAAGAGCCTGTAAATAAATTTTAGCCAATAAATTTGAAAACACAAAGAAATTATCTTCTAGGAAGATGTAATTTACCAAAACTAACTTAATAAGGATGAGAAGAATCCCCGAAACACCTATGATCACTAAGAAATTGAATCAGTAGATTAAGAAATCTATCTTCCAACCCACAAAGAACAAGTAATTCTCTTGGCAATTTATACCAAACTTTCAAAAAAGACAAAGAAAAGAAGGAAGAAAATCATCTCAAGTAATTTTATAAGATTAACACAAGTTTGAGTAAAAAATTGGTAAAGAACAGCACAAGAAACAATTGTAAGCCAATTCCACTGTCAGTATAGCGAGGCTACACCAGAAATGTTTGATTTAAATTTAAAGACTGCCAAGAATGATGGCTAAAATCTAGTTCATGGTGACCTTCATTTCACTTTCCTGTTGAACCCGTAAACAAGTAAAACACAAAATATATAAGATAAAGACACATAGAGTACGTACAGCTTCCCTGTCCTTGCCAAGTTTCTCAGAAAGTCACTTCCTAAATTTTGTTTTCAAACAGAGGTCAGGATGAGAAAACTACTGCCTCAAAGGAGCCTCAGTCACTAGCTCACTTCCATTTATGCATTAGAAAAGGGAGAGGGCCCCATCATAAAGTCGGGAGTTTATCTACTACTATATAAAGCAATGTCTGTCTACACGACAATAACACAATTTTGTGTCACTAATGTACTGTGTTTTTATTGCAATATTGTACCCAGAGTAGGCTTGACCATAGTCTATTACAAAACTATATGCAAAACTCATAAAAATGTATATATCTGCAAACTGAAGTGTGCAATGTACTTTTTCAAAAGGGGAGGGCTAGGAGAAGAAATAAACGTGTCTATAAAGGGCAGTAAGAACAACAAAGAGGAGACTGTGATGGAAAGCAGTTCAGAGATCAGAACTGTCTCTTTTCAGAGATGTTTAATTTTTACTATTTGCTTTTTTTTTACAAAACTGAATAATGTTAAGTTCTTGTTAATCTATTTACCCAAGTTCATCCTCATTAAGTGAAATACATAGCATAGAATGTTGTATCTTCTGAACCCGAGTGCCTGAGAAAATGTATTCCTTCCCAAATGTCCACAGCCAGCTTGAATTTCCTCTTCTGGCAGTAGTTCGTGCTTTTTGTTAGTATTGCTAGGATTCCTCTGTGTCTGCTTTTAGGCCTGTGTGTGTCCTGCTGAATTCTTCATTCTTTTCATCTGTTTCCTTTTAAAGCTGTTTTAAGGTTCATTGCTTCTTGACCTCTTCAGCCTTGCTGTTCTTCTAGCCCAGTGTAATTCCCCAGTTGGGGCTTCAAGATTCTATTACTGCTGTGCTGTCAACAACCTTTTTCCCCCTTCTTTCACCAACTTTTGGCTACTCCCTGATCACATTCAGGGTGCAAAAATGCTAGGAGTGAACTGTCAACCAATCCACAACCCCCACCAGCAGCACTTATGACAGAACCTATTTGGAATCCTTTTCCATGATGACTAGTGAATGCAGCTAAACTCCATAGCATCAATTCACCCTCTGGAAGAAACCCAAATAGCAACACAAGAAGAGAGTCAAGGATTAACTGATGCTAATGGAAATGTTCACGGTGATAGTACAGACAAAACAGTGCATCCCAGCTGATGAAGGTCTGCATATCATTAAAGTGCTATGGAAAGGTATGCTTCCCAGGGTAGGAAAAACCCTCTTTCAAATGTAATGTAGCTTAATCGTTCACATCTTGTCTGCTAGCTGCATTGACTGTGGTAAGAACCATATACCACAAGAAGAGCTTATAACGGCAGTGTAAACCACAAAGATGATGTTTACTCTCTATCTAAGCCAATAAGTTCATGGCAGTATTTCATGGTTCTTCATCTTTTTCCATATTATATTAGACTGATCCTTTCAACAAGAGTTTTAATGCATTGTAAACCTATTTGCTGGCAGGCTTTAAAAGCATTTAATAAAAGGAACGTGGAGGAAACGTCATCAAGGAGCAAGGTTTGCCTTAACGATTCCTTAACCTGTTTATTATTATCTCCTGCTTCCTAGAGATGATGGTTCAGCAGTTCTACAAATCAAGCTGAAAAAAACCTGAGACTTTTCAGAGCCAAAGGTCCTTTGTCCCTACAGGATAATGTAGCCTGCTAGCCCTCCATTATGGGCAGGTTGTGGTTTATTCTGTTTCCTCGAAGGGACCTTCTAGAAGAATTTTATGGTCACAGCCTTCACGGGAGCATTAAGCAATCCGTGGCATGTGTGGGAAGAGAAAGCACTTGTCCGAAAAACTATGACTTCAGTTTTCCTTCCTATTTGCTGCCCAGAACTTGGCAGTCTCCTTTAAACCCAATGCCTCTTTGGAGAAAGCATTTTAAAAGTTATCTCTAGACCACACTCATTCATAGAACAGGCAACTTTGGCATTCTTGGGGGGAAAGCCTGAAGTTTCCTGTTCACTCAATTGCTGAGGTATAGGGATATAACCTGAATGGCAAAAGTTTAGGAAAAATACTTCTGGCTCCTTAAATAGTGGCTAGTCTTGCTTTGAAGATGTCTGGGGAGCTGATGCCAATCACCTTCCTCATTTTCACTTGGTCCAATCTTTCCCTTTGGTAAACACACATTCCTACAGACAGAGACATTCTGCTGACTTCTACCGGAAAGATCTACAAGCAAAGGTGAAGCCAAACTATATGGAGCAAATGAAAATAGAACCTGTGGGATAGCCTGACACTTAGTAGAAGTAAATATGACAAACTTAGACCCACAGGAAACTGTTTTATGGCAAAGATTGTGTCCTTTCAAAGAAAAGACTAGTCATTTTATTTTTTGAAATGAAACCTTAGATTAGTGGAACTATTGCCAGATGCCTGGTGGAAATTATTTAGTCTGTAGGGGCTTCATGGTGCTCTCTCATGAAAAGAAAAATTAACCTTCAATGAATAAAAAATCTTTAAATTCCATGTTGGTAAAATTATTCTTACATTGTAGTTCTCATCAAGGACTAATATATATATAACACTTGAAGTTTTTCCATTAAACTGTTTTTGAGTTATGAGTGACAAAAAAATAAGTTTGAACACACCGAAGGAAAAAAATGAAAAGACAGAGCCTTCATGTCCCTTAGCTAGAAAGTATGTTATTTACACCTCTGGCAATTCTCTCTACACACTTCCCCACATGCATGTTGCTATGGGCAATACCATTAGTTACAAGTTTTAGGTAGAAAACATTTTTTACTTTAATGTTTACTTTAATTCAACAAATATGGGTACCTAGTAAGGGCAAAATTGTGTGCTAAGGGCACAAAACAGGTGATTCTAATACAGCATTCAGATTTTTCTTTAAAACAAAGAGCAAGCTGTATGTAATTAGAAATGATCACCATTTAAATTCTGAAAATGAAATGAAATGTCTGCAAGACAAATCAGTGGGAATATTTATCAGGAAGCTGGGAACTTGGTCAGTAGACAGGTAAAATTGGACATATTGGGGTGGTAGGCCTCTGTGTCATGTGATGTGATACAAAGTAGGTTCCCAATGAAAAATTAACTGACCACTAAAGAAACCACTATTTCAATCTCTTACTTAAAATCTCCTCTAAAGTGGTAAATATACTTTCCCTAGAAGTATTTCACAACAAATATGTTCAATTCTCCTCACTGCCAGCCAAGTAGGTGAAGGGCTCAGGGAGCTGTAGGAGCCCTTTGAGGGAGGTTACCTATCCAGGCCCACGAGGAGCAAGATGGGGCCCAAAACCACAGCAGGCCTGGGAAAGAGGAGAGGAGAGAGTAGGAAGCTGAACTATAGAATTAGTGAAGAGGAATTTTCTAAAGAATGGTAAGTATAGAGATTTTCATATAAAGAGTAAAAAATTTAAAACCAAAAAACAAAAAACCAAGGTAGCAAGATAGGAATTGGTTGCTAACCCATTTCAATTTTGTATCTTTTTATCCTGAAAAATATTTTTATCTCTAAAACTTAGAAGTCATTTTTCAAAGTTGGGAATTGTTCTGGTCAGAATAACTTAAACAGGACTTTGCTACTGTCCTGCCATGTTAATTGTAAGCCTACATCAAACTTTTGGTGTCTCATTTATTTATTCCCCTCATTTATTATTTATGTAGTTATTTTTTCACACACAACTACTGATATCACTCTTCTTGAGGAAGTACCCCTATACAAAATGCCTATTAGGCTATAAAATATTTCTCTTAAGGAAAAAGACAGAAGTCTATAGGAAGCAAAATCCTTAAAGTGATCCTTGAACGAATCTGGTTCTGTAAACTCCTTAGTTTCTCCTTTTATAAAAATGAAGTACCATTAGACAGGAGAAATATTTGTATTTGTTTGAGAGGTTTGGATAGGTGATGCCTTGCTACAAGTTGGTCACTGATAATATTAGCTAACGTTGGACATCTGTCCTCCACAAATCATCTCATGTCAAGCCAGACCGTCGAAGAGACAAAATGGGGGCATGCTGTTCCAATAAGGAATGATTGATCATACTGCAGCTTATTTTCAATTTGGGCTGTATCACACCAAACATCAAGGTAGTTGTTTAAAATAGTTTTGAACTTTTCATAATTCTAGCATCCTATTGTTTGATTTTCATAGAGCTCTACATTAAGATCGTGGGCTACAGAGTCATATAGACCTGAAATTGAGTTACAGTCCCACCATTATTAGGTACATAACTTTGGGCAAGTCAGTTCACCTCTCCCATCTTCAGTGTCATCATCTGTAAATGAGGACTTACAATAATATTCCCCTCAAGAGTTGTGGTCGAATTAAAGGAGGGGATGCATGAAAAGCTCTGAATAGAGTCTGAGGAATAACATATACTGTCTATATATTTCTATTTTCAGTATCATTAATCTGATTCTGAAGTACAGAGTTCACACAAGTTGAAAAAAAAAGACAAAAATGATTATGAAAATCAGAATTACATTCTCCCTGAGTGTTTGGGGGGGGGAATCTCTCTCCTCTCCCCCTCTTTTTTTTGAACAGGTTTTTCATTCTCTCCCTTTTGCATTATGCCAAAGTACTCACATGCCAAGGACCTCTTTTCTCCTAGAGCATATTCGTAAGGTTAGATCCCCAGTAGCCTTTGTACCCTTACAGGAGTCATCTAACTAAATGAGGCAGCAAAGACTAGACATTGGCTACCTCAGTTATGATATTTTGGCAACACAGTATCTTGGCATCCCTGCTGGTAATGGGCTGACAGAAAGAAGTTGTCTGGGAAAAGCATGAAAGCTTAAAGTGCAAATGGACCTAGTCACAAATTCTTGGGATAGAAAGAGTTGGAAGGAAAATAGTTCTGCTGGATGTCAATTTGTATAGCAATAAACATGATCTTCTAGGATGCCATACTACTGAGGAGCAAAGCAAAAGTCTTTTCTGGGACTTACTTCAAAATAAACATTCACATTTGGTTTCAGTTGAAATTTATAATAGAGACTCAGGTTCACACAAGTAAAAGGAAGGTGGCTACAGTTTAGAGTGGATCTGATTTTGGACTCTTATTAAATTTTTAAAGTAACATTTGTTATGTCATAGGATTTTTAGAAACAAAAAATAGCATTCGAAGGTACAAAGATTTGACTTCAACCATTTTTAAATAATAAACCAGCAGGCATATATACTGGTGCTCATTCATCTTTTAGTGAGAAAATGATTATTGTCTCATGAATTGTAGCTTTCTTGTCTGGCACTAAATAATGCAACCTTACTGAGAAAATCAGGGCTCTGAGACACATTACAAACAGTTACAAATATAGCAGTTATATTACTCTAGTCCTTGCTAGCAGAAGTTTTCATTATAAATATGGATATTAAGAGGTTCATCATTCCTATATGTACATGCTCTAATCTAATTCTTGACAGAACAGAAAAATGAACTCCTCTATATGTTAGTGAAGATACTTTCTTTTCTTTCAGTTTTCTTCTAGAGACAAAAAGAAAAAAAAAAGCACATTTTTTTGAGAGCCTGTTTCTTGAAGACGAAGATGCTTTAGATTGAGACAGGAATGAAATCCCACCACTATGTAGAATCTGTACCTAGTTTTTAATTGCACAAGTACATTACCATTGCAGGAAATTCAAACAATACAAATTCCCATCAGGCCTTTTCATTAAGGACCCAACCAAAAAACATCTGATATCTTGCTTGAGGAAAGATAACTGATTGTAGAGCATTCTGCATGTGTTTGAAGGGCAGACTGGACAATTGTTCTATACACAGATTTTTGGTAAGTAACCTGTTTTCTGGTCCATGTCTCATTCTTGCCTTCCATTACATCTGATGATTCAAAGTCCTGAGCCTATCCTAAATTATTATCCAGATAAGCAGCTCCCTGATGTGGTCCTGAAACTAACAACATCTGCATTACCTGAGAACTTAGCAGGAATGCACATTCTGAGGCTCTACCCCAGATCTACTGAACCAGAAACTATGGGGATGGGATCTGGCAATCTGTGTTTCAACAAGTATGCCAGACAATTCTGATGCACATTGGCATTTGGGAACCATAGGTTTGGAGCAGATTAGCTCCTCTGGAGAACAGATCTCTCTGTACTCTGGTTTTCTCTGCTCTGGGATAGTAACTTCCACTCTTCTATCTGCTCTCAACTTTTAAATATAGGTGAAGTCTGTGTTTTTCCTAATGACCTCATTCCTATTCTCTTTATTTATGTGCTCTTATAGACTTTTCTTTCTTTTCTACCATTTTATTGGGGAACCAGGGAGGGAGAATTGACAGACATATGTTATTAAGCTACTGTCATTAGCCATAAGTCTCATATATTTGTACAGACATTTCCAAGCACATGTATATTTGTACTTAGTGCCCATTTATCTTTCCTAAAATTGAAGTCACTAAAGGTTAATTTTGGTGTGTGTGTTTATGTGTGTGTATGTGTGAGCACACATACGCTCCTTTAAAAAGAGCAAAATTTTGCTTTAGGGTGAACAACTTTTTATTTCACTACCTTCCTATTTTACCTTTACTAATTACTTTTTTGGAGGGGAGTTAATTTTCTAGTTTCTTGAACTGAATGTTAATTTTTTTTTTTTTTTGCTGTCTAATAAATGCATTTAAGTCTATAAATTAACCCAAAAGTACTACCTTGCCCAGCTCTCATTTTTGATATCTGGCTTATCACTTATTTCTAATAAAATTTGAAGCTAAATTGAAATTTAGTGTGATTTATTAAAGAAAAGCTATTTGCAAAAGCTTTTCCTCTTCTTTTTTATTCCATCAAGAATATAGGTATTTAAATGGGTGGAAGAGACAATTAACTTTTAGGAATTTATTTGAAATATTTTTGTGCCTTAGTATTTTAGTCAACTATGGTAACCCTTCTTTGTGCATGTAAAAAGATTATGTAGTAAGCTTTGGAATACAAAATTCTACATGTATCTATTAGCCCAAATTCATTTATTATGTCATTCAAATCTTCTGTAGCCTTGATATTTTAGGTCTTTCTGATCTGTTGCATTCTGAGAGGCTTACGTTAGACTTCCGTTATGATTATGAACTTGTTATTTTTCCACAAAATTTTGCTTTCTGTATTTTAAACAATTTTGTTAAAAAAAAAGTCTGTAACTATCTTATTGTCTGAGGGGACTGTATACTTTTTACTATGAACTTATTATTATTATTTTATTGCTTTACTTTGAGTTTCACTTGCTTGATAATAACTATACTATATTTCCATTTTGAAATATTTGCATGATATATATCCTTTTTATTCTTTTATTGACCACCTTGCTGTCATGTCTCCAATAGACAGAATATGGAAAGATATTTATTAACAGGATGACATTTATTGAATTAATAACATCTTTGGATTTCTTCCTATTTCTTACTTTCTGTTATCTTTTATCCTTTATTTCTATTTTTTCCAGTTCTTATATTTGTTATTGATAGAGGGATTTTTAAATTTTTTTTCTTCTCTTGGTTTGAAAGTTATGTTTTATTGAAAATTGTCTAGTTGCGGGGCACCTGGGTGGCTCAGTCAGTTAAGCATCTGACTTTGGTCTAGCTCATGATCTTGTGATTCCTGAGTTCAAGCCCCACATCGAGCTCTGTGCTGACAGCTTGGAGCCTGGATCCTGCTTCAGATTCTGTGTCTCCCTCTCTCTTTCTGACCCTCCCCTGCTCATGCTCTTTCTCTCTCTCAACAAATAAACATTAAAAACAAAACAAAATAAAATTGTCTACATGTTACACTGAAGTTTTAACACATATTTTAAATATTTTTCTATAAACACTTAGAATCCTGGTGCATTTTGAGTTCTCTATTCCCACACCCTCCTCTGAATAGCCCACTTTACCCACAGCAACACCCATGTTGAGATTTTTCATTCTATATTATTTTTACAACTAACTCTTACACAACTCCACATTTTGTTTATTTCTTTGCCTATCACTGTTTACTGTATCATATCTACCATTCTTTCTGATTCATTTTTCATTTTGTTGAAATATACCCTTCTCTTTCCAGGAGTCCTTGCATATCTATTAATGATAGTTTGGCTGTGTTTAGAATTTGGAGTTCGAAGTAATTTTCTTTCTGAACTTTGATGTGCCTAAGTTGTGTTTTTTATTCATTCGGTTTTACTTTGAATGGGATTGCCAATATAAATATTCATACTTGAAGATTTATTAATTTTTACCATATTTTTTCTATATTGTTCATTACCTAACAGATTTTTTTTATTTTGTAAATGCCCTAATGAGAATATTATCTTGTCCTGACAAGAATATTAATAATACTTATACAATGTACTTCTATTTGTTCTGTTAATTTGATTCCTTCAGCTGTGAAAGGCTTTTGTTTGCTTGTTGAACTGGCACCTTTTCATGCAAGGTTCCTTGCTGGCCTACTTATGAATGCTATTTCTATAGGCAACCCAGTACAGTATTGTTTTGGATGGGAAGAGAGGAGACAGCAAGGAGATGCAGTGTGATGAGAGCTGAGTTTCTGGGTCAAATTCACAACCTGTTCCTTGTCATGCCACAAGACACCTGGGGCACTGCCTACCTCCCAAATTCATGCACCCACACGTTCTGTCCTCACTGGAAGCGGATTTCTTCCCTCCATGTTATCTGCTTTTCCTTACTCTTGAGCCTGTTAAGGCACACTTTTCTCACTTTAAAGATGGGGAAAACTGAAGTACAACACGGCAAAGCAATTTGTTCTAGCATACCACTACCAGTGACAGATCCAAGAACAAAACTTAAATCTCCAGACTCTTGGGTCTATAGCTATTTCCTAGATCATGCCAAGCAGAGCACTTACCTTGGTCTGACTTGATCAACTCCACCTATATCACTGACCATTTGGAGAAAAGATTTTTAAAAAGTAAAAGCAAAAAGCATATCATTAGGGGAAAAGAGAAACTGACTATCTTTTGAAATGTTTTAAAGAATTTAATGTCGGGGCGCCTGGGTGGCTCAGTCGGTTAAGCGTCCGACTTTGGCTCAGGTCATGATCTCACGGTCCGTGAGTTTGAGTGTCGCGTCGGGCTCTGTGCCTGCTTCAGATTCTGTGTCTACCTCTCTCTCTGACCGTCCCCCCTTCATGCTCTCTGTCTCAAAAATAAATAAACATTAAAAAAAATTAAAAGAAAAAGAATTTAATGTCAAAGGATAATGCAGGAAAAAAATATATTTTTCCCCATCAAATGAGATTAGACCAAAAGAATCCCAGAAGACAACATTTCACAGGGTGAATGTTAATGTCAGTAGCCACAAAGGTTAGCCAAGGTGTATGCTCCTGCTTCTCCTAGTGCTGCCACTGCTACCTCACCACTTGCTTTGAGCAAACTGGGCCTCTGATCAGACCAAGGACATGGCTAAGCTGTGAAAATTCGATTGAATCCTCATGAAGCTGAAGCACTGGTGTGGAAAGTGACCCAACATAAGCAATCACTTAACGATGTCAGTGTCTTAAAAGGAAATTCTGCATGCCTGCACATGCACGCTAGAAAGAGAAAGAAAATAGTCTAATCAGACTATCTCTGTCATCTCAAAAACTGTTAGGAATAGAATATCCATGTGAAATTTCAGGCCTACAGTAAGTAATAGACAAACTCTAAAATGCTGAGCTGTTTTAGGGTGATGGGACCATGGGATGACTTTACCTTAAAGATGCTTTATGATGCTCAAACATCATGAAATAATGTTGTGTCAGATAGCTTCTGCTGCATAACATACTATGCTAAAACCCAGTGGCATAAACAAAAATAAAGTATTTCATTCAAAAGGTCTGCAGCAGTGTGGGCCACTCTGACCAATTTGACCTGGGCTCTCTCTTGAGTCTGCAGTCAGGGGTCAGGCTGACCTTGAGCTGGGGCACCTCAGCCCTTCCCACACTGAGGAGTGAATTTACACTGCTGCTATCATGATTTTAGGATGCCTTCTTTGTGGAGGATGAACAGTGAAATTTCATAGCCTGTTAAAAATAAACCTGTAATTATTCTGCTTAAAAAATTCACTAAGAAAATGATGTAATGGTCTGTTTGAGATATCTTAAGTCACTGAGTTATAACTGCAGAGAATTTTATTTTCCAATAATTTCTTTCAGTTTTACTGCCAACTCTCTTCCCATGAATAACCTCTAAATCCGATTTCATGGTTGTCCTGTAATTTTTAGTTATTCACACTTGGTTCAGACCAACCTCCTATTAGAGCAAGGATTTTTCCCAACTCAAACCCACGAAGGCCATCAGATCTTTGGTAGTAGAACTTCACTCTCTTCCTTCCTCCTTGTACTTTTCCTCTGGTGTTAGTATGGAGAGAAGGCAGGGAGATGATCCATATCCTGACATGTCTTAGCATGGCACATGCTGGCCCAAACACTCTTCCCTTACACAAACAACCACACTTCAGTAGTGCTAAAGTTCCTGTTGCTTTTTTTCCCGTGGTCAGCCCACCTGATCAAACTGTGGTCTATGAAGTAGAAGTGAGAAGGAAGAGGTCTCAAGATCCTGCTCACACTGGATTCAACTCCAAGGTATTTCCTTTAGAAATCTGAAAGTATCTTCAAAAGTCAGCCCTCACCCTGCCACCATATTACATCTAGGAATCCTCAGAGAGCTTACAGCCACCCCTCCTCATCCAATCTATGATCTGCAACCTTTCCAAGTCCATTCTTGGGAGTCATAAAATACTGAAAAGAGCCAATTCATGCCTCCTCCATTTTGCTTTATTATCTCACTATCCTTGCTTAGTGTTCCTGCCTCCAGAACATCAGAACAAGTTTGCAAGTCCTATTGCTTAAGAGACAGTAAATGGGAAACCAGTGTCCATGTCTTACTGATACCCACAAACCTTATGAGGAAGCCTTTTATTATCCATTCCCTTTAGCTTTGGAGAAGAGATCAATACATTTCTGCTTCTCTTTCCTTTAGCAAAGTAAGAGGAGGTCAGGGCCTCTAACAGTTATCTCCTGGCCCCTCTCCAGTTTTCTTTATACAAAAAGAGGATGAGTAGACAGTGGGAAAAGCAGTGGTTGGGAAAAGGTGTTTATCTCTGATTCTGTTCAAATGGCACTTTTCAGCAAGCCCTTTGGGAAGGTAAATGGAACCCCAGCATGATGTTCTCTCTGAATTTAGAATGCAGAATACATAGTGACCTTTGCTCTCAGCTGTGAGTTCCCAATACTACAAAGTTAAAAAAGATTGCATAGGCATTTTATACCATCATGCTGTACAGATGAGCCTTTAATAGAGGTAAATATTAAAAAAGAGTCCCAATTGTAACTTCCCAATTGCTGTGAATAGAAATCTTATTTCATCTTCCGTGGCCATTTTTCTTTATCCTTGTTATAGATCACTCTTCTTTTTTCTCCTCCTCCTCCTCCTCCTCCTCCTCCTCCTTCCTCCTCCTCTTCTTCTTCTTCTTCTTCTTCTTCTTCTTCTTCTTCTTCTTCTTCTTCTTCTTCTTTTTCTTCTTCTTTTTCTTCTTCTTCTTCTTCTTCTTTTGCAAGTCAAAACAATTTATTGTAAGAGTTTAACAGTATCTTTATAGGCATCGATTAGTTTAAATATCACAGTTCATTCTCTTCCCTTCAGCACCAAGAAAATTGATGTGATGGCCTGTCTGAAGTTGGTTTCCTCTATTGGTCTTTTATCTGACAAGACACCTTTGGCAAAGTAATGACAAAGGCTCATCAATATGCTCCTTTTCATCTGCCTGACACTGAAATCAATGGACTGCACAAGAAGTCCCTCTATCAGCATTGTCAGAAATGATCACCGTGCTGGACAGAGCATGCTACCTGATTTCTCTGAGCACTCATTCATTCCTGAAAGCTTTCTCTGGGCTGTTACAACAGTGACCCTGCTTAGAGGTCAGAGATAAAGATGTTGCACAATCAAAGGATGCTCAGTAAGTCTGAACGGGGGAGATTCTCTCACAGTGTGAGATGATATAATGGTCTGCATATCCGGCCCCTGGGAGAAATCACATTCCCCATCTCTGGGACATGTGACCTACAAGATCTGCATTTGTGGGCCTGGAAGCCCTAATTTGTCACAAGTGACAGCTGGGGATAGAGAGTTACACTCAGCACCAAGGAGAGAACTTATCCAAGCAAAAGTGGTTGGATTGGTATCATCAGTTTAAAAAAAAAATTAACGTCTCCAATCAAAAATTTAAAAATAATAAAACATAGGCATGTTTATATAAATATTTTGGTATGATTAGCCAATAATAATAATTCAGTAGAAGAAAACAATTTCTCTTTTAACATATTTAACATATTCAGATCATTTTCAATCATCATCACATTTATCACAGAGAACACTGAATTCTACTAGCAATCGTAAACCTCATAGAATTAGGTCTCCCTGACTTGGAAGCTGCTGGGCTTACGCTCATCCTAAAAGAGTAATGTCTTAAGAACTTTCAGCTTTCCCTTGGAACTGTAACCCAAAGTAGAAGAAAAATTAAAGACTGTTGACTTCAGAGGCTAACATCCAAATTATCTGACTACTGAATATCTAAATCATCAGGCCAGTTGGCTGTCTTCTGCTTGAAGAGATGCAAAAACATCATGCCCTAAAAGGCAAGAAGTTCTTTTACAAAAACAAAACAAAACAACAAAATAAATTTTGCCTACTTAAAGTGCACTTTCTTTTGTTCCTCATACTGGCCAGCAGTTATACCCCGTTTCCCACCCCGCCAAACAATTGCTTATTGTAAAGTAGCAATATGACTCTTGAGATGTTTTTCCCCTCCTCTCCTTGTACCCATCAATGGTGAAATGTGATGACATGTGATGACAATATATGAAATCCGGGAAAGCTGTGAAGGTATGTAGGGAACTAACAGATTCAGAGACAACTGTCAAGAATTCCTCTGAGGAGTTAGGTGGGGTGTACTTCAATGGCCAAGAAAAACCTAAAGCAAAATTGACTGGAAAGAGAACGTGTGGGTGCAGGAAGGCAAACTCTGCAGCAACGCTGGTCACAATGTCAAGGGACAGGTATTCCCTTAGAAGTAAATATCCTGTAAAACCCCCGAAAGCATAGTCAAAGCACAGCTACAAATTCCAGAAGGGAGGGAAGGAGAAACAGCAGCCCTATCAGGTCTAAGGAAAGAAGCAAGACGTTAAATGAGTCAAGCAGTCAGGACTTAGATTAGAAGCAAGTCAAAAAGTGGAGTAGATGAGTTCACTTCTGAGATTCACCTGTGACATTCAGACAAGGAATTTACCTCAATATAACAGTGAAAGGAGAATAAAAAGTAGCAAGAATTACTTCCTATAAGTCAAGTAAGTATTACTTTCTCCTTCTAGCTGGTAGGATACTAACCAAGAACTGCATAATCTGAAAACCTTGATGTTGCCTCCAAGATTGTGTAAATTCTCCCAGAATATGATGTGAGTGAGACTTCTGTTGGCGCTCAACAGCCACTTCTTTGCTACCAGACACAGCTGGTTTCATTGGCAATCTGACAGAAACCCACACGTAGAAGGACCCTGCACTTGGTTTAATGCTCTGTTGCCTCCATCTTCAAATTTTTAATAACTTTCAAACAAGGAGCCCCACATCTTTACTTTGTGCTGAGTTCCATAGATCTTCAAACGTATTCTCCCTCCTCCAAGTAGCCAAGTCCTCCTGGAGAGTCTGGCCCCTCTGCAGCACAGAGTGGTTTTTATCTGTCTGAGCCGCACACTGTGGTCTCATTCCACCTACCAGTAAATTGGTGGAGGTCTAGGTATAAGACTCTCATTCAAACAAATGAGAACCAAGAAATAAGCTGGGAGGTTTCTCGAAAATCTTTTCTCAATCTTAAGAAGGGACACTGGAGGAATGTTCCTTTTGTTCCTGTCTCAGGGTATCAATGAATGAGGCTATTAGCATAAACCATGATTCTGACTGCCTCCCCCTCCCAGCACTACTGTAATGGGAGCTACTTCAGTAGCCCACTAAGCCCGCTCCATATTTCCACTCTCATCCTTTACAGTCAATTCCCCATAAAGGAGGCAGACCGTTTCCTTTACAAACGTAAATCATGTCAGCTACCTGCTCAAAACTCTCCAAAAACTTCCCACCTTAGGATAAAATTCAAGATTCTAATCATAGCCTATAAAGGCCCTTAGGATCTGACAGTTGCTACCTTGGGAATCTTATTGCCTATAAATCTCCTTGCTCACTCCTTTCCAGCCACCCTGGCCTCTGTGCCTCTGTGGCCTCTCAAACACACCAACCACACCCTACTCACAAACCCTCCCCCAAGAAGTTTCCATGCCACACCACCTTCCTTCATTCAGGCTCTTCCTTGTAGCCAAAGACTTCCTGGACAGCCATTTATAAAGAAGCAGCCCCTCCACCCTTCTTTATTACCACGCACAGCTGCATTGTTCTTCACAGAACTTTCAACTACTGGAAATCATTTCTTCCCATCCCTTTTCTCAATCTCCCATTAGAATGTAAACTTGATAAAGGCAAAGAATTTGTCTCTTCTCTAATACTACAGTGGGAAATCTATTTGGAATGCATGGCCAAATGATTCCACTCTGTCCACATAGTCCCATTAAATTTCCAACACCTGGGAACGTTGGCACCTAATATTCACTAGATAAAGAACTGTGGGATAAATGAATTAATGTTATGCCCAGAACTACCACAGCCATAGGTGACCTTAAATAAATTTCTTGACATGTGGTGGGAGGTGGAGCAGAAAGAACCCAGCTCCACAGTGAAGTCCTTGAGCTGTGGGGTTCGTCAATCAAGCACAGCCCTACCTCCTACTTGCTATGTGACACAATAAGTTGTTAACGTCACTTTGATTTGGACTTGCTGCTTACTCGCAGCTGAGAATATCCTAACTGATACATAATTTTCTAACCTTCTAGAAAATTCTGCCTTTTTAAATTCTAGAATATATGATCTAAGAACACTTTTTTTTTCTTCTCTCATATCTCATACAATTTGGATAAATTCAGCTAAATGGTGTATGACTTTTAGGACTAACTTGGTAATACTAATCACATATTTTACCTACCATGATCCACTTTATAGGCATTTGAATTCCCCCATGCAGGTAACAATGCAAAAATATTTTCTCGTGCAACCAGGCAAAACTGAATTATAAAATTTGCTATAATGAAAAAAATGAAAACAACAACAACAAAAATCCCCCCGCAGAGAGAACAATACCCAAAACCTTGTTTTCCAGATACTGGTCTTTAAATATCTTTCTAATAAAAGTGTTTGAACCTCTTAGAAACATTCAAGTAGAAAATGCTTGTGGAAGTTGACTTTATAAGAGAAAAAAGGATGTGTTACAGAGATATGCAAAAATTTAAGTCATAAACACATTACATCCTTCAGAAATGTCTCCCACATTCTCAAACATATGAGGCTATTTTCCAAGAATTCAACCTTGGAATTCATAATATTTCCCCATGAACTCACTGCTAATTAACTTTAACCATATTATTATCATTTGGAAGTAGTTCTTCATTTATCTGTTGACTGTTTATATTGGACTTGAAGGCACTGGGGAGATGGATATAAAGAGATAATAGTTTCTATTCTCTGGGAATAGCTTAGGGGAAGACCTCCTGAAAGCCTTTATAGTCTGCATATAGTATATACATCATAACAGGTGCTAAGACCTCTTCCCAATTCAGAGACCTGTGGAGTCCACTGCAAACTTCCTCACCCACACTCTTGAGGCCTGAACAGTGACCTACAGTCCCAGAATCTGCCAGTAGATCACACTGTAAATGATGTGACTATTTATATAAATGGTACCCTCTAGAGTTGGGACAGTACCTTGGGATACTACATGCCTTGGATAGGCACCAGCCCATCCCAGCTGTACCTAGCTATGCCACCAGAGATACATTTGCAAACTTATGACCAACTTATTCCACTGACTCTCACACTATTGTCATTCTTGATCAGCAGCTAAAGCGAGCATCTCTCTCGTGTGCTCTTTCCTGTCCCTTAATCTTTTCTAATATCGTTCTGTCCTTCTTTTACCCCTATGCTATGGGTTGAATGGTGACCCCATACACACACACACACACACACACACACACACACACACACACATACACACACTAAAACGGATGTTTAATTCCTGACCCTGGCACCTCATAATGTGGCCTTGTTTAGAAGTAGGGTTGCTGCTGATATACTTAGTTGAAATAAGGTCATACGGAAGTAGAGTGGGCCCTAATTCAATATGACTGGTGTCCTTATTTAAAAGAACACCTTGTGAAAAGACAGAGACACAGTGAACACCATGTGAAAGTAAGAAGAGATTAGGGTGATATATCTATGAGCCAAGTAACAGCAAGGATCACCAGCAAACGCCCGAAGCTGGGGGAGAGGCATGGAATAGATTCTTCCTTATATCCCTCAGAAGGAACAAACCCCACTGACACTTTAATCTTGGATTTCTAGCCTCCAGAACCATGAAACAATAAATTTCTTCTACATAAGCCACCCACTCTGTAGTATTTGGTTATGCAGCCCTAGAAAACTAAAACTAACACACCCTATCTGTTGCTCCCATTCTCATAATTTTAGGTGTAACCTCTGGAACCCCCATTTCATGTTAAATAAGCTATCCAACATCTTGGTTTTCTTCACCAAATGATCTCTTCTGGCACTCTCTTGAGGATGGTGCTTTACATGTGGCTCTCTCAAGTACTACTCATCAAGTACAAAGCTGGTATTCTCTGGCTTCTTGTTGCTATTTCCAGGGATAGTTGCCTCCTGTATTGTAAAATTCCTTCTTGCTCTGCAGAGGAAGCCACTGGCTATCTTCTACCCAGCCCCTGTTACTATTACTTTCCAATCATTCCATCACAGACACAGATAAATGTGACACCTGCTTCAAACCCTTCATATTCACCCCAAATCTTGCCTTCGTTTCTGGCATCTTCTACAGCCACATGAATAAGCCACCAAACTTCTTGACCCAACCACACACTGTTGTTACTGATTGCTCTCTCCAAATCCGGTCGTCTCTGTCCCTGGCTTCACTCACTGATCCTTGGGTGCCTTGTCTGACCTGGATCTGCTCTACATACAAACCCTTAAATCCCAATATGCCAATTATATCACAACCTCCTAGCCTTTGTTTTTCTCACGGTCTCTTTCCTGCCAAAATTCTCTCCCTTCTTTTGGCTTCATAAAGATCTCTCAGCCCTTAGTGCCTCCACATTCTCCCAGATGATTATACCCTTCCTGGCTTTACCCTCCCACGTGGAGCAGATCTCTTCATTGATCACCAACAATCTCTCTTCCATAAAAGTAGAATATGAAAGTACATATAGTTCTTGGGATAAACCATCAAAGATGTGTGTGAGAGAGACCGACAAAGACAGAAAGATGGAAAGAAGGAGAGACAATTGGTAGAATGCTAATGGCTCAGTTAATTGGGCCACAATAAATTTTTCAATTTATTTCAGAGTAATAGTTATTTACCTCACTTAAAATTTGTGTTATACCACTTATTTGCTTATTGTTCTTCGATTGTTCTCCATCAATTACAGAACTGAGTTCTTTAGACTGTCTTCCTGGACTGGCAATAATTTGATCTTGTCTACCCCTCCAGATTCATTTTCCACATTTTCCACATTTTCATTTCCCTGCTCTCACATAGTACAATTTGAAAGCTTCCTGATTTTAGATATGCTTCTGCCTACAATCTTATTTTTTGCTTCTTTATGTAATCCCTTAATGGGGTCCCTATCACCACCATCTCTGGTGAACTCCTAAGTATCCTTCAAAACTCACTAATGATCGGGTATCACTTTCCTATCCTTCAAATTGGATAGAATTTATAAGTCCTATCTTTAAAACACTTCTTCATTTTGTACACTCTTCTACAATTGTACTGATTCTCATTTTTAGTTTTTCCCCATGTATCTTCATGATAGTGCAGTTTCTCAATCTCAGCACTACTGACATTTTAGAGCAGTTAAGTCATTATTGTAGCTAGTTGTACTATATACTATGGGATGCTTAGTGGCATCCCTGGCTTCTGCCCCCTAGATTCCAATAGCATCTCTCCAAGTTTGGACAATCCAAAATATCTCCAGATACTGTCAAACGCCCCTTGGAGGATAACACTGCCCCAGTTATTTTTTTTAATGTTTGTTTGTTTATTGGTTGATTGAGAGAGAGACAGAGAGAGAGAGAGAGAGAGAATGTGAGAAGAGGAGGGGCAGAGAGAGAGAGGGAGACACAGAATCCAAAGCAGGCTCCAGACTTTGAGCTGTCAGCACAAAACCCACCACGGGGCTTGAACCCATGAACAGTGAGATCATGACCTGAGCCAAAATCAGACCCTCAACCAACTGAGCCACCCAGGCGAACATTGCCCCAGTTATAGTGTAAGCCTCTCCAGGATTGTACCTAGTCTATTTCATCTTATTAAACTCAGAAACTAACACAGCATCTGGCTCACAACATACATTCAGGCAATGTTTAATGAAGTGATCCGAACCACAGAAAGTATGACACTGCTCTAGCAATATGCCAGAGACTGCCCAGTGTCAACAGCATTCTTTAGTTATTTCTAAATAAAGATAGTTTCTAGTTAAAAATGATGTTTCACTACTAAGAAAAACAAAGGAATTCCGGTTTTGTTTTCTTTTTCTAAAAGAAGAGGGCATATTTGAAAAAGTCTTCTGAGCACCGGGACCCAAGGGCTGTTTTTGACTATGTATTTATTGAGACCTTCCGGGCTCACTCCCTGCTCGTCTGTTTCCTCACACTCTTGAAGCCCACTCTGCCAGTCTTCACCTCCCCAGCAGTTTCATTCCCGTGTCTTACACATACAGCACTGGAGTAGAGCCCTCAATAGGCCCTCACAGCTGCTCAGAAGCAAGCCTTCAGCAAAAGTGAATGGCTCCTGTGGAGGAGGGCCAAGTCCATTGTCTGTCTGCTTTCTGTGCCAGGGCGTTTGGCTCCTGTTTACTGGGCTTTTATCTGCATTTATCTTTTCAACCATATGAATTTAAATTATGTCTTTATCTTTTACTACTGAGGCAGCCTAAATCCCCCTTCTATCTTAATAGGACTTCCTACTACAGCCCATTTTCTTTAAGAGAGGGTTATAAATACTAGAGATGGGAAATGGACTACTTCTAGGAAAATCATGTGAGTCCAGTTTGGTGCATGTGGGAAAGGTTCAGACTTCCCAGCACCACAGGGTAGGACTCAAAGAGGATATCTTATATTTAAAACAGAAGGTAACTTATGGCCTTTCTCCCACCTGCTAAATGGTAGGCCTTGCCTTCTTCTGTTTGAATAGTAAATTATGGAAAGACAAAGAGACTCTAGAAAACTCAGCATGGCAAAACCAAATGGAGATTGTTGTTTTTTTGCTTTTGTTTTTGTTTTTTCCTTAAAACAACTATACAAATTAGAAGAGAAGATAAATCCTTCACCAGAAGCTGAGGGACCACTGTGACAGAACAGTGCTATCTTCATCCAATTCTGTTTGCTTTTGCTTTCTCTGCCTTGGGCTTTGTGAAAATACAAAGCATTGATTTTGTGCTCTTCTGTTTAAAACTATTATGGCAAACAATGTAGGTTGGCTATCCCAATTTCCATTCCCAACTCCCTTCTGAGTCCCTTCTCCCTTGTCCTGCCTCTAACTAAGAAGCTGGCAAAACTGAATACTCACTTTCCCAGTTTCTCCTGAAGCTTGCACGGACGTGTGGTCTATTCTTGCCCAAATGGGGATTCTAGGAAAGTGCCTTCCTGATACAAAGACAGTTGTTTCTTATGCCACCTCTTTCCCCTTCTTCATGCTTTGAATGTAGACATGTTTCTGGAGTTACAGTCACCATCTTAAGACTGTGAAGCATCTCTTCCATCAGTAGGCAGCTCCACCATTCTGCCAAGTGAGAAGAATGAATCTCTTTCTCTAAACCTGGTAGACAACCGCTCTGCTGTTTGCTGCCAAAAGCATTTATAATGAAAATAGCTGTGTTTATATTCCTGTCAAGTCACTATGAAAATAAATGTGTTTGGTACACCCCTTCTCTCTTCCCTATGCATTTTCAACCAAAATCCATCAGGATACAGTGTGGTTAGTCCAAAATCTGCCTGTCACGGAGCATTAATCTAAGCCAATGATGACATTACAGCTCAAGTTAGTTCCAGAAGACAGGCTGAAAATCTAGGTCACAGTCCTTGGATGCCTGGCTTTCATATAGCTAACGTTTACTGAATGCTTATTAGGTACTAAACACTCTTTAAGTGCTGCTTTAAATGAACTAACTCACTTAGTGTTCATAAGAACCTATGAGATAGGTCCCAAGATCATACTCATTTTAAAGATGAGGGAACAGGGGTGCCTGGGTAGCTCAGACGGTTAAGCATCCAACTTTGGCTCAGGACATGATCTCACAGCTTGTGAGCTCGAGCCCCGTGTTGGGCTCTGTGCTGACAGTTCAATGCCTAGAGCCTGCTTTGGATTCTGTGTGTCAGCCTCTCTCTGCCCCTCCCCCGCTCACACTCTGTCTCTCTCTGTCTCTCAAAAATAAATAACCATTAAAAAAAAATTTTTTTTTAAAGATGAGGAAACAACGACGCAGAGTAACTAACTTAGCCAAGGTTATCAACCTAATGAGCAGCACATCGCTATTATCTACATGGCTTGGACTTTCTGAGTCTATGGAGTACGTATCCCAAAGAATATCCTGAAGAATATCCTTGAAGAAAAAAAGCAGTGCCATTCTACATATATTGGGAAACAGATGAATTTCTGTTTGCATCTTTTAGAGAGTATCAGAGTTACTACCCTGTAAGATAAAAACAGCTATAAAGGGAAAGGTGATTCTGCCCACATCATTCAGAGCGAAAAAGTCCATTTATGTGAAATAATATTAAATACTAATATGAATAAAAATAACAATAACACTAACCTCTATTGTGAGCTTATCAATTGTCAGGCACTTTGCTAAGTAATTTTATGGTTCTTTCTACTCAATTCTCAGAATAATACAGAGGAAGTAAGCTGCCAGCCCCCAAAGCCATTGCTTCTCCCTCCTCTTTGCTGTCTAAGCCCCAATATTTTTTAATGTATTTACCTCCCTCTTGCCAAGAGCTCAGAGAAGTCTATTCCATCCCTAGCCCCAGGGGAACAATCATGATTGGTCTCTGTCAACAATCTCTTTTGCCAGCTGTTGATTTGAGATAGGCATATTCTTCCTTGAGAAGCTGTAAACAAGGAGAAATAAGGGGTAATCTACTGGGAATTTCTGGGAAAGATCTCCCTTACTAGTCAAAAGAAGCACCAGGAGGAAGTGCCATGTCATGCCAGTAACTGAAGCAGTCATCTTGCAACTATTAGTTAGAAGCCTAAGCACCAAGCCAAATTGCTAAGCATGCCAGGAAAAAAAGAGAGAAAGGTAGAAATGTGGGTACCCAGTGACAGTATTAACTGCTGAGTTAACCCTTAAACTGTCTTCCCTCTACACTTCTTACTCTATGAAACAGCAGACCCTTTGGATTATAAAATATACCAAATAGGTTCCATTGTTATCCCCATTTTAGAGCTGAGGAAACTGAGGCACTGGGTGTGAAAACAGGTATTCAAACCTGGGGCAATCAAAACACCATCACCACCAGCATCTCCAAAACCTCCCAGCTTCCTCTTGCTAGCTCCCAAAGCCCACTTTCTTTTTTTACACCCAGTAACGAACATTTCAGTAGTGAATTTTTGAGCCATCATCCTGTTCTCTGAACATCCAAGTGATGTTTAGATTAGCAGACTACAAAATGGTTTCAGAAAAAGCTTTGTCCTCTCCAAATTAGAATGTAAGACCAGAAGTGCTGATGAAACACATACCTAGGCAGTGGTATTCATAAGAAGTAACTAGAATAAATATGTAGAGTTATGTAGAGTTGGGCAGCTTTTCCATGCCTAACTTCTACTACATCCTTTCCTCATGCTCCCCAGATCCTTCCCAACAAGGGTACTTGCCTTTCCCCAAACACAGGACACTTTCATTGAACTTATCCCTTGCTCAGGTATTTCTTCTGGGACTGCTCTCCCCCCAGCATGCCAGTCTAGACCTTACCCTTCTTTGGAGCCCAGTTTTAACACACCAGCTCCCAAATCTGCCCCCATCACAGTTGGTTCCTCTCTTAATTGTACCACTACAGTATTTTATCTTATTATCCCACTGAATATTATTTTAATTTGTATTGTAAGTATATGTCTGCCTTCCTTGCTCAGATGATAAATGGTCTCCATGGTGTACCAAAGGCCTTCTACCACATACTTCAAATTGGGATTTGGACTTTTAAAAAAATCAAAGTTCTGATTCCTACAACATTAATGGAGTATTTTTATGAATAAAAACACAGCCTATTCTTTCTAAAATGAAGCCATTCTTTTTTTAAAAAGTAATCTCTATGCTCAATGTGGGGCTTGAACTCATGACTCTGAAATCAAGTGTCACATGCTCTACCGACTGAGCCAGCCAGGCACCCGCATTCATTCTTTCGTAGTTAACATTTTTAAATTGCCACATTAAAAAAATTTTAATGTTTATTTATTTTGAGAGAGAGAGAGAGCATGAGTCAGGAAGGGGGGGGGCAGAGAGAGAGGGAGACAGAGAATCTGAAGCAGGCTCTGTGCTATCAGTGCAAAACCCGACCTGGGGCTCAAACCAAAAGACCATGAGATCATGACCTGAGCCGATGTCAGACACTCAACTGACTGATCTACCCAGGTGCCCCTAAATTGCTACATTTTTCTTTCAATTTTAGAAATACCAAAAGAGAATAATTTTGTTAACTATTACCTTATGTAAAATTAGGATTTTCAAAGGACTTTCTAGGATTTGTTTCCTTTTTTCTACTTTCCTGCCCCCTCACCCTTCTATTTAGTGATACAGAGAAAGGATATAGGTTCTGGGTGGTGAATAGAATAAAAAAGGTCCTTTAAGAACTATACTAGGACAGGGGGAAGAAATGAACTCTTTCATGACAGTAACTCTCTGATAGCACAGAGAAGTTGAGAGAAGCACTCAACTGTCAAAGAAAACTATTTAAGGAGCAGGGGCCCTGATATCAAACCTGCACACATAAAGCTTTATAGCCTAATAAAGTAGGCTATCTAAGAGAAAGACCCAGATTATTGCAGTTATATGAGCCACACAGCAAAGTAAAAAGAACATGGCAACTGATGACAACTAGAGCCAATCTGACCATAAAGAACAACTTTTCTAAAAACAATGACCACCAGTCCAGTCAGCTTTGTAAGTCACACTGAGTTCACTTATGTTTTCACAGACTGCAGCACTTCTCTATTTGTGAAGAATATTTCTCCTGGAGTTCGTGTCCTCTTGCTTCCATATTTCTCTGCTGCCATGGTCTATCCCTATTTGCACTGTCAGTTACTTAATTAGAGAACTAGAATGCAAGAGGGAGGAAACCAACACTTATAAACTTAATACCCACTGTGTGTCAGAGGTAGGCTATATTCCTCATGTAGTCCCCAACACAATCCCGTGATGTGTCATTGGATCCATTTTTCAGAAGAGATATTTGACCCATGAGTTCACCACCCCATGAATCATGTACTTCAGGCACCAGGGCCTCTGGCTAGATGTGGCACACACCTGGTCACAAATGGAAGTATGATGAGTGTTCATATGCTGAGCAGAATGATGCCATATATAAATGACTGAGAACTTTACAGTCCTCGACTGCTATTTGAAAAAGAGCAAAGAAAGTAATTCTTACCAAATGTATGTTCCTCATGGCAAAACCAGGAAATGGCCAATGTCAAAACCTTTTTTTTTTCCTAAAGCTACAAATAAATATAGCTGGTATGGATACTATTGGTCTTAGGATTTTGATAAAGTTCAAAGATGAAAATGGAGAACCTTTGGTCAATATTTATTTACCTTTAATAATTCCTAAAGGATGCTACTGATCAATTACAAGAGTGACCACTTAGAACAAAAGGAACACAGCAGGCCTTTAAGACTTATGTCAAACAGGATAGGTTTGTGGAACCAAAAATAAACCCATCACTTAAGAATTACTTCTGGGAAGGGTGCCTGGGTGGCTCAGTCAGTTAAGTGTCTGACTCTAGATTTCGGGTCTGGTCATGATCTCACAGCTTGGTTTGTGACATCAAGCCCCGTGTCGTGCTCTACACTGACAGCATGAAACATGCTTGGGATTCTCTCTCTCTCTCCTCTCCCTGCCTCTCCTCTACTCAATTAATAAATAAACATTAAAATAAAGAATAAACATTAAATAAATAAACATTAAAAAAAAGAATAACCTTTGGGAAAGGTCATTGTTTCTGTAAGGGTTTGAGGTAAAGACATTATAATCATTTCATTCACAGTGTATGTGATCCATCTAAAGCCTTCGACTCTACTGAGAGCAATGAATCAAGATGAAATTCGAGGAGGGCTGTCGAGGCTTAGAAAAACTGGAATTGGGTGTATTCAGTTAAATCACCAAGGAAGTCAGGGACTCAGAATTTTAAAGTACAACAAGATCTTGAAAATTACCTAATTCAATCCCTAATCATACGAATTCGGAAATTATAGTCCAGGGATGGTTCTAGAGCACCAGATTCTTGACACCCAAGCCAGCATTCTCCTCCTACTTTATGAAGTTCTATAACACATCAATTAGAATCAGGAATGAAATATATATAACATATTATACTGTATATTTACTCTCCACAAGTAGTTGTAGATTAGAACAAAAATTACCTCAAGCTTCCCCAGGGCCAGATCAGAGCTGCCCTCAACATGCAAATACGAACTACAAATCCCAAAATGAGGTTATTCTAAAGGAATTCTAGAGTAAATTCATCAAAAAGTGTACAGAAAATATGCCAGGAGACAAAATTCTAATCTCTAAATAAAATGTTAGTCCCTCTGCAACAAAAATACAATGTACAATTTTATTTACTCTTGTTCAAGAAAAAATAAAACACACCTAGAGAATTCTGGAGACCATGTGTAAAGTTACCACAAGTACACTTATTCTCATAAATCCTCAATTCCTCACTAGAGGAGGAGGAGTCCTTCGAATTGGGTGAGGTAAGAACAAATAAAAGGAAGTATTACTTTACTCAGAAAATAATAAACATGTGGAGCTCATTACCACAAAAGAAGTACAGGCAAGGAATATAAATGGATTCATAAAGGTTTTGACCAAATTTATGAATGTCAGAGCCATAAACGGCTACTGAGAGTACACCTGACCTTTAAGGTTAATGTCAGGGAGGAAAACTGTGTCCTTTCCTGGCAAATCCCTCAAGGCCCCTGTTGTCAACACAATATTGGGTTGGATGGAACACCAGGCTCGCCTGGCAGAGCAGTTCTTAACTGATGGGTATCTGGGCCAGATGAACATTCATCTCTTCAAAGGGAACATAAATGAAAAATGTTCCACTTTAAACAGGAAGCTTGATGAAATGCTCCTTCAGACACTATTATTTATGTATCAGAGCAAAACAAGAGGAAAAATGTTAGTTCTGGAGTCAGAAGAAGGCAAGGTTTGAATCCAGGCCATGCCACTGAATGGGCCCTGGTGCAAGTTACTTACTTTTCTGCACTCCGCTTTCTCACACGTGAAGTGGGGAGAATCATATCCATGCTGCAGGTACTTCGCTGAGACTTAGATAAGAAAACACTTTGTACACTGAAAAACAAAAAATACGTGTTATGATGTAGTGATAGCCAGTTTTAAGCAAATCTCAGTCACTTTGGAAGAGGGTCTGTGAGACATGTGAAGACAGAGCAAACCCTGCTTTATTTTTCTGGAGAGAATAGATAAGACTATTTAAAAAGTACTCAAGACCCACGTCAGATGTTAACTCCCCAAGGCAGAGTTTCTTTCTCCTCTAAATTTCCAGAAACATCCAGTCATGTCTCAAAGCATTTGTATTATTATTTATCAGATTACTCATCTTCTTCATTTAACTGTGAGCCCCTCTAAGACAGAAGACTTCTCCAATTCATCTTTGCATTCCTAATATTTATCATAGTTCCTGATATACAGGTGGCATTCAATAGATGTTGAATAAATTACTCCATGTGTGGCTGATCCTGTTGTCTCCACTTTACAACAGTAGGATTAAGAAATGACTCAACTATGAAACAAAATAATTTAAAAGTAGCTAAGGTACAAAACCAACAGCTTTCCAAATTTCTAGACTTCAGTCTCTAACTCTGTAATTTGGGAATAATAACAGCTTGGTTCTATTTGCACAAAAAAGAAAAAAAAATCTAACCAAAGAGGTGAAAAATCTATACACTGAAAACTCTGGAAAGCTTATGACAGAAATTGAAGAAGACACAAAAAAAATAGAGAAAGATTCCATGCTCCTGGATAGGAAGAACAAATATTAAAATGTTGATACTCCCCAAATAAATCTACATATTCAATGGAATCCCTATCAAAATAACACCAGCATTCTTCACAGAGCTAGAACAAATAATCCTAAAATTTGTATGGAACCAGAAAAGGCCCCGAATAGCCAAAGCAATCTTGAAAAAGAAAACCAAAGCAGGAGGCATCACAATCCCAGACTTCAAGGTATACTACAAAGCTGTAATCATCAAGACAGTATGATATTAGCACAAGAACAGACACTCAGACCAATGGAATAGAATAGGGAACTCAGAAATGGACCCACAAACGTATGGCCAACTAATCTTTGACAAAGCAGGAAAGAGTATCCAACGGAATAAAGACAGTCTCTTCAGCAAGTGGTACTGGGAAAACTGGACAGCAACATGCAGAAGAATGAACCTGGACCACTTTCTTACACCATATACAAAAATAAACTCAAAATGGATGAAAGACCTAAATGTAAGACAGGAAGCCATCAAAATCCTTGAGGAGAAAGCAGGCAAAAACCTCTTTGATCTTGGCCGCAGCAACTTCTTACTCAACACATCTCCGGAGGCAAGGGAAACAAAAGCAAAATGAACTACTGGGACCTCATCAAAATAAAAAGTTTCTGCACAGCAAAGGAAACCATCAGCAAAACTAAAAGGCAACCAACAGAATGGGAGAAGATATTTGCAAATGACATATCAGATAAACGGTTAGTATCCAAAATCTACGAAGAACTTACCAAACTCAACACCCAAAAATCAAAGAATCCAGTGAAGAAATGGGCAAAGGACATGAATAAACACTTCTCCAAGGAAGACATCCAGATGGCCAACCGACACATGAAAAAATACTCCACATCACTCATCATCAGGGAAATACAAATCAAAAAAACAATGAGATACCACCTTACACCTGTCAGAATGGCTAACATGAACAACTCAAGCAACAACAGATATTGGCGAGGATGCGGAGAAAGAGGATCTCTTTTTCATTGTTGGTGGGAATGGAAACTGGTGCAGCCACTCTGGAAAACAGTATGGAGGTTCCTCAAAAAACTAAAAGTAGAACTACTCTACAACCCAGCAATGGCACTACTACGCATTTATCCAAGGGATACAGGTGTGCTGTTTCGAAGGGACACATGCACCCCCATGTTTATAGCAGGACTATCAACAATAGCAAAGTATGGAAAGAGCCCAAATGTCCATCGATGGATGAATGGATAAAGAAGATGTGGTATATATATACAATGTAGTATGACTTGGCAATCCAAAAGAATGAAATCTTGCCATTTGCAACTACGTGGATGGAACTGGAGGGTATTATGCTAAGTGAAATTAGTCAGAGAAAGACAAAAATCATATGACTTCACTCATATGAGGACTTTAAGAGACAAAAGAGATGAACATAAGGGAAGGGAAACAAAAATAATACAAAAACAGGGAGGGGGACAAAACAGAAGAGACTCATAAATATGGAGAACAAACTGAGGGTTACTGGAGGGGTTGTGGGAGGGGATATGGGGTAAATGGGTAAGGGGCACTAAGGAATCTATTCCTGAAATCATTGTTGCACTATATGCTAACTAATTTGGATGTAAATTTTAAAAAATAAAAAATAAAATTTTAAAAAATAAAACATGGAGTGAGAGAGAGAAGATGGCGGCGTAGGAGGACGCTGGGCACACCACGCATCCTGCTGATCACTTAGATTCCACCTACACCTGCCTAAATAACCCAGAAAACCGCCAGAGGATTAGCAGAACGGAGTCTCCGGAGCCAAGTGCAGACGAGAGGCCCACGGAAGAGGGTAGGAAGGGCGGCGAGGCGGTGCACGCTCCACGGACTGGCGGGAGGGAGCCGGGGCGGAGGGGCGGCTCGCCGGCCAAGCAGAGCCCCCGAGTCTGGCTGGCAAAAGCGGAGGGGCCGGACAGACTGTGTTCCGACAGCAAGCGCGACTTAGCGTCTGGGAGGTCATAAGTTAACAGCTCTGCTCGGAAAGCGGGAAGGCTGGAGGACAAAGGGAGGGAGAGCTGCTGAGCCCCCGGAAGGCAGAGCTCAGCTTGGCGGGGAACAAAGGCGCCAGCGCCATCTCCCCCGCCCATCCCCCAGCCAAAATCCCAAAGGGAACCAGTTCCTGCCAGAGAACTTGCTCGCTCCGCGCAAACACCCAACTCTGTGCTTCTGCGGAGCCAAACCTCCGGCAGCGGATCTGACTCCCTCCCGCTGCCACAGGGCTCCTCCTGAAGTGGATCACCTAAGGAGAAGCGAGCTAAGCCTGCCCCTCCAGCCCCCGTGCACCTTGCCTACCCACCCCAGCTAATACGCCAGATCCCCAGCAACACAAGCCTGGCAGTGTGCAAGTAGCCCAGACGGGACACGCCACCCCACAGTGAATCCCGCCCCTAGGAGAGGGGAAGAGAAGGCACACACCAGTCTGACTGTGGCCCCAGCAGTGGGCTGGGGGCAGACATCGGGTCGGACTGCGGCCCCGCCCTCTAACTCCAGTTATACACCACAGCACAGGGGAAGTGCACTGCAGGTCCTCACCACACCAGGGACTCTCCAAAATGACCAAACGGAAGAATTCCCCTCAGAAGAATCTCCAGGAAATAACAACAGCTAATGAACTGATCAAAAAGGATTTAAATAATATAACAGAAAGTGAATTTAGAATAATAGTCATAAAATTAATCGCTGGGCTTGAAAACAGTATACAGGACAGCAGAGAATCTCTTGCCATAAAGATCGAGGGACTAAGGAACAGTCACGAGGAGTTGAAAAACGCTTTAAACGAAATGCAAAACAAAATGGAAACCACGATGGCTCGGCTTGAAGAGGCAGAGGAGAGAATAGGTGAACTAGAAGATAAAGTTATGGAGAAAGAGGAAGCTGAAAGAAAGAGAGATAAAAAAATCCAGGAGTATGAGGGGAAAATTAGAGAACTAAGTGATACACTAAAAAAAAATAATATACGCATAATTGGTATCCCAGAGGAGGAAGAGAGAGGGAAAGGTGCTGAAGGGGTACTTGAAGAAATTATAGCTGAGAACTTCCCTGAACTGGGGAAGGAAAAAGGCATTGAAATCCAAGAGGCACAGAGAACTCCCTTCAGACGTAACTTGAATCGATCTTCTGCACGACATATCATAGTGAAACTGGCAAAATACAAGGATAAAGAGAAAATTCTGAAAGCACAAGGGATAAACGTGCCCTCACATATAAAGGGAGACCTATAAGACTCGTGACTGATCTCTCCTTTGAAACTTGGCAGGCCAGAAAGGCTTGGCACAATATCTACAGTGTGCTAAACAGAAAAAATATGCAGCCGAGAATCCTTTATCCAGCAAGTCTGTCATTTAGAATAGAAGGAGAGATAAAGGTCTTCCCAAACAAACAAAAACTGAAGGAATTTGTCACCACGAAACCAGCCCTACAAGAGATCCTAAGGGGGATCCTGTGAGACAAAGTACCAGAGACATCACTACAAGCATAAAACATACAGACATCACAATGACTCTAAACCCATATCTTTCTATAATAACACTGAATGTAAATGGATTAAATGCGCCAACTAAAAGACATAGGGTATCAGAATGGATAAAAAAACAAGACCCATCTATTTGCTGTCTACAAGAGACTCATTTTAGATCTGAGGACACCTTTAGATTGAGAGTGAGGGGATGGAGAACTATTTATCATGCTCCTGGAAGCCAAAAGAAAGCTGGAGTAGCCATACTTATATCAGACAAACTAGACTTTAAATTAAAGGCTGTAACAAGAGATGAAGAAGGGCATTATATAATAATCACAGGGTCTATCCACCAGGAAGAGCTAACTATTATAAATGTCTATGCGCCAAATACCCGAGCCCCCAGATATATAAAACAATTACTCAGAAACATAAGCAACCTTATTGATAAGAATGTGGTCATTGCAGGGGACTTTAACACCCCACTTACAGAAATGGATAGATCATCTAGACACACAGTCAATAAAGAAACAAGGGCCCTGAATGATACATTGGATCAGATGGACTTGACAGATATATTTAGAACTCTGCATCCCAAAGCAACAGAATATACTTTCTTCTCGAGTGCACATGGAACATTCTCCAAGATAGATCATATACTGGGTCACAAAACAGCCCTTCCTAAGTTTACAAGAATTGAAATTATACCATGCATACTTTCAGACCACAATGCTATGAAGCTTGAAATCAACCACAGGAAAAAGTCTGGAAAACCTCCAAAAGCATGGAGGTTAAAGAACACCCCACTAACGAATGAGTGGGTCAACCAGGCAATTAGAGAAGAAATTAAAATATATATGGAAACAAACGAAAATGAAAATACAACAATACAAACGCTTTGGGACGCAGCGAAGGCAGTCCTGAGAGGAAAATACATTGCAATCCAGGCCTATCTCAAGAAACAAGAAAAATCCCAAATACAAAATCTAACAGCACACCTAAAGGAAATAGAAGCAGAACAGCAAAGGCAGCCTAAACCCAGCAGAAGAAGAGAAATAATAAAGATCAGAGCAGAAATAAACAATATAGAATCTAAAAAAACGGTAGAGCAGATCAACGAAACCAAGAGTTGGTTTTTTGAAAAAATAAACAAAATTGACAAACCTCTAGCCAGGCTTCTCAAAAAGAAAAGGGAGATGACCCAAATAGATAAAATCATGAATGAAAATGGAATGATTACAACCAATCCCTCAGAGATACAAACAATTATCAGGGAATACTATGAAAAATTATATGCCAACAAATTGGACAACCTGGAAGAAATGGACAAATTCCTAAACACCCACACTCTTCCAAAACTCAATCAGGAGGAAATAGAAAGCTTGAACAGACCCATAACCAGCGAAGAAATTGAATCGGTTATCAAAAATCTCCCAACAAATAAGAGTCCAGGACCAGATGGCTTCCCAGGGGAGTTCTACCAGACGTTTAAAGCAGAGATAATACCTATCCTTCTCAAGCTATTCCAAGAAATAGAAAGGGAAGGAAAACTTCCAGACTCATTCTATGAAGCCAGTGTTACTTTGATTCCTAAACCAGACAGAGACCCAGTAAAAAAAGAGAACTACAGGCCAATATCCCTGATGAATATGGATGCAAAAATTCTCAATAAGATACTAGCAAATCGAATTCAACGGCATATAAAAAGAATTATTCACCATGATCAAGTGGGATTCATTCCTGGGATGCAGGGCTGGTTCAACATTCGCAAATCAATCAACGTGATACATCACATTAACAAAAAAAAAGAGAAGAACCATATGATCCTGTCAATCGATGCAGAAAAGGCCTTTGACAAAATCCAGCACCCTTTCTTAATAAAAACCCTTGAGAACGTCGGGATAGAAGGAACATACTTAAAGATCATAAAAGCCATTTATGAAAAGCCCACAGCTAACATCATCCTCAACGGGGAAAAACTGAGAGCTTTTTCCCTGAGATCAGGAACACGACAGGGATGCCCACTCTCACCGCTGTTGTTTAACATAGTGCTGGAAGTTCTAGCATCAGCAATCAGACAACAAAAAGATATCAAAGGCATCAAAATTGGCAAAGATGAAGTCAAGCTTTCACTTTTTGCAGATGACATGATATTATACATGGAAAATCCGATAGACTCCACCAAAAGTCTGCTAGAACTGATACATGAATTCAGCAAAGTTGCAGGATACAAAATCAATGTACAGAAATCAGTTGCATTCTTATACACTAACAATGAAGCAACAGAAAGACAAATAAAGAACCTGATCCCATTCACAACTGCACCAAGAAGCATAAAATACCTAGGAATAAATCTAACCAAAGATGTAAAAGATCTGTATGCTGAAAACTATAGAAAGCTTATGAAGGTAATTGAAGAAGATATAAAGAAATGGAAAGACATTCCCTGCTCATGGACTGGAAGAATAAATATTGTCAAAATGTCAATACTACCCAAAGCTATCTACACATTCAATGCAATCCCAATCAAAATTGCACCAGCATTCTTCTCGAAACTAGAACAAGCAATCCTAAAATTCATGTGGAACCACAAAAGGCCCCGAATAGCCAAAGTAATTTTGAAGAAGAAGACCAAAGCAGGAGGCATCACAATCCCAGACTTTCGCCTCTACTACAAAGCTGTCATCATCAAGACAGCATGGTATTGGCATAAAAACAGACACATAGACCAATGGAATAGAATAGAAACCCCAGAACTAGACCCACAAACGTATGGCCAACTCATCTTTGACAAAGCAGGAAAGAACATCCAATGGAAAAAAGACAGTCTCTTTAACAAATGGTGCTGGGAGAACTGGACAGCAACATGCAGAAGGTTGAAACTAGACCACTTTCTCACACCATTCACAAAAATAAACTCAAAATGGATAAAGGACCTGAATGTGAGACAGGAAACCATCAAAACCTTAGAGGAGAAAGCAGGAAAAGACCTCTCTGACCTCAGCCGTAGCAATCTCTTACTCGACACATCCCCAAAGGCAAGGGAATTAAAAGCAAAAGTGAATTACTGGGACCTTATGAAGATAAAAAGCTTCTGCACAGCAAAGGAAACAACCAACAAAACTAAAAGGCAACCAACGGAATGGGAAAAGATATTTGCAAATGACATATCGGACAAAGGGCTAGTATCCAAAATCTATAAAGAGCTCACCAAACTCCACACCCAAACAACAAATAACCCAGTGAAGAAATGGGCAGAAAACATGAATAGACACTTCTCTAAAGAAGACATCCGGATGGCCAACAGGCACATGAAAAGATGTTCAACGTCGCTCCTTATCAGGGAAATACAAATCAAAACCACACTCAGATATCACCTCACGCCAGTCAGAGTGGCCAAAATGAACAAATCAGGAGACTATAGATGCTGGAGAGGATGTGGAGAAACGGGAACCCTCTTGCACTGTTGGTGGGAATGCAAATTGGTGCAGCCGCTCTGGAAAGCAGTGTGGAGGTTCCTCAGAAAATTAAAAATAGACCTACCCTATGGCCCAGCAATAGCACTGCTAGGAATTGACCCAAGGGATACAGGAGTACTGATGCATAGGGGCACTTGTACCCCAATGTTTATAGCGGCACTCTCAACAATAGCCAAATTATGGAAAGAGCCTAAATGTCCATCAACTGATGAATGGATAAAGAAATTGTGGTTTATATACACAACGGAATACTACGTGGCAATGAGAAAGAATGAAATATGGCCTTTTGTAGCAACGTGGATGGAACTGGAGAGTGTGATGCTAAGTGAAATAAGCCATACAGAGAAAGACAGATACCATATGTTTTCACTCTTATGTGGATCCTGAGAAACTTAACAGAAACCCATGGGGGAGGGGAAGAAAAAAAAAAAAAAGAGGTTAGAGTGGGAGAGAGCCAAAACATAAGAGACTGTTAAAAACTGAGAACAAACTGAGGGTTGATGCGGGGTGGGAGGGAGGGGAGGGTGGGTGATGGGTATTGAGGAGGGCACCTTTTGGGATGAGCACTGGGTGTTGTATGGAAACCAATTTGACAATAAATTTCATATATTTAAAAAAATAAATAAATAAATAAAACTCATGAAAAAAATAAAAATAAAAAAAATAAAAAAATAAAAAATGAAAAGAAAGACACGAATTATCAGGTAGTGAAATATTTACAAAAGGCACATACTTGAAATCCTAAAATCACATCCCTACCTAAAAATATAGTTTGTATCCTTCGAAATAAGATGAACATAATTTTTTACCATAACATCAAATTTCTGTTAAGTACAAGACTGCAGACTAATCACCACCATCATCTTCTTCAAAGAGAAAACCTTCAGCTTTGTTACCTGCAGAAGTCAATAAAGGGATCAAAATGAATGTGAAACTGCAAACTTCATATTTAGCCCATGACATGAACCAACAGTTGCAGATATTTAGATTTTTTTAAATATCTAGGAAATTTTCTCTTCCAACTCATAAATTTAGAAAGGTAAATAGGAAGTTAAACAAGTATGCATGCCAACAATACATAGAAAGAATTATATACCACAACCAAGTGGAATTTATCCCAGGTATTCGAGTCTGTTTTACTTGCAGATGACATGATACTCCATATAGAAAACCCTAAAGACTCCACCAAAAAAACTACTAGGAACTAATAAATGAATTCAGTAAAATTGCAGAACAAAAATATCAATATACAGAAATCCACTGCATTTCTATACACTAATAATGAAGTAGCAGAAAGAGAAATTAAGAAAAAAGCTCCATTTATAACTGTACCAAAAATAATAAAATATCTAGGAATAAACTTAACCAAAGAGGTGAAAACCTGTACACTGAAAAGTATAAGACGCTGATGAAAGAAATTGAAGATGACACAAACAAACAAAAAGATAATCCATGCTCATGAGTTGGAAGAACAGATATCATTAAAAAGTCCACACTACTCAAAGCAATCTACAGATTTAATGCAACCCCTATCAGAATACCAGTAGCATTTTTCACCAAAGTAGAACAAATAATCCTAAAATTTGTATGGAACTACAAAGACCCCAAATAGCAAAAGCAACCTTGAAAAAGAAGAACAAAACTTGAGGTATCACAATCCCAAATATCAAGATATACTACAAAGCTATAGTAATCAAAACAGTATGGTACTGTCACAAAAAGAGACACATAGAAGAATAGAACAAAATATAGAGAGCCCAGAAATAAACCCATGATTAAGTGACCAATTATTCTTTAATAAAGGAGGCAAGAATATGCAATGGGAAAAAGTCTCTTCAACAAATGGTGTTGGAAAAACTGGACAGCCACATGCCAAAGAATGAAACTGGACCATTTTCTTACACCACACACAAAAATAAACTCAAAATGAATTAAGGACCTAAATGTAAGATCTGAATCTATAAAAACCCTAGAAGAGAGCACAGGCAGTAATTTCTCTGACATCAGTCATGCAATATTTTTCTAAATATATCTCCTGGGACAAGGAAAGCAAAAGCAAAAATAAACTCTAAGAAGGACTACATCAAAATAAAAAGCTTCTACAAAAAAAAATCAACAAAACTAAAAGGCAACCTACTGAATGGGAGAAGGTTTTTGAAAATAATATTTTAAATAATGGGTTACTATCCAAAACACGTAAAGAACTTATACAACTCAACATTAAAAAACCCACAAATAATCCAATTAAAAATGGGCAGAAGATATGAACAGACATTTCTTTAAAGAAACAACCTTGGGTGGCTCAATTGGTTGAGCGTCCAACCTCGGCTGAGGTCATGATCTCCTGGTCTGTGAGTTTGAGCCCCACGCTGGGCTCTGTGCTGACAGCTCAGAGCCTGGAGCCTGCTTTGGATTCTGTCTCCATCTGTCTCTGCCCTTCCCCTGCTCATTCTCTCTCTCTCTCTCTCTCTCTCTCTCTCTCAAAAGGATAAATAAAACATAAAAAAGAAGAAGACATCCATATGGCCAATAGACACATGAGAAGATTCTCAAAATCACTCATCATCAGGGAAATGCAAATCAATACCACAATGAGATGTCAGAATGGCTAAATTCAAAAACACAAGAAATAACAAGTGTTGGTAAGAATGTGGAAAAAAAGGGACACTTGGGTAGACCAGTGGGACTGCAAACTGGTACAGCCACTGTGGAAAACAATATGGACGTTCTTCAAAAAATTAAAAACAGAATTACCATATGATCCAATAATTCCACTAGTGGGTATTTACCCAAGGAATATGAAAACACTAAATTCAAATAAGATATATACACCCCTATGCTTATTGTAGTATTTTTATTTACAGATATGGAAGCAATCCAAGTATCCATCAATAGATGAATGGATAAAGAAGATGTGATATATTTATATGTATACACACACACACACACACACACACACACACACACACACACCCCACAATGGAATATTAGCCATAAAACAGAAGGAACTCTTGCCATTTGCAACAACATGGATGGATCTAGAGGGTATAATGCTAAATGAAATAAGTCAGTCAGAGAAAGACAAATACTATATGATTTCACTCATATTTGGAATTTTAAAAACAAAACAGATGAACAAAGGAAAAAAGAGACAAACCAAGAAACAGATTCTTAACTATATAGAACAAACTGATGGTTACCAGAGGGGAGGTGGGTGGGTGCATGGGTGAAATAGGTGAAGAAAATTATTGTACACGTATCATGATGAGCACTGAGTAATATACAGAATTACTGCATCACTGTGTTGTATACCTGAAACTAATATAACACTGTATGTTAATTATACTGGAAATAAAATTTTAAAAATCAATTTAATGTAACCCATCACATTAACAGGATATAAATGAAAAGTCACGTGATCATACCAATAAATGCAGAAAAACATTTGACAAAATCCAACACCTATTCATGATAAAAACTCTCAGTAAACTAAGAATAGAGGGAAACTCCCCCAACTTGATGAAGAACATCTACAAAATATCTATAACTAACATCAAACTTAATGATGAGAAATTAGAAGCTTCTCACAAAGATCAGGAACAAGGGAGGGATATCCCCTCTCACCATTCTCTTTCAACATTGTACTGGGAGTTCTAGGTAATAAGAAAAGAAAGAAAGGGAAGGGAAGGAAAGGAAAGGAAAAGGTATACAGTTAGGAAGAAAGAATTAAAATGCCTTTGTTCACAGATGATCATCTACACAGAAAATCTGAAAGAATCAGCCACAACAAAATAACCTCCTGGAACTAACAAGCAAGTGTAGCAAGGTTAGAATACAAGGTTAATATACAAAAGTCCATCTGTCTCCTGCATAACAGCAATGAACAAGTGGAATTTGAAATTTAAAAAAATACCATTTATAATAGCACCCCAAATTACTTAGGTATAAAGCTAACAAAATATGAACAAGATCTCTATGAGGAAACTATAAAAGTCTGATGAATGTAATCAAAGAACTAAATAAATGGAGAGATAGTCTATGTTCACTGACAGGAAGACTCAATATTGTCAAGATGTCATTTCTTTCAGACTTGATCTATGGAATCACAATCAAATCAATCCCAATCAATCAAATTACAATCAAAATCCCAGCAAGTTATTTTGTGGATTATCAATAAATTGATTCTGAAGTTTATATGATGAGGTAAAACACCCAGAATAGTCATAACACTATTAAAGAAGAACAAAGCTGGAGGAATGACATTACCCAACTTTAAGATTCACTATGAAGCTATAATAATCAAGACAGCATGGTACTGGTCAAAGAACAGACAAATAGATCCATGGAACAGAATAGAGGGCCCAGAAATAGACTACCCATAAATATAGTCAACTGGTTTCTGATAAAGGAGCAAATATAAAACAGTGGGGCAAACATCATCTTTCCACCCAACTAGGCTGTAACAACTGGACATTCACATGCAAACAGATCGACTGAAACACAGACTTCATACCCTTCTCGAAAATTAACTCAAAATGGATAACAGACCTAGATATAAGGCACAAAACTATAAAACTCCTAAAAGATAACACAAGATAAAACCTGGGTGAGTTAGATATAGCAATAACTTTTCAGATACAACACCACAAGTACAATCCATGAAAAAAAATAATGGGTAAACTGGACTTCATTAAAATTAAAAACTTGTGCTCTGTGAAAGACAATGTCAAGGGATTGAGAAGATAAGCCACAGACTGGGAGAAATATTTGCAAAAGACACATCTGATAAAAGACTGTTATTCAAGATATATAAAGAACTCTTTCAACTCAACAGTAACAAAACAAACAGACTGATTTTAAAATGAGCCAGGAGTGCCTGGTAGGCTTAGTCAGTTAAGTATCCAACTCTTGATTTCAGCCCAGGTCATGATTTCATCATTTGTGAGATCTCACCCAACGTCAGGCTCTGTGCTGACAGCATGGTGCCTGCTTGGGATTCTCTCTCTCCTCTCTCTCTGCCTCTCTCTCAAAATAAATAAATAAACATTAAATTTTAAAAAATGGGTCAAAGACCTTTAACAGATCCCTCACCAAAGAAGATATACAGACGGCAAATAAACATATGAAAATCTGTTTCACATCATATGTCATCAGGGAAAAACAAATTAAAATAACAAGATACCACTACCCACCTATTAGAATGGCCAAAATCCCAGAAAACTGGCAACACCAAATGATGGTAAGGACATGGAGAAACAGAAATTTTCACTTATTGCTAGTGGGAATGCAAAATAGTACAGTCACTTTGGAAGATAATTTGGCAGTTTCTTACAAAATAAAATATACTCTTATACCATCCATCAATCATCCTTCTTGGCATTTACCCAAAAGACATGAAAACCTTTGTCCATACAAAAACCTGCATATAGATGCTTACAGCAGCTTTATTCATGATTACCAAAACTTGGACACAAACCATGAAGAGACATAGAGGAACCTTAAATGAATATTACTCAATGAAAGAAGCCAGTCTGAAAAGGCTACATACTATAGGATTCCAACATTCGAAACAGGCAAAACTATTCCAGAGACAGTAAAAGGATAAGTGGTGGCCAAGGGTTGCGGTTGGGAAGAGATGAACAGGCAGAACACAGAGGGGTTTTAAGGCAGTGAAACTTCTCTGTACGATATTATAATAACAGATGTATGTGAATATACATTTGTCCAAACCCATAGAATGAATGCAGAGCACCCAGCATGAACTGTAATATGCACTCTGAACTCTGAGTGATTGTGATGGAGGTCAATGTAGCTCCAATTACAGCACATGTACCACTCTGGTGGAGGATGTTGCTAACAGGAGGCTATGCACATGTGGGGGTCGGGAGTCTTAAAAAATAGTCTAATAAATAAATATGCAAGCACGTATGACGTATGATGTGTGTGTGTGTGCGTGTGTGTGTAATCCTTTCATTACTTTTAACGGTAGTTGAAAGGATGAGTGAAATGGGCCAATAGACCCCCAGATAACAGCATTTCCTGTGCGCCCAGCCCCACCATGGCCTGCGTGAGACCATCTCCTGCCAGCTTAACTCAGCATGTTCCACTCAGCATTGGTTGCAAAGACAACCCTCTGTTCCTCTGAATTCTGAAAGGCTATCCACTAATATAAACGGTCTTGCTTGTTAAGGGGCCTGTAATGAATGTTTATTTCACATCTATTCTTCCTCAGCTTTTCTATAACCAGAGTGACTTTGCTGCCCTCCGATTTCAGCCTTTTCATTCTCCAAGGCCAAATTTACATTGGTCGTTAATAATATCCTGGTTCATTCTGACCAGCTACACACATAAACCTCTTCCACCTCTGCATCATAAACGCACCCTACACTAACTTTATTGTCATTATTTTCTGCTGTCAGTCTCATATTGGAATAGGCGACATTGCTCTACTTTGTCATGGTGAAAAGTTTATCCTGCAAATTTTCAGTTTCTTAGGTCTTCCGTGAATGGCTGTGCTTTTCTCATGTGTGCTTCCAGGCATCTCCAGGGCTCTGCATTTTAACTTCGTACTTCTAAAAGCATCTGTACAGAGATAATATTAATGTTATTGCAACAGACAGGCAGAGCCTCATTTCTCTCTGCTTTGACTGAAAATGCCTGTTCGTAGTGAAAATGTGCAGACACTGGCATTTTTGTGTGAGGGTCCAGCCATTGGCGGCAAGAAGAAATAAGATACAGCTGCCAGATGGTTTGGTTTAAAGAAAAAAAAAAAGGACCAGTCAAATTGACTGGTGATCCACAACCATTAATATTATTTTCCCAAAGGATCCTTTACTCTGAAGCTGGGAAAAACTCCTAAGTGCGCTCCCAGTTGCTTGGCAGAGTGGGGGATTTGAAGGTCACTTATCTCTCCAAATAACTACTTACCCAAACATGTGATATGTTTGATATGATATCAATATGATATACAACTGCTGATCATATTCAATGTTTTTAAACACATGATTTAGAATCAGAGTAAGAAGGCAGAAAGTAATAGAAAGACACTTGGATTAGATGTTAAGTTCTAGTCTCTACCGTTAATTGATGATCCTTACTGCAGCCCTAAGCCCCAGTTTACTCCCCTGTATAATGGGGATAAAAAATCTGCTCTGACTAGGTCATAGTCATAGGGTTGTTTAAACAGTTCATGATAAAAATGCACAGGAATGAACTCTATAAACTACCTAGTGCTACAGAATATAAGTTGTTGCCATACTATTAAAACAGAAGTTCCTGGGAAAACGACAACAGGAATCTATGAGTAGAATCAGCAGACTGGCTTTCTGTAGATCATCCACGCTGCAACTTTCATTGTGTTATTTTTATTAGCATGATTCTCCTTACGTTGTTTTCTCTATTTTTTTTATCCCCAATCAACCCTAAAGCAGAGATGTCTTACAATAATAAATCATGTTTAGGAAAAAAATCTGGTGCAAAGCAATGGTATTATAAATTTTCACCATGCACATTGGCAACAAGAATTTCAGTACAAAATAATTTATTGCCATCCCATTAGTTTATGTAATAGAGACGGTCACGCTGAGTCAACACTGCTTTTTCACTTTACACTTCCACTCAGTGTTTCCATGAGGGTCTCAGTGATCCTCAGCCTGACTAATGAAGGTGCTGCCTTCCCACCAGCCCCTGCTCCTTACCTCTGGATCTGCGGACTCTAAGCTCCTTAAGGTCAGTGACCTCTTCCCTCTGACCTCTAGCAGCCGACCAGCTCATTTTCTCCATCGCAGTAGAATGGGATTGAAACTTGCCACATGAGTGGGTGAGGCTGGCACATCTCTTCTCCCCTAAAGCACTGCTGGTGGAGGCAACAGAGAGAGTCACATCCCACATCTGGTCAAGACTACACTCAACAGCTCCAGATTCCTGTGCCCATTAAATGCAGTAACTTTTTTCCTAAGAAATAATCAACGAGTAAATAAATGTAATGTCATTTGCCCTGAACGATGCTGTTCTCAACGTGAGGTTTCTCTACCGCCTCTGTACTGCACATTTTGGAACAGCAGCATTCAGGAACATTTTAAAAGCCAAAACGATGGAGCGCGCCCTGGGTTGCTCAGTTAAGCATCTAACTCTTGATTTTGGCTCAGGTCATGACCTCACGGTTTGTGAGCATAAGTCCTGCATGAGAGTCTGTGCTAATGGCTTGGAGCTTGCTTGGGGTCCTCTCTCTATCCCTTTCTCTCTGCCTCTCCCTTTCTTTCTTTCCTTTTCTTTCTTTCTTTCTTTCTTTCTTTCTTTCTTTCTTTCTTTCTTTCTTTCTTGCTCTCTCTCTCCCTCTCCCTCTCTCAAAAATAAACATTTAAAAGCTTAAAGCAAGTATCTTGCAGAGCTCTACAAATTACTACACATAGCACTACAATATTTTAAAATTTCTATTTCTAAGCTATTTTTCCATCTCCAACAGAAGAAGCTCACTTTTTAACAGAAGTCTGCTATAACCACTAAGTGAACTACAACTCTGTAATCTTTAACTGAGTCCCTCATTAGGTCCTAACAACTACGGACATATAAGCAACGATTATGACTTTTAAAAGAACCATGATATTGAGTAGCCATGAACATGAAACTATGAGGTTATAATTATAAAATAAATGAGGCTTGGAGCACATTAAGAATTTCAATTAAAAACACACAATAAGGGATACTGCCCCAGAATTATATTTGTCTAGTTGATCTGCAGCATTCATATTATGCAGCCTAACAAAACCTGGGAATAACAGAAGAAAAATGTGCAGTACTGAAATCACAAGAATTGAAGTCAAAATAAGTAGGTTCCATTCCAACGTCTGCCATTTGCTAGTCATGCGACACAAGACAAGTTACTTTGCTTTCTTGGATCCAGTCTGTTGGTCTATATAGTATCTCCTAGGTTGTCGTGGGGTTGAAAAATGTTACGACAGAAAGTGTACATTTTTCTAAACTCTGTGTTCTCATTGTTTTTACTTTTTTCTTTAAATGTTTACTTATTTATTTTGAGAGAGACAGTGTGTGCAAGGGGGTGAGGGGCAGAGAGAAGGAGAGAATCCTATTCTGCTTTTAAAACATGGTTTGCAAGAAATGGATTAAATCAGGAAATTCGCTTTTTATTTTGGTTATTTTGTTCTTTCTGAAGGCCGAGCTCTTCACACATACTTTTACTTTAATGACTTTATTCAAACAGGCATCCATTACCCCCAAACAACTAGATCTTTGCAATGCAATTACCCATCACAAGGATAAGGCATTCTCTTCAGGCAGATGCTACTTTATTGCTAAACTTTTTCAGGCACTTTATGAAAGTAACTTCAGACATGGTTTAGTTTTGAGGATAGGCTGTGACATGAACAATAAAAAAGCAAAATTTTAAATATGATAGGATGCCTCCCTGCTCACGTATTCAGACGCTGAAAGCCCAGCCAACTTGGGCAAAGGCGAGTAGCTTTCCAAGGCAATTGCTAAGCCTTAGTATCTGGAGCAACCAGCCACCTAATGTGAAATTCTTTTCATCTTCTCTCCACACTCCTGTGAAAACCAGGAGGATTTCTGAAAGGCACAGAGATTCTCAATCATTGCAACGAGGCAGCTTTCTTCTAGTTAGAGCTCATGAGAAGAAGGACAATTTCCTGTTAAACCTAACACAGAAGATGACAGGGAAGGAGGCGAGCTGATGGCACGAAATACATATGCAAACCCTCCCTCGGAAGCTTGCTTTTCACTATCTTGTACAAAGTTAATGGAAACCAGGGAACTACCATTCCAGAATCGTCGCCCCTTTAATCCTTAATAACCAAATAAAAATGGACAGCCTGTATTCAGGAGCAGCTCTAGCAAGCAGATCTCCAGGAGACAAGGCTCCCTACAGACTTTCCCTTGATCTTAAAGCTTAACTTGAAACATTTATATGCACGGAGCACCTGGCCAGGAGATGTGAGAAGGCCTTTTTTTCACCTTGGCTCTATTTCTTTCTTTAATAATGAATTCTCAGCTTTCTTTCTTTCCCTTCCTGGAAACTGATTTCATTCTAAATAATGTTTTTTGTTCTTTCTTAATAGTTTAAGAAAAGCAAGACAAACTTGAAAACCCCCCATTAACACCCATCAGGTTCCCTGCCTGCCGATCAGTATCATCTTTGCTTTAGGAAAGATGAAGCGGAAGTCAGGGTAGGTTAATTCCAATCAGGTTGAGAGCTTCTTTTGTTTGAATTCAAAGGACTCAGGTTAACCTATTATGCAATTTAGTATCAACTGGCTACACAGATCGTCTGTCTTCACACACCTCACTGGGTGAAGAGGTGATGAGCTCAGGAACCTGATGGTACTGGCTTAAATACTCAGGAGTCTGAATTACGTCAGACATTTAACCCAGGAGGAAAGCTGGTCCTGAAATGGTAAGGCCATCTGGGTCACATCCTCAACAAGGATACAAGGCATTTAATAGCGAACATACACACAGAGTCAGCTATACAGCGCTTCTCCCAAACCAGGTCAAACCCAAGACAGAAACCATACAGCTACTTTGAAATAAATGTATTTAAAGAAAGGAGTAGTAGTTCGTAAGTAACCTCTCTCCGCCCTTTCCTACTTCATCCTACAAAATATGTTTCAGGAGATTTACCCAAAGATACACAATACAAAAGGATACCATAAACAGTTGAAATCGGAGCAAAGGGGGAAATAGGTGAAAAAGCAAATGCCAAAGAAGTTATTTCACTTCATATTACATTTAATCACATTTAATTACATATTCTATGTAAACGAGAACCATTCACTCCTGTGCAGCTGCTGGAAGGTAGAAGGTGTAAACCTGTAAATTGCAGACCCTCTTGCAGTGCCTGTCATTGCCGGGGGTCCCCACACCTCCAGCCTCACCTGCTCTGAGCTCACTCTCCACTCCTGAGTAATGCTTCTATAAAGCAAACTGGATCGGGTCTTATTCCCACTCGCAGCACATTGACGGCTTCCTGCTGTATTTGGGGTAAGGTCAGAATTCCTCCCTGTAGCTTACACAGTTCTCATGGCCTGGCCCCTCACTGCTCTCAGCCCCGTCTCGGGGTCCCCTGCCACTCCGCCCTCCCCTCCGGCCACACCAAATCTCTGTCAGCAATTCCCATGTGCCGTTCCCTGCGCAGCTTGGCCTCTCCACTGGGTGAACTTGCACTTCTTCCTCCAGTTCTGAGTTCATCTCCAGTTTACGTGCTCCTAAAACATGCCCCCACCCCTCCTCCCTCATCATGGCATCTGTCACACTTCACCATTTACTTAACAGCTTGCTTCTGCTGTCTGGTTTAACACTCTCTGACAATAGGAACCAGGTCTAGGTTGCTCTGTATTTTATTCCCAGTATCTAGCGGAGAGTGCTTGACGTACGATTACTGTTTAACTGTATGTTATTATTTGTTGAGTGAATAAATAATAACAACAATAACCAACATCTATTAAGCATTGACCAGGAGCCACAAAAGACGCCCAATGTTTTCCTTTAATTACCTTTGTGAGAAAAAAGAACTACTCTTCACAGTAAAGTCACGAGGCAGATTATTACCATCTTCATTGTACAGACGAGGAAACTGAGGCTTCTCATGTCACCATGGGTGCTAAGCTGCCAACCTGGGCCTTTCTGATTCTCAGGTTTGAGCTCTAACCACTACCTTATACCACCTTTCTAATGATGTATGATGCTTCCTTACAGCCTAAACAAAAAAGGAACAACGCTCAGTTACAAGATTTATAGCATCTTAAAAACAAAACAAAACAAAAACAAAAAACATGCACCAACAGTTGGGGAGAATCATGGTTTTTCCTAGATTCTGAAACTTAGAATACTTTCTCCCCTGGGTCATTCTCCAGTGTCCTGATTTTGTGGATGGCAGCTTGGGAATCCCTGCCGTGAGTACAAAAGCAGATTTTATAGAGCCTCTTCCTAGAATGTCCCTCAGTACATGCCAGGGGCACCAATAAAAGCATACGAGAGTCTGTTCTCTACCAGGGAAAATACACAGTTCTCTGATCTGGCTTAAACCAAGAGCTTAGTTAATTCCCCAAAATCAAACCTAGCAAATATTCGTGTTGTTGTTTCAAGACATTTTCCCCTTGGGAAGGGAGGGGAAGCAGACAGCCGGTGGGAAAGAAAGGCAAGGACCAGGACTGGTGGCCCTCTCTGACCTGGGAGAGTAATGACCTGTGTGCCGGGAACTGGCTTTGCCAGTTGGGTCTTGCTGTGGGATCTCGGAAAAAAAACAAACAACAAACTGGTGTCTGGGCCCAGTTTCCTTCTCTGCAACCGGGAGATCCCGGTGTTGAGAGTCCTTGCTGATCTAATGTTCCCTCGGTGGTCAGTGGCCGCTCTCCCCAGGCGGTGTCATCTTCTGTGGTTTTGTTTAGAAGTGAAAACCCTGTTCGCCATCTAAAAACTTACATTTGTTTGGGTCTCGGTCATCAACACAGAGAAAGAACTAACCAAGCAATTCTTGCTACCCTCTGTGTGCTGCCACAGAGGTGAAAAGCCCTTGGCCACAGAAAATCACACACACACATACACACACACTACCTCCTTTTCTAATGGGTGTAACTGGCCCCTTTAGGATCCAGTGCCATTTGCACATTTGCTTTCTGAGTCGGCCGGAAGAGTTGTTTCTGAAGCCACTACGCCTTTACCAACTATTGCTGGTCTGTGCTCCCTACCTGGGAAGCATTTCTCCCTAAAACCCGGTTATGGCTGTGTTGCTCCAACTTATCTGCAGCACTGTGAATGGAAATCTTAGATTTTGTGAAGAGAGAAGTCTGTAAAGGAAGCAAATTTTCCCTTTAATCACCTCATTGTAACATCTCAGCAAAATCAGTGAAATATGTTGGTCTTTTCCATTTAAAGCCATGTACCTATGCATATGTTTTTAAAAATACACACTTCTTGTCTTGTAGACATTTGCAGTTATTTTCCAACTTTTAAATTACCCTCATAAAATGGCTCTGCAGTGAGTAAACAGTGGAAAGTCTGAACAAAACAGACTCCCTCTTCCCAAGAAGACATGACAAAAACTATTATACACAAAAAAAATCTGAAAACTCCAGGATAAGAGAGGCTGGAATCTTCAGACTATTTACAACCCACTTGTTTGTTTTTAAGGGATTTGTTAAGTAAATGAGTCTCATTCTATCAACTGGGAGTGAACAAAGCCACCCACTTACAGGACATGCAATTTTCTTCTTCCTGCTAGGCAACCACAACACTTAGAATTATTCAACAGTAGGTTTATACTATATTTCTATGTATGATTTTCAGTATATTATTCTGAATTTCTTTTAACTCAACATTTACTAGTTATTTAACATCATCTTGATTTCAGTCCAATCCTCCATAAATAAAGGAAATGGTAAAAAGTTCAAAACAATTCGGAAGAAAAAACTGAGCTAGTTGAGAAGTAAGTTCAAACTTCAAAAGCAAAATGACAAACACAAAAAACAAAGGAATTTGGTATGTTTGCCTTGGCAAAAAAAAAAGGGGGGGTGTTCTCTATTTTTTTAGTAAGAAAAAAAATAATCACTTAAATTTGTGAAGGGAAATTTAGGTTAGACTTCTAAAGAACACAATCTTCTTGTGTAAAAGGCAGTATGTGTACTGTCTCTAGGGGAATTGAAACTCAGTAGATCCTCATCTTGGGGAGGGAGGAGGCAGACCTCTGAAACAAAGCTGCATCTCCAAGAAGCATCGTGGAATGCAGTTAATGATTTCTGAAAGTCAGTTCCTTCCAGCCCTAAGGACTGGCAACTCACCCGCCATTTAGTGAACAGCCCTTACTTAGTGGAGGGTGGCCTAGTGCCTTAAAAGAATAAGCACATCTCTCATGGTCCCTGCTCATCTGTACATACAGACCTCAAAAACCTTTGGTGCTGAATTAATGCCAAGGGTCTCACTTAATGCCACTTAAGTGGCACAGCCCATCTTCCATTAGTGGCAGGTAAGGAGAGGCCCCATTTCTTTTTTAGCAACCAGGTTTACAAGCAAAAAGAAAAATTGCCCATGCTCATCCCAAACTTTTCGAAAGCTTGTCAAAATAAGGGACAGTGGAAGCACACAACATAACAAAATGCAAACACCAAACCTAGTCCTTCGAAAAAACTCCTCAGCATTCCCTACGTGGTTCAATCACGCTGCTCATTAAACAAGTCATTTTAATACTCACTGTCAGCCCAATCTTCCAGGTGCCAGGATTTCCTTTTGAAGACAGAAGGTACGCTATGGGCCAGCTTTGCAGAAAGGTAAACATATGGAAACCAGAACAGGCTTTTCTGGTGCTTAAGATCTGGCACCTTCTAAATTTAGAGGCCTCCCCCTCTCTTTTTCTGGTTTAAAATATTTTTAAAATTTATTTTATTTTAATTTTTCAGTTTGCACAGAAACAAGGCGCTGCGAAACACACCTCAAGTGTCTTTTAAAAATTAAAACAGGATTGATTTGTAGTGTCAGTGATTCCTGCTAATCAAAATCACTGACAATTTTTCAGGAGGGAAGAGGTACGGTTTAACTCTCTCACTAGAGAGCACTGCTTCCTTTTTCTGTTTTGATCTAAATCTGAATATTTTCCTACAGATAATTCTCTTGCATTTTTTAAGGGAGAGGAACAGGGAATAAAACTCTCAGAAAATAAATGTTTATTTGGACACACAGATTCCTCTGGCTGGGCCTAGAGACACAGCGGCCCTCCAGGTCCCTCTGCTGGCCCGGCTAAGGGGGCGCTTCTTTCCTAAGTGCAGGTTCAAAGTCTCCAGCATCTAAGTTAAAACTTTCACAGTAGAATGTTCTGTTTACTCCGTTCCTGCTGCCAAGGACCAGCACTGGGATGCAGGAAGTGGTGAGTGTGGATACCACTTATGACAAGAAAAACAAGCATCTGTCCAAATGAGGATTCCTCTAAGTTGTGTAGCTGACTCTGAAACCAATGTGTATTTCAATTCATGTGCCATTTTCTGTGTTTTTTTTTTCCCTTTGCCATTGCGTTTAAAAAATTAGAAGTGAGGGGCGCCTGGGTGGCTCAGTCAGTCAAGATCTGACTCTTGATCTCAGTTCAGGTCATAATCTTACGATTTGTGAGACTGAGCCCTGTGTCGGGGTCTGCACAGATTATGCAGAGCCTGCTTGGGAGTCTTTCTCTCCCATTCTCCCTGCCCTTCCCCTGCTCTCTGTCTCTCTGTCAAAATAAATAGACATAAAAAAAATAGAAGTGACATCCAACATATAGGAATCTTTTTGTCTTTAAATTCAAGGATTTATCAAAGAAGCAGAGAAACAGAAAAAGAGGATTTAACAAAGGAATAAGTTTCCCAGAATCTTCTGTGAACAGCAGATTTAATGCTTTTAAACTGGAGAATCATGTTATGGAAACCTGGTATTCTTCTTTGAAAACAAAATTGTTCTCTATTAGTTTTAAAAGGTATCTTCACTTTAATTTTAAACTGTTTTAATGTTTTATTTATTTTTGAAAGACACAGAGAGAGTGAGAGGAGGGAAGGGGCAAAGAGACAGGGAGACACAGAATCCAAAGCAGGCTCCAGGCTCCAAGCTGTCAGCACAGAGCCCAATGCAGGGCTCAAACCCAAGAGATCATGACCTGAGCCGAAATGGATGCTTAACCAACTGAGCCACCCAGATGCCCCTGCACTTTATGAGGACCTTTATATAAACCCATGAATTAACACCAGAAAAGGGAGGTGTTCTTTTCTAATGCTGATCGATATTTTTAACTACAAAAAAGAAAAGATGATATTGGATAAAGGAAAAAATTCAAACAGGTCCAGGCAAATAATATATAAACTGTGATTACTTGGTCTCAAGCTATCACATTAAACCAGAAATTAAATAAAGATCAGAGCAAGTAATGACAGAGAGAGACTGAGATAGAGACACACAGAGACAGAGAAACAGAAGAGAAGAGAAGAAAATGAGAAAAGACAAAGAAAACAAGTATTCCATATAGCTGATGGGACCCCCAAATTTTTCAAAAGTGTCAATTCATGATTTTTAAAGATATACATCTCAATACTTAATGTGACAATAGAGGGACATCATTCTGGAATGTCTGACATTGTTCCTATACAAATCCACCACTCCCCAGTTTGAGAATCTTCCACTATGAGAAGCACATAGGAGAGGCAATACCATTAGCAAGCTGTCTTTCACATCAAATCAATTCCAGCCCATACGCAGATCTGATAACCTTTATTTAGGACATATAGGGTGAATAAATATTTCAGTTACTAGAGCTCTACTGTTATTATAGTGATTTCAACTTTTTCATAATTGAGATGCTTGAGTATTTTTAATTAAGGCTTTTTCTCTTAAAAAAGTGTATATGGCAATTTTTAGCTAAATTGAGTTAAAATTCATTTTATTTTGAGGATTCTGTTGCTGGAGAAATTAAGGGCACTAGGTCCACTTCCAAATTTATTGATAATCAAAAGCACGTGGAGGTGATTTTAAAAATCCAGACATTCCTGCCCCACTTTACACCTACTGAATCAGAATCCCTGGGGAAGAGTCTCCGTAATCTTTTACTTATTTAATATTATGTCTCTGGGTTTGGAGACCACTGCTCTAGGATGTTGTGAAATCAAGAAAGAGGTTAAATGATTTGAATTAAAAAAAAACAAACCATCCAACATCTGGGCAGGTCTCTGCAGCCACAAACACTAGAGGAACTGAGGCCATACATGTACAGTCTATAAGCACCAGGCACAAATGTCTGTTCTCCAAGGATGCAATGAAACAGAATGTTGTCAAGTTTCTTTCTAGGTAAGTAAATCACAAATTAGTAATTTAATGTGTTCTACCTTATTCCTATTATACGTAGTGATGCATTTAAATTATTAGCCTTTACTTTTTAATTTTTTTTTAACTTTGGTTGTCGGAATAATAGTTTATTGTAGCCAAAGCTGTAACATAAAAGGGCAATGTTGCCATCTAGTGGTCAATTGGGGACATTAACGAAGCAGACTTGTGAAATGCCATGTTGGAAGAAATGAACCCTAAGGAGAGAAGGTAAACAAATTTCAATAACCAAGACTTCACAACTGAAAGAACTCCTCTATCCTACAGATTACTACCACAAGGCTCTCTGAACCCCCGTGTCAGCTTCTAGTCCTAGGATCACAAGTAATGGTCAAATGACAGCAGAGGTGTGTTTCCTTTGGCTTTTTAAAAACAACATTGTAAACTTTCTCATGCTGGTTTATTTGTATAGGCTCAAAGGTGTATTTTAATACTGGGAGTTTCTCAAACCATTAGGAACTCCATCCTTCACAACCACGGCAAGCCCGTTGCTTTCCTCCGACTGCTCAGTCTGTCTGAACCCATGGCCATTCCCCACCTCTGACAGTTTAGGGAATCTCCTCTAGAAGCCTTTCTTGCCTGAGCCCTCCCACATTCCAAGCATGGGGTCATGTGAAGGAACTGGCCTCCAGTCATGTGAATGAGGGAGATTTCACATCCACACATATGTGTATACTCTCCATAGAGGTTAGCACACATATGATCAGAAAGAAGGAAAAGGGCATCATTCAAAGAAAAAAAAAAAACATCATTTGTCAATTTCAGTTATTTTAATTTTAAATATTTGGTTTGATCTAAGTGACCTCAATTAGACCATGATATTTCTTAAAGTTTAATGTTACTCTAACTTAATTTTATTTCTGAAGCTATAAGAGTGGTTAGGGGCAGCCATTATATATGTTTTTGAAAGGTGAAGGGTATAACACTGTCTTTCAAAGAGCTATAAGATAATTTGTCCTATACACCGAAATAGGGTCTCCTAGAGAAGGATAGACGGGACTATCCTACAGTAGAGTTCCCTCGTGAGCTTCTTAGAGGGACATGTGAGTTACATCTGAGAGTTACCTGCTCCTTGTTTTCATTTGATGGGACACATATCAATCTTTACCTGGCTAAAAGGCATTCTTACTCAAGACTTCCTTCTTCCCAATTGATTTAGGCATCTGTATTGGTTACCCAGTCGTTTGAAAATGAAAAGGTGCCTGACCAGTGAGGACAGAACATTGCTCCCATGTTCCAATCTGTATACACACAGGAAGACCTGCCTAGAGAGAATATGAAAAGATAACCCAGAGAAAATGTAGACAACACCAGGTTAAAAGCAGTCTTCCAGATTATATTACAAACTTCTGGCCAGTGAGGCCTTAAATATGGTGTTTATTGAATAATTACATGAAAGAGAGAGAGAGATTACTATATGTCAGATACTATTCTTTACGCTTTACATAAATTTAAGTCTTTTAATCATCAGAACAACCTAGGAAGTAGGTGCTTTAATCATCCCCACTTTACAGATGAGGAAATTAAGGCATAGCAGGATTAAATGACCTGTCCAAGGCAACAGAGCCAGCAATTACAGGAATGTAATTTGATTCCAGGTCATCTGTCTTCAGAGTCCATGCTAGAATCTAACTGCTGTACAAAATCACCTTAGTCTATGGACCCTCAGCCTTCTCAAAGAATTAGAATTCAGTAAATCACAAGTAAAATTACATGGAACAATAAATACTCCTGGATTGATTTAAAGGCTTTGGTGGATCTAGAGTCCCTCTGGCTCCTCAATAAGAATGCTAGTCCTCATCACAAAGTACTAAACCAGGTAGATCACAATAAGATTAGGCTGTGTCTGCATTAGGTCACAGGCAACAGATGAGGTCCATGATCAAAATTCAAGCCGTTCCAGACTTTAGAAGCTGCATTTTAAATTTCCTTTCTTGTACTGATTTATTGCATTGCTTTTTTGCCACTCTCAAAATTATGACACTGCAGCAGAAGGAAAACGCTAGGATTCTCGGGGTTTTTGGTGGCCTGGACATCAAATACATAGATACATACACATATATGCTTGTTCTATAAATGCTTATTGAGCACCCACTATGTGCTAGGGATTTGCTTGATGCTGTTGGGGATGGAAAGATAAATGACAAGCCACTGCAATCAAGATTTTAAAAAGATGTAAAAATAACTGATAACACAATGACGTAAGTGATTCTAAACGAGAGGCACGGAGCCATGGGTCTTAGGAATCCTGTAATTCTCTGGGGGCCAGAACTAGTCTACAACTTGACCACAATGGATTAAAAGCATTTTTGGAACATATAATTCACTGACTCACAAAAAACACCCACTAGATCTTAGCTTAAAATTCACCAAGCAACCACAGTACTGTAGAGAGGTACAAAGGATGCAAACAAGAGAATGCAATTATGTGGAGGAAGCAAGATCAAAAAGAAGCACCCAGGAAGAACAATTAAAACATGCTTATTAACTCCACCATTAAACCATGGCTCCGACATCCTTCCAGTACACAAGGGGTTTGATATCAGATTCAGGTTAAAGTTTCTCCTGACTTCATTTTAATCTACAGTATCTTATAAAACTTGTCTAGAGTGCCCCTTAGTTTTTTACCCACTCCTGAACAAACCACACATTCCCCCTCACCAGAATTGTTATTAAAGACTGCTAGCCACCCAGGCCCCTCTCTCTATCTACTCCTTGTCTCAGGCCCTTTCATCACTCTGTAAATGCCATCTGCTTCTGTGGCAGGTAAGGTCCCACAAAGATTACTCACGTTAGGTTAAAAGACTCGCGAGACTTCACAGAGCATGCTGTCCTAAAGCTTAAAATAAAGGCAAAAGTTATGGTGCACTGAGAGAAAGTGCATGTCAGCATGGGAACCTGAAGAGCCTTCCAGACACAATTCTCCGGGATTATTCTTCTTTGCTGAAGTAGTTGCTTGCTTGGTCTCTGGATTAAACCGCTAAAATTTTACTATGTATCTTGGCTTTCCAAGACCTGCAGGCAGAAATTCGCAGTAGGGTCTTTTATGCCCCCAGGTCATATTAACCAAGCCAGGCCAACCGGTTCCATCAGGTGAAATCTACTGAAAAACAATCTGGCCTAGGGTTTCACCAGGGGAGTTTTGGACTATAAACAGAACGTCATAAATCATTAGTAAGCTGGTGCGCTTGCCCATTAACCTTAAATTGGCCAAGAGTCAAAGCTAAACATCCAGCCATCCATGGAAATAGCATAGGGCTGCTTCAGTCCAGCTGTAAAATAACTTTACAACAGAGGGGCTCTGGTTGCAAGCAAACAAACTGATTCTGATTAACTTAAGCAAAGAGGAATTTACTTGGAGGAATCTCACATGAGAGGCAAGAGAACTGTTTTTGAGCACAGATATTTAACAAGGTGGTTCCCAGGCAAGGAGGCAGGAATGACAAGATGTTTCCAGGACCTGATGGATTTCCCACCAATTTTCCTGTCCTTTAACTCATTTCAGAATTCAACTGTATGGGGAAGGGGAGATTTCAATAGCTAAAGGTGCACCTGCCTCCCTGTCTAGGGAAGGTTTGGACTCCTGATAGCAGTTGAACTACACTAGGTGAAAGGTAATTCCTGAGAAGAAAATTGACTGTTATCAGAAAGGCAAAATGCATTCTGGGTTATCAAAGCCCAACCAATGTTCACTACCTTTGTAAGTGAAAAGTTTCAGGCAATTCAAGTAAAGTACTTTATGTCTAAGACAACAGCATAAATTCACTTGTTTATGAAAACAGTATTTTCCTCTTCCTATGTTACACCCTCCATCCACCAACACTCACACACATCTATTGTCATTTTAGAAAAAAGTATATACTGGCTGGTATGAAACAAAAAAATAGCTGGTGGTTTTAAAATAGTTTTTCCTGCTATAAAATTGATATATGCTGGGGCATCTGGGTGGCTCAGTCGATTGAGCATCAGGCTCTTGATTTCAGCTCAGGTCATGATCTCACGTTTGTGAGATCAAGCCCTGCATTGGGCTCTGCACTGACAGCATGGATCCTGCTTGGGATTCTCTCTCTCTCCCTCTCTCTCTCTCCCTCCCCTGGTCTCTCTCTCTCTCTCTTTCTCTCTCTCTCAAGATAAATAAATAAACTTTAAAGAAAAAAACTTAAACATGCCTGTTAGAGAATATTTGAAAGTGAAGAAAATGTTAAGGAAAACAGTTAAAATTACTTATAATCTTACCACATAGAGGTAGATTCCTAGAAACATTTTGTTATATTTCCTTCCAGGTTTTATGTTGTTATTACAGTTTTTTCCATACATTTGAATGTATAAACATTCATCTATAACTATATCGTTATATAATTTGGACCATGTAGTTTCTTCAGGGTTTTGTTGGTTTTTTTGCCTCCTTTTTTTTTTAACTTTGTTTCAACAAACATTTTTAAGTCATTACATTTTATTCAGATTTATGATTTCCCCCCTCTATATGCACATGTATTTTTTAAACATTTCTATTTCTGGTGGCTTTTCAAGAGCCACGTAGGATAACGGTAGCTAAAAAAACTGTGAAGAGAAAAATCAACTCTATGACCTAAAGTAACCCTGTAAGAGGGTGCCCGTAATGGGAAGTGGTTGGAAATCAGCCCCGGAGCTTGCCAGGAAGAGGCAAAGAGGGCACAAGCCAGAAGAAATCAAGTGATTTAGCAAGAGCGGGGGTTAGAAAAAACAGCACAGAGTCAAGGAACTGCCCAGCCAGCCAGCCACTTCTGAGAAAGAAAACACTATTAATAACAAAACTCAAGGTTCTGGCATCAATTTAACTCATATCTTAGTCCTCTCCCACCTTCAGGACTCAGTCTCCCACCCACTCACAACTGCTGTATTTGCTGGTGTCTCCATACCCTTCCCGACCCACTAAGGACCTAATTACAACCATGGAAGGTCAGCACATGCACATGCGCTGGGAGACACACATGCACAGAGGGGTTTTCTGAGAACTGAACTGGTGAAGACAGTATGAGGCACCATCATGAGAACCAGCGCTACTCTCCTCCTGGCTCCCTAGTCAGGGCTGTGCCTCATCCAGAGACAGGAGGATGTGTGAAAACTGAAGAACTGGGTGTTTCCCTTTCTTCCTTCTTTTCTTTTTGTCATTCCTTTCTTTCTTTCTTTTCTTTCTCTTTCTTTCTTCCTTCCTCCCTCCCTCTCTCTCTTTCCTTCCTTCCTTCCTTCTTCCCTCCCTCTCTCCTTCCTTCCTCTCTTTTTCTTTCCCTTTCTTCCTTCCTTCTTCCCTCCCTCTCTCTTTCCTTCCTTCCTCTTTTTCTTTCTTTTCTTTCTTTTCTCTTCTTTTTCTTTCTTCCTTCCTCCCTCCCTCTCTTTCCTTCCTTCCTCTCTCTCTCTTTTTCTTGCTTTCTTTCCTCTTTCTTTCTTTCTCCACAATAAAGTGATAACAGGAATATTTTTTCCTCTTCTGGAAATTACTGAGCTCCTTCTGTTGGTTAACAAGGTTAATACTAAGCCTAAACATGAATTAGGCTTCATACAATATGATACATAAGCAGAGCCATCTCGCACCAAACCCACATTATCAATGTGTAATGTCTAGATCCTGGGGGGTAAACTCCTGGTTAGTAACAGCACAGAAGGATCGCAAATTTATTCACACTACAATCATATGTAAAGAAACTACAGATTTCCACTTCCCCCTTTAACTGAGTCTCTTTTTCATAGATCTCTGGAGGGGACCTTAGTCAACCTTGGTCTGGCATAATACCTAAAACTACCCGTTAAGTAAATGCCTTATCTTTTCAGGTCAAGGTCAGTCTCAAATGTCACTCTAGATCATCTCTGGTTTTATTAGCAAGGAATGTGGCCTACATGATCATATGGTGACAGAGGGCACAGGTGGTCCATGGAACCAGGTGGCATCCTCTACATCTTCATGGACTGTTAGGTATAGTGACTTACTCAGGCTGGATGTAAACACTGAGTTGTGAGGACTTCATCTCTGGGCTTCTTGCAGCATCTTCTATGGGAAAACTGTATTGTTTTCAGGCTTCACATTTAGGATTCTGTGGAGCCAGTCCATGTTCCAGGCTTCAGTTTGCCTTTCACGTGTGCTACAGAAACATCAGAGTCTCTGCCTCACCTTCCTTTGCCCTTGGCTGGGCTTTCTGCTCTGCTGTGGGGTCATCACCTTGACCCTTGGCCCACTGGAGCTCCACTGGCTACTGGCCTGTGGGGCTTTCTGCAGATTGAATGTTTGTGTTCCCCCAAACCACCTCCAAAATTCATATGCCAAAATCCTAACTCCCAAGATGATGAAGTTAGGACGTGAGGCCTCTGGAGTTCCTTAGATCATGAAGGTAGAGCCCTCATGAATGAGTTCAGTGCCTTTATAAAAGAGGCTCCAGAGGGATCCCTCACCCCTTCCTCAGTCTTGAGCTCCCCACAGCCTGGCTTACAAAGAGAAGTTAGGAAAATCAGCTTTGAGATTCATGCCTCTCTATGCCATTGGTTCGTTGTTTATTTTATTTTGAGAGAGAAGGAGCACAAGCAGAGGAGCAACAGAGTGAGAAGGAGAGAGAGAGAGAATCCCAAGCAGGCTCATGCTGCCAGCACAGAGCCCAATGCAGGGCTCGAATCCACGAACCATGAGATCATGACCTGAGGTGAAGTCAAGAGTCAGTGCTTAACCAACCAACTAAGCTACCAAGGCACCCCTCTAGGCCACTGGTTCTTAGTGAAGGTAGAATGGCCCACTAGAAGGCAGTTGGGAAAACTGTGGGGTTATTTATGTTGTCACAAAAATCGGGAAGGTGAGTTACCGGCATTTAGTAGAATGAGGTCAAGGATGATCATCATCCTGTAACAAAGGAGGCAGTCCCATAGCGAAAAATCATTCTGTCCAAAGTGTGTACAGGGGGAAAATGTGTTTATAATCTTCTGAGCTTAAAACCTAATTCCAGCCACATCTCTGCATGGTTTAAATATAAACTATATATTTAATTTACATAAACCAACATCAAATTACCAGTAATGCAACTTAACACCTAAGTGAGGAGAGATCATTCTTTGCCTTGTTTGAAATATTACAAAGAGTTTGTCACTATTTCAAAAAGTCGCCAAGAGCAGTACTACTCACAGCACGTAAGTCATGCTGCTACGTGGCTCTGCATGGTTAGCTGTCACCCCCAGGGCGGTTGTGGAGGCACAGCATCCAGGGTGCAGTGGTAGCCAAGCTGCATATGAAATGCATTGTAAGTCTGATTCTTTTTCCTATTTCTCCCTGCTGTTTCAATTGGAGCTCTACACTGCTGTCGGAAGAATGGAGAAGATAGCTTATGTGAACTTAAAATTTAATTTTAAGATAATAAAGAGGGAATAAAAATATTTGTCATCTAAAGAGGCTGGAATCAGATAAAGTTAAGTGCCACTGCTCTTGGCATCCCCACCCTCCCTTTTCGTATCGAGCACTTACTATGTGTCAGATGCTAAATGTTTTCCAGACTTGCTCTCCTTTACTTTTCTCAACTATCCCGTGAGGCAGACATTATCATCCTTGTTCTACAGATGATGGAACTGAAGCCTAGAGAATCTAAGTAAACCAGAAGGTGGAAAAGCTCAGATTCAAATTCAAGTCTGACCACAAGGCCTGGCATCTTAACCATTTCACATATTCAATATAAAGAAAATGAAAAAAGACCATCTTTTGTAAATTTTACTGACAATTACATTTCTAGTTACATAGTTTAATAACCTGTCCTTTGAAAATATTTATGAGGCAATTAAAAGGAGCAGCAACCAAGAATGAGAGTCTTCTGTTTTAACGAACCTTCTGTGGAATCCTTTATGAACTGTGATACCAAATTACCTTACTTACTATATCCCTGTGCTCTGATAACCTCCTGAAGGTTTTATGTGGGAAAAATACTAATCCTTACAATGTAAGTTATCAGCTAACAATTTTATAATGCGATAGAAGAGAGACTTTCATCCAAGAAACCCAAAGTACTTTAGCAGCACTGGTCCTATATGAAAAACAGTCCTACCTGCTAATGACAAAGAAAGATAATGAGTGCTTATCCACCCACGCTGTCCCCTGACAGAAGACTCAGATCATGGAGCACCTAAAAAGTACTCATCCAGTTTCAGAGAAGGGTTTTGGTCAGAAGCTGTCTTGTACCTAGGCTGACAGAGAACCTTGGCTGATAAAAAAGGACAAGGCTGATTGCTTTTCATCAAGCGCCTGCTATATACTCATCACTTTAGTTATGTTATTTCTCTAAAACCCCATGACAACCTATGTGTCAGGTGTCATAAACCTCATTGTACAGATAAAAACATAAGGGCTCTTACGAAGTTGTAAGTGGCCCAAGCATCTAATTAACAGAGTGTACCAGCTGGGATTTGAGCCCAGCTATGTGCCATTATGGTTGCTTTTACTCAACCTCAAGTGTGGGGGGATCTTGAACCCCACCACAATTACTATGTCATAGAGGAGCTTTGGAGTGGGTGGGGGAGGCTTTGGATTAAACCTCCAGTTAAGTTTTTAGACACCTCAGAAGTCTAATTTCTAGGGAAATGTCCCCAACTGTGTTCAACAGACTAGAATGTAGCTGGAATCCAAGAAGATGACATGCCACTTCGGTGGTGGGAAAGTTTCTTGCAAAATCCATCAGTAACAGGAAAGCTTGAGTATGCTCTTTAATAAAATGCGAAATGATGGGGCAGGAAATTCCCAGAACTGTTTCCCTACCTTCCACCATTCTTTTTATTTTTTGTGTTGCTGTTAGGTTGTTCCCATGTCCTAGAAAACCCATGTCACTGCTGAGAAACTCTTCTTCAAAAGCAGCTATGACTTTCATATTCTCATCACCTTCTTCATTTGTTCTGAGACAGAGCCTTACAAAGTTAAACTGAAAATAAAAAAGGTAAATATAAAGGCAGCAGCCACTGGGTGTCACTGATTTACCACTTGAATATACCTTGTCCCACATTTCTATCGCAGGAGAAAACCTGGTCTTTTCAGTGGAATATTTTGAAACCTTTCATGTTCTTGAGTGCTCAAGATAAATATAGAAGAGTTTGAAATAGAAGAGTCTTATGACACTGAAAAGACATTGTTCTCTGTTGTAAACTATTCATAACTGTAATAATAGTCCCATTTTAGAGATGGATACAGTGAAACAGAGCAAGCTAACATCAAGGATGGCAGAGAACACATTCCTGAATTTTATCTTTTAAACTGAGACCTCAATGGTTTATTTTAAGATACTTCTCTAAAGCCAGGGACACAGAACCTATTACCTTTTCCTTGTCCCCACCTCCCAATTCTATACCTAAGAAGAGAAAAACGAAATCATTTTAGAACATCTGAACATCTGGGGATTGAGATTATGTTCCAAGCTCCTACAAACGGTGTCGGAAGTTATACAATTTATCAGCTATCTATTCTGAGTCTGGGACATTCATAGCGCTATCTCATTTAATGCTCACCACAAAACAGCTCAGAGGTTGTCCTTACCCCCAAATGAAAAAAACTAGAGATCAGAGAGGGTAAACAACTTGTCTAAGATCACAAAGGAAGCAAGATAAAGATTTCAGATTTAAACCCCCATTTTTGGTCCCCCATGCCATGCTCATTCTGTCACCCTGGGCCATATCTCTTTAGAAATGCTATCTTTACTTTGGACATATCCCTTTCAAAACCACCTAATGTTGTTCCACACCTTTGGTTGACCAAGTAGTAGATGATAAAGACATTACATACAAGACAACGGTATGTTTTGTGTTTTAGGATTATTTCCCAGATAATTGCTGAGGGGATCACTTATAGTCCCTCACTGCACAAAAATTACAAATCCTCCCCCTCCCCAAACTCCTCAAGGTGATGTTCTGGCCTGGGATTTAGTTTCTCCAGATATCCCGCTGTCTAAGCAAGCTATTAGCTCTTTCTATAGTGGATGTGTTCCTGCTCTCATTTTCGGTTTAACAATACTCATCCATCTGGGTAATCCTTCTTTAGGTTAAAGAGTGGTGGAGAGCTTTGGGGTTGTTTATCTTCCAAATAGGTAGAGCAACAGCCCAGCAAAGCTATAAGCTCATAAGCTTCCTGATTCTTCCTTGCCAAAACAATTAAGCTCAGAGCCAGAGGCTTTCTCTGCGGGAGATAAGATAGTATGTCCACATCACCATTAACTCCTGCCAAGTTCCTGCTCTGCAAAGAAGCCAGCTTTCTAGTTGGTGGCCTTCTGATGCCTCACCTCCCTGAATCACACCTCAATTGTGGATCTTCCCTTCCTTTAACCCAAAGTCAAAACACCATGACTTCTTTGCTTTCCACTTTCTCACCCCAAATCCTTGGGTTTCTTTTCAGACCTGGTTATGGGGGCAACTTTTCTACTGACCCCATATAATCTGGCAAATAATCTCATCACTTTGTATTTTAAAAAAGAATGTTTCTAAAGTAAAACTCTTGTTTTCCTTTCCAGTCTTCATTTTAAGGAAGCAGTAATATTTTTCTTGTACTCAGCAATTCCCAGGTGTCTGGGGGATAAAAGGAACCTTTTCTTCCTTTCTTCTCCCCCTGGTGGTTGCTTTTTCTCCTACTCCTTTCACCCCAATCTGCTGGATAACAACATCAAAATACACCTGGGAAACACACACAACTCAAGCTCCAACTCTTGATGACCACTTACGAAACAGAGATGAAGTAACTCTACAAAATATGACATCTAGTTGAAACTTGATTCTCTTTTCTTTATTAAAAATAATATTCTTGATATCTTAAGATATCTTAAGATATATCTTATATCTTTATCTAAACTTTATCTTAAAACTTAGACTTACAGTAAAAAATGCAAACAATATGTATTTTTAATGACGGGCCTCTCTGCTGCCCACAGGAACCTGGTTGTTGGCTGGAGTACAGGTATGAATGATCAAGAAGTGTGGGGAAGGAGTTGTACATACTTGTAACATATTACACGCTAGGGCCTCTGCGCACAGACAGAGAAAGATTTGGCCTCTTTTTGCCCTAAATTTTTAATATTAGCATCTCCCATCTTGTTCCGCTTTCAAGTCAGCTGGCCTTGTAGAAGTATCAGTAAGGCTCTGTATAAGCTGGCCCCACCACCACCATCTCCAAATCTTCCCTCGGTTAACCTCTGCAGAGCACTATCCTCACTCCAGACTTAGATGCCTTATACTGTGCATCACTTCATTCATCCTACACACATATGCTAAGTGACCAGTCTATTCTAGGCCCTGACTTCACATTTTTACTTCTGGGTAATGCTCCCCACCCCCTCTTCAGTCTTCTAATGGCACTACTGGTGAAGGAAGTGGTTCAAAGTCACATAACCAAGAATGGGCAGAGGGAAGATTCAGAGCAAAAGTGGAAGCTGTGAACCAACACATGGTGCCAGCTCTGGGGTCTATTACACTTAAATCAGGAGGCCTTTTCCTCTCCCATTCCCGTTCTTTCCTTTCTTCACCTAATAGTTCTCCTGAAAGACAAAGTCAATTGAAAATAAAACAGAATGAAGTACCTTAAGCTAGTGGATAGTTGAAACGAGGAGGCATTAATACAGATGAGTGTTTTGCTTTCTTAAAATCAATGAATACTACATACAATCTGACATGCAGTCATCTCTGCATTTATATCTCCATGATATCCCCTTCCTTTGCCATTGTATGTCAGCCATCCATCATTACGAAGATCAGCGTAATTATCCAGGGAAAGAAAGCCATTTTAGGAAAATATGTTCATTTGGAGAACATGCCTCCTGAACACAGGTAGTGGGTCTCATTCCCTTTCTGGGATCAGGGCAGGATGAGAGCATGAGGGGAAATAACTGAATCTTCGTTTTTGGCAAGGTCTGTCATCAAAATTCTCTCACTTTCATAATCCACATGAACAATTGATTTATTTTTCACTGTTGGCATAATTATACTTGTATGCATGTTGGTAGTGTGTAGGAAGACCAACAACACATTCCACGTATTCCTGTATTACCATCTGGACCGTCTTTGGCTGACCCTAGTTGTAGGCACACAGCCCTTGCTGTGCCTCCATCAGGCACACAGCCTAGAGACACTCTAAGGAATTTTCCTCCAGAACCACCACAGTCAGTCAACACAACCAGAGCTACCTGTCCCTGATGGGGACAGGTCTACGCCTCTGGGAAACCAGGAACAAGCCACCTGCCCAGACACTCCAAGGCAGAAGCATCTAGCAGACACAATCTCAGATTAACGCCCCCCTCACCAGCTCTCAAGCTGACTTCAGACACCTGGGTATTTCCCTTGAGGGGGTGCAACGTTCCTGAAGGTAGTGCAATACAAGGACAATGTGTGCAGCAGACAGAGCAAGCTCTCCTATTCCTTCTCCCTGCTCCAAAAATGCAATATATTGTCCTCCATAGAGGACGTGTCATATACTAAACTGACAAGAAAAGATACTACACTTGATCTTAGCCAAAAGGCTGAGAAGCGATCCACAGGAACAACTGAAAAGGTGAAAGTTTTCCAAAGCTGTGGGCGCAATAAGGCATTGTCTGCAGAGAAAGAATTCCAACCTCTGCCTACATAAAGAGAATTAATGAAAATCAGAGTATGTACTTTAAGGAACATATTAGGAAGCTTTGGCCGAGGTGAAGAGTGTTCTCTGTCTCCTTATTACAGTGTTACGGCCATTGTCTCATTTCCTGACAAATTGTAAGGGAACATTTCCCACTGACAGTACACACTGCCCTCTGAGAGTAACTTGTGTCCTCAGGATGCTGTAAATGTGACAGGGGAATCCAGATGTTCAGTCCGTGGGAGGTTCATATCAGAACATAGCCATCTCAGCACAGACACCTCACTGTCTCATCGAGGTGCTGGGCATGAGGCCAGAACAAGCGAGACAGGTGAAGGCCCCACCAGGCAATCCCCACCACGTGGGTCTCCTATCTTGCATCCTTACCCTCGCTGAAGAGTTTCACAGGCCAGCAAATTCATCCCCACCCACCAGACCTCCCCTTCCGGCATCACTTCTGCTCAGGGAGCAGGGAGGTTGCAGAGGTAGTTGGTCCTTGTTGATCCTTAAAATAAGGACCGTGGTCACTAGTGAGAATGGAGCCATGCACAGCATCTCCAGCTAACTTGCCTCCATTCCTCTTGACTTGAGCTTGCCTTGCTAGCCAGAAACCCCTCAACCCCTGCTGACCGAACAGGACTTTTCATCTCCCTAAAGCATGGAGCTTAAAGAATTAGTTGTAATTTCACCAATCAGAGGAATGATATAGAGGTGTCATCAACTAGCAAACCACACATGTGCCCTGACACAACAGTAAGACCACCTTTATGCTGCCAGTGCAATTGGCGCCTGGCATATACTCGGGTAATTATGCCCAGAACTCCAAAGAAATATGTAAAACAAATGATTTCTTTTAACCTGCCATCAAACCAACAAGCAAAAGACGCCTTTGTTAGATGTCCTCAAACATTTGATTTCCTGTTTAAACACATCACTCAACACATTATGTGGTGGGATATAAGATAGAAACAGGGAGCAGGGCTGAGCCCTGCCATCTGGAGTAACACACTTCAAGGAGATGAAGTTTGCAGACGGCATGCTGTTTATGGGACAGGAAGGGTCTCTGGATTTTCTTTAGGTCCTTATTCTCCCCTCCCCCAGGACCGTGATATAGGTACTTCTTGTGCCTTACCTGAAGCAGAACAAAAAAGGAAAAGAGAAGAGTGGGGAAAAGGGGAAGTGGTACAACTTTGTCTTCCTTGTAGTAGTTTTTCTTTATTCTAGTGGAAAGAAGAACAATTTGGAAAGATGCATTATAATCGTGCAATTGCTAACTGAGCAGTTTGAGTCATCACAGAACTCCCACTCTGTTACGAAGAACCCAGAACTATGGAAGCCTGATGCCAAACTGGCCTGAAGGAGAAGCCTGAAGAAGTCTGACCCCCTAAAGGAGTCAGGAGGATGTTTTTAAGGTCATCAAGTTCTAGGAAGAAAGCCGAGCTTAATTAAGCTTAATTCGTGGTGAGAAATCATTCCTTAGACCTGGTTTTCTTTGAAAAACATACTCCTCACTTACACTCATCTTTATGCTAGGATGAGCTTCATGATATTAGCAACATTCACTCTGGCACTACGCTCGGCCAGAGCACAGACCTTACCTTGGCGTCTATTTATGTATGTATGTAGCAGTACTGTTTTCCTATTCAGGACACCAGATCCTATTCAAACAGCCATGGATTTTAGGAATTAAAACTTCTATAGGCTAAAGCCACAATCAGAAACATTTTAAATGATGTTAAAGTTCAAATCTAATCACTTATTACCTGAATTTGTTGTTCTGATTGCTGTACTTGGATAAATACAGTCCCGAGACCTATTTAGTGTGCCAGTTTTGTTTCCCTCATAACATTCAATTCAACATATAGTAAAACAAAACAAAACAACAACAACAAAAACATGATACAACAAGAAGTAGAATGTCCGGAAATAAATATAAAATATTGAAAGTGTTTTTTTTAACATTTATTTACTTTTGAGAGATAGAGCGAGACAGAGCACGAGCAGGGGAGGGGCAAAGACAGTGGGGGGGACACAGAATCTGAAGCAGGCTCCAGGTTCTGAGCTGTCAGCACAGAGCCCAATGCAGGGCTCGAACTCAGAAACTCATGAGATCATGACCTGAACCGAAATCGGACGCTTAACCAACTGAGCCACCCAGGCGCCCCTAATATAAAATATTTTAAATAATATAAAGCATCAGGCCAAATAAAAAAAAATATTGATGATAACTATGATGAAAACAAAGGTCAGGGCAGAAGAGAAACAAAGAGGTTCCAATGCGAAAAAATTTTTAAATTTTTTGTAATGTTTATTTTTGAGAGAGAGAGAAAGAGAGAGACAGAGCTTGAGTGCGGGCAGGGCAGAGAGAGAGAGAGAGAGAGAGAGGGCGACGCAGAATCCAAAGCAAGCTCCAGGCTCCAAGCTGTCAGCACAGAGCCCAATGTGGCACTTGAACTCATGAACTCACACACTCACAAGATCGTGACCTGGGCCAAAGTCAGACACTTAACCGACTGAGCCACCCAGGCACCCGAGTGCAAAAATTTTTAAATGTCCTTTCCTAGTTAGGTGAGAAAACAATATTTTGTGTAAAAATAGCCTTGTCCAACAATTGATTTTATGTTTCTTTTTGGAAAAAGATGAATTATCTTTTTCAAAACATTCCACACATACACAAAAACAGCCACTCCCAGATGCATGTAGTAGAACTTGGTATTTGTGTCTCAGAAATTACAATCTCATAAAGAGGGTGGTTTTGCTACTAGTGAGACTGAGTTCTTAAAATGGCCAGCTAAGCTGCTGCAGTCCAGATGTATTTTTGTCTTCCTCTATCTCTATTGTGAATTATTTAAAGCAGCCTACTCCACAGTTTGAATTTGGCCCACATTTTAAATCAAGTTCACCAAAATAACATGCTCAATGTACTAATTTCCATTTAATAGAAATATTTCTATAAATTTCTAATACCACTGAAAGGCAGTATGAAGCAAAGCACAAAAATATGTCTAAAAACACACTTTATCCCAGGAGAAATTAATCTTTATACAAAAATATCATGCAAATATTTATTTGCAAAGAATTCCAAGCATGTCTCTAGAAAACCACATTTATAAACAAACTAGTGGGGCTATTTAAAAAGACTCTCCACCAAATTGGTGGTTCTTTCATGTTTTTTAAATTACTTTTATAGAAATGTATTGTGTATGAAGGACCTACATGATTTTTGACTGGATAGGGCATTTTCATTTTTAAAAAGTAAAGATGTGTAGAGTATTACTACAATTTATTGGGACCAATTCTTCCCACAGCCAAGCTATCTCCTACAGGGACAAATTTTCTAGAAAAATAAATGAAGCAAATTGGAAAAGAAGGAAGATCATAGAATCTCAAACCTGGATGTTCACCTCTGCCTTTTCTAAATTACTAGGAACATTTTCAGGTCACACAGGAATTCATGGGCCCTCCTAGGGGTCTTTGGTTTCATGATACTGGTTTGTAAGTCTCTCAGTCTGCTCCAAGGCAATTCTAAGCAAAATCTTAAAGTATGCCTCTGTGTTTGAGAATACCCGTGTCATTTTCCTTGGCTCTACCTTAATTTCTATTTGTGCAATGACCTTGTAAAAATTATAACAGGCACCCATCCAACCAACACATCCATCCACACCCAGCCAATTTATATATAAATACAAATTTGTATTTTTGTACACATTAGATTTACTCTGCTGTATTTTGACAGTGTTGTCTTGTGATATCATACAGATTAACGTTTCTGTGATATCATACAGATTGTTTCTTTTTTTTAATTTTTTTTAATGTTTATTTATTTTTGAGACAGAGAGAGACAGAGCATGAACGGGGGAGGGTCAGAGAGAGAGGGAGACACAGAATCCAAAGCAAGCTCCAGGCTCTGAGCTGTCAGCACAGAGCCCAATGTGGGGCTTGAACTCACAGACCATGAGATCATGACCTGAGCTGAAGTCAGATGCTTCACCGACTGAGCCACCCAGGTGCCCTACAGATTAATGTTTCTACTAAAGAGAGTGACTATTTCTGCAATAGTTACCTGGGGGAGAGGAAAGTCCTTAGAAAAATTGGACCTTGGAAGACAGACCTTAAATTTAAGGCTGGTGGTGTTCTCCAGCCTGAACAATTGCCCAAACTAGAAACTAATGGGGGAGGCAAAATTTTACCTCACCCTCTTAGGGTTCTTTTTGGCTGACCTGAGAATCAAATTGACATAGGATAAATCAACAGGAGAAAGGCATATAAATTCATTTATTACAAGTTTTACAGAATGTGGGAGGCTTCATAAGGAATGAAGATCAAAGAAATGGCAAAACCTATTTGATTTTTTATATTAGGTTGAACAGACAAGCAATTCTGGAAAAGTGACTGAACTATGTGCAGAGGCCAAGGGAAGAGAATTATTTTCACAAGGTCTGTTTGTGTAGAATTCTCCATCTCAACTTCTCATCCTTGATGGTAAGAATGATACTTTTATTTTGGTACAGGGAGGACATCTTTCATACAGGAATTTTATGTCCTGCTTTTAAGAAAAATAAGGAGGGTCAGAGTGTTTTTCTTGTATTTGCTGTCACTCATGTGCCTTTAGCTTAAAATAGCCAATATGTGGCATATTTTGGAGTTGCATGTTCTGAACTCCTTCAAGATCATAAATCACACACATTCAGCACTTCCATTTAGATATCTAAACAGCATCTTCAATTCAGTGTGTCCATACTTAAACATGCTCTGTTGACTGCTTCCCCCATGTCAGTTGATGGCAACCGTTCCCAGTGGCTCCAACCTAAAGACTCAATACTTCCCTTTTTTTCTTACTCATATTCACTGGAAATCTACGGGCACCACCTTCAAAGTATATCCAGAGTCTGGCCCCTTTCTACCATCTCCCTTGCTCTCACCCTGCTATGATGCACTTGTCACAACTGGATTATTGAGACACCTTCCACACCAGCTCTTCAGCATTTACCGTGTTTCCCTATAGTCTATTCTCAGCACAACAACCCAAACCATTCTGATAAAAATGAAGTTCAAATCATGCCACACCTCTGTGAAAAGCCCTCCCGTGATTGCACATTTCACTCTGGAAAAGCTAAAGTCCTTACTGTGGCCTCAAGGCTCCTATGACCACTTTTTCCTGGTCCTCCCCTCCTAGCCCACTCCCCTCTAGCCACACCGGCCTCTGCACCCTTCCTCTAATGAGCCGGGCATGCTACCAACTCTAGGTGCTGGCTCTTTCCTCTGCCTGGAAAACTCCTCCCACCCCCATATGTTCACGTGGTTAATTCCCATAAGTCCTTCAAATCATGTCTCATCAGATTTCACCTTCTCTGTGAGGCTTCCTCATATTACTCTATTGTGTATTGCAGAGAGAGCACAAACACACAAACTCCTTGCTGGCATTTCCAACTTCCCTTAAACTGTTCTATTTTTCTCCATGGCACTTATTTCAATCTAATAAAACTTATTTATTAGGTTTTGTTATTGACTGCTTGCTGCTTGATGAGGGTGAGGTTTTTTTTGGTTTTGGTTCTTAGGCTTCCTGATGTATGGCATCGTCATACCATAGAGTGGGTGCTCAATGAACAACTGTTCAGTGAAGGGATATGAGCAGAACAGATGTGATCTCTTGCCATCAAGAAGGTTACAGTCCACAGGAGTGATAACTCTTTTCTCTCTAGGCTTCCTTTTGTGCTCATGACCTCGATGAACCTAGATGGGACTGAAAGTGCCAGAAGATGCTCTGAGGTGAAGGAGGAAGGATGGCCTATTCCTTCCATGAGCAGCTATACTGAAGCTGCTAGACCATGACTTGGAGAGAAAGGAGTTATTCCCCTTTTCCCCCCAGTTTTATTGAAGTATATCTGACAAAACTGTAATATATTAGTATACAACATAATGATTTGATACACATATACCTTTTGAAAGGGTCCCTCCCTTTCACACATTTATCTGTGTGTGTAAGAACACTTCTACTCTCTTGGAAAATTTTAATTGACTAATACAGTATTATCAACTATAGTCACTATTTTACACATTATACCCTCAGATATTATTTAACTTATAACTGAAAGTTTGTACCTTTTTAGCAACTTCTCTCTATTCCCCACCCCAATTAGCTCCTGGCAATCATCATTCTACTCTCTGTTTCTATGAGTTTGACTTTCCCCTTGCCCCCAGATTCCACATACAGGAGGACTCTCCAGGGTACAACAGGGTCAAGTCAGAGGGGAGCTGCCTTACAGTCATTCCCGTGGCAGTCTCTCTCTGAGGTCACTCTTGGGAATGAGTCAGATTTTCCTCAGGTTGCTGGTAGGTTTCCCTAAAGCCTCCATGACACATACTACAGGCAATGACGCCCATCTCCATCTGCTTTAACTGCACCTCCTATAGTGTCTTATATATCCACCCCAACCTTGGCAAAACTTCTGCTGTCTCAGGGAAGGTGTTTTCAATGAGCCATTAGGAAGTACAATCAATACTTATCAATCCAGTGGTTCTTTGATGTAGAGCTATACAGTGATGTGAACTATCTCAGGCAATCTAGGAGAGATCTATTGGGTAAAGAGAGTCCTCCAGATCCCCTCAGCGAGCTCTCATAGATAAATAATGACTTTGTCAACTCAACTAGGCCCCTTCTCTATGTGTTGCCCTCCTCCGGGAATTCATATTTGGTGCTTAGTATGACAGAAAATATTAACAGTCTGAGAAATTCTAGGAGAAAGGAAAACTAGTTAATTCAATTGCTTCCTGATGGTAAGAAATGTTAGTAGAACTAGAATTAACTGTTTAAAGTCATAACAACACCATTTAACAAAATATTCATCTTCTAAGGAAATAATGACCTGTGTCTGTGCCCAAGTGATGTACTGATTCAAAGAAACTGTCTCATTTATCTTTATAACCTCCCCAGAAGCTAGCACCGTGCCTGGCCAAAGAGCTGCTCAATAAATGTGAAAAATACAATATTCAGTCAGCCAACAAAATCAAAATATAGAGCTCACATTATCTCCTTTCTCTTCTTATACATCCAACTGTGGATATGTGTGACAGTTAGCTCTTTGGTCCCCAAACAAGCAAACCATTTTCCCCCTATTAATGAACAGGGACCATGGTATTATATTACAAGGCATGGTTGAGACATTTATTACCCAGGAGCCAAATTTAATAGCTTTTGCAATTTCCCTTTAATGTCCAAATTCGAGCTTCTTTGAAAATTAATTAAGTTATGGTTTATTGGGGAACTGCCCCCAGACAGCAAACCCATGACTCCCCATCCAAATTTATATCACACCAACTTGTTGTTTCATGCTTCTCTCAAGTCTTCAACTTATCTAGCCCAATGCTGTCTTGAAAGGTAATCACTTATCTGAACATCAGTTCAAAGTTCTACCCAGGTAAGGCATATAGAACACTGGCTTCCTGATTTATGTTATTTTTAGAAGTTATTTCAAGAGACTGAATCTAAGGTTTCAGTTTTTTAAAAACATTTCTGTGTCAGGGACCTCTTCAACAGTTTGGTGAAACCAACAGATTAATTCATAAAATAAAATATATAGAATTACAAAGGAAATCAGTTATTAGCATTTTTGACATTCCATAGGCCAGTAGAGAATTCTACATGCCCTGAAATTTAAATCTGTGGATTAACTATGTTTTAACTATTCATTATTAACCATTATAGAGTACCATCTCTACATACCTAGATTGACTTGGAATTTAATATAGAAGTAAGTAGTAACTAAGCAACCTAACTTAAAATCTATAAAACAGCTATGATCATATTTCCATCTAAATAAGTAAGTTTAGCCATCTTGTTGTTAGCCTCTCCTGGCAGACTACACTTGTACTGTACCTGGTTTGCCACATATTGAGACTCTCCCTATCAATGTGACTTTGACACTTGAACTTTTCCAAATTCCTCCCAAGTCAAAATAATTTTAATTCGCTGAGAATTTCTTGGGGATTTCTAGGTATAGTTGAAGTAGGATGCTCTGTTACCTATATAAATGGCTTTCTTCCATCACCTGCAATTTTACATAATTTGTCCCTTCTGCATAATATCTGGAATATATCCATGAATAATGAATGGTCTGTCTTCTTGTTCTTCTCCTGACCAAGTACAGCTGGTGAAAATATCCTGCTTGGTCCTTATTCTCTCTGAGGATGAAGACGCAGCCCTCTGTGACCTGACTTAGTTTGGGCCTGGGGGTTACTCCTAGAGATTTCCCATCTCCCTACAATTTACTGAGGTCCGGAAGGCACTACTTGAGCTGGAGATGACAGCTGAAGAGAAAAATGAAGTTGATAGCTAGTAATAATAATTATTATTATTATTAATAACTCACTTATAATAAAAATTGTCATTATCATTATTCATTTCATCTGTTGAGTAATTATAAATATTTTACTTGTATGACATGTCCTAATTCTGAATTTCATTGAAAGACATTAGGTGTAGCTCACATATATCCATTTGTACACACACATGCTATAGGGTTTATTCAACAAATACTATGTGCCTACAACAAATACTATGTGCCTACTCTGTATTAAACACCATATAAACTATTACTAATCTGTTAAGGTTGTCCTAGTGAGCTGGGAACCCTGGAAATGCCCTGAATTTAAAATGTTAAAATTATGTTGATGTGTTCCAACCCAACCAAGCTTCTGACACCTTCCAGCTCTAACTCTACTCAAGTGCAAAATTTTTAACAATGAACAGTAGCTATTTTGAATCAGCTTTCAATATGTTGCAATGACACTTTCACAACTCAATAGCCAAAACCTCACCGTTAGAAAATTGTAAAAGGTATGAAAAATGTCAGCCCAAAGGCAAAATCATTTAGCAATTTAAAAGTGAAAGCAGAAATTTGTTAGAAAAAGTAATCTTTTATCTTGAGTTCTTGTTTTCCTTCTGAAAAGTATGTGTAGTTAATTTGTGTGAAAGGCCCTTTCCATTTTATTTTACAAATAAAAGATGTGCTAATTAAGCTAGAAGTCAAGGACTTTACTAAAAGAAATATGATAAGCTCTTTCCCAATTAGCAATTTACTTGGTGAATATCATGGCTTAAAATGTGAGACACAGAAAATATCCAATATGCATACCTTCCAAGACGATTTTGCAGTATCTTTGAGAACAGAGATAAAGCCAAAGAACCACTCTTCTCCTCAAATATGTACGTTAACAAGACGGACCTTTGTGGAGAGAAGAGTCATTTCTAATCAAACCAGAATCTGTACCTTCCTTTCCAGAAAGACAACTGAACCAAACAGCCATTTGTTGGTTTGGAATTACTTTAAATTATTTTAGAAGACGTCAAAAAATAAATTATATTTTCCTTTTTGCATGTATTTTTCCAATCCTTTCAAGAATAAAATGTTCATTTGGGGCCATGACAATTAAAATAGAAATGTCTTTGGCATAAACTCGTCATTCTAGCCTGCAGGCAAAATATAAAATTGTTGTTAAATTGGAGTGGACCAGAAAATGGATGATAAAACTTGTCCGTGAAACTTCTGCTAATAACAAACATTTGTCCCGTGACATGTACTGTAAGTAATAACACATGACCGGGGATGGATGTGTCATTGTCCCGAACAGCCGGTTTGGGTGCCTTTTACGGCCGTAGACCAAGTTCACCTAGCCCTTCAGTTGTGGCTTCCTATGAAACTGTGAGGGTTAAAAAATGCCCTTTAATCTAGGAAATACTTCAGAAGACAATTCCCTGGTGTCATGGTCTCAGTTGTTCTTCCTTCAAAGTTTTCAAGGCAGCTTGGGTTGTTGTTATTTAACACAAACCAAGCACAAATTTCAGGTTCTATTTAAATGCTTCACCAGCATTTACTATTTCCTAATAGCTATGCCATTTATTCATTTGTCAACATTTCTCTTTCACTCAGCAGTTAGAGAAGATAAGAAGCAGTCCTGGAAGAGGCAGAGAGTTGGTAGCTGAAGGGCCCATGTCAATGGCACAGGCAGTAAATCCTTCCTTTCGTCTGGCTTTATTTTACCATATTTTATTGAATCTAAGACATCACAGATGGTAAGATTCACCATTTTATGTACCAATACAAAAAAGAATATGCATTTTCAATCAATCTATGATATAACACCTTAATGATAGTTCTGCTTGAAGTCTGGGTGGGCCACACAGACTTCTTTGCCCAGAAATTTCCATTATCTATTCCACATCACTTGGCATTTTCTCTTGCTTTCTCTTACACCGCTTGGCCTGTACCAGGAATTCTTTTGCACGTCTCTCAGTAACAAAATGTCTTTAGGTCCCCTAAAGCACTTGGCCGCTCTTTCCAAGAAAAGAAAGAATTGCAGTCACCCCTCCGACAAAGAACGTTTGCTTCACTAGTATCAAGTTCATGGCCAGCTGCTGTCTTTGTGCATACACAGCCACTTTTCAAGTCAAGGCTGAATAATAGGCTTCTTGTTGGAAACTTCTCAAGTGGCATTTACACTCGAGTTATATGTACCTTCCAACATCGCACACAAGCTCAATCGACATAGCAATAACATAAACAATTATGACAAAGTTTGCAGGCAGTGGCCATTTCACCATGACTACTGCCTGGCTGACAGCAATTCTGTGATGTCTCTTGATTTCAGAGATGTTAAAATATGTGAAAAACTGGGCTTCTTAGAACATTTAGCAGAACACTGTCTAATCTGTTCACACACTATAAGGTAGCAAATTCAAAGCCCCACAGAGCCAATTAAATCATTCACAGTAGTCTAGTTTTATATAAAAAGCATGTGCCTTCGATGTCAAATATTTCCTGCCTCACTTTTAATAGAAATGTGGATACAAAGGAATACTGTACACCACGAGGAGAAAAACCAAGTTCCACAATCAGGAATGGTAGCAAACTAAGGAATGTATGCCCCATCTATAGGGGGCAGATGCCACATAGCTCAGATCAAATGTTAACCTGTCGATCATCCTGTAAGGACACTTTGAACACAATATTGTTCAATCTTCTAATTTTTCAAGAGAAGCTGGGCACCTGGGTTTTTATATGAAATCTCTTAAGTTTTGGCAGCTAATTCAAAAATTTCATAACACTATGCATGCCACACAAAGCAAATCTGTGTGCCACATCTGGTCCATAATTCACCAATTTGTGGTGCACACAAGATAAACCTTACATAGGTCAGCCATGTCATAAACACGGCCATTTGTCCTGTGGGTATTAATGAAAAAACGATCAGCATGACTGGAAAAGTGATCCTATCATGTGACTTCTTTGCCCACAAAGCATTCAGGGCACCTTAGGCACCAGTAGAAATACTGAACCAGAAAGTTTTTTTAGCTAGTTCATTTTGAATGTTGTTCTTAAAACTGTCAATGTGTAACTGAACCAAGTCACTAGGCTTAGAACTAGGAATAAGCAGCTTTTCATAAAGTAAAACTTGATCGCTTCTCGGCCTTTTGGCTAAGATCAAGTGTAGAAAGTAAAACTTGATTGGTTTTTTTAGCTACAATATTTCTTTAAAAATGAGAATTACTGTCCTGGATCCCAGGTTTGCTTGGTGCCCTCTGAACTACAGCACCTCACTGAACCAGAGGACTCACTGTCTCCAGCCTCCTGGCTCTCTTGGGGCTGTGTGAGGAGGAAGCCCAGATGCCCGGCCCAGAAGAACTGAAGTAGAAGGCAGGGCTGACTACTTGGGAGTGCCCTTCCCATTGTCTCTGCTTCCTAGACCTAGAAAATATAACTTTTCTCCCCCTTAGAGAAAGGAGATGGGAGAGTAAGAGCAGCGACTCTTACTATGGCTCTCCCCAATGCACTCAAGGCTAAGAGCCTGCCAAGACTCTGAATCTGAATATACCTGCTCTCATAATGGAACTCAAGACATGGGCTCCTTCAGGGAACTTGATTTTCTAGGCTCAATTTTCCCATCTGTAAAATGAATGAAAGCAAATGTTTTCCATCTGGGTTCTGAGAAAATTTAGGGACTCGGCTACTGTGCTTAAAGAAGAGGATCTGGTTTTATACAGTTTGCATTTGGTCTTAAAGGTAAGGCTTCCATTTAACAGGAACATGTAACACCTAAAAAACAAAAACAAAAAACGTAGTGTTGAAAAACACCACCCAGGTGATCTAAGTGATCTGTAATGAGGCCTCTCCGGGTTGAATGCTTTGATTATAAAACTTCCCCAACATGTACGTGCATTTCAATACTGTTCTCGGAAAGTAAAATGCAGAGACATTTCCAGATTAAATAGTAACTCCAGCTTTTACCCAAAATATGAGTCACTATGAAAATTCCAGTAAGGCTAAGTATGCAAAGGTACAAACAGCTTTGATTTTTCCCTTCAAATGAAGCTTTCTTTTTTCTCTGATTTTGTGAGACATGACAGCAAAGAGTGTAAGTCTGGGAAAAGCAACTCACACTAGGAAAAAGGAGACCTTGCATCTATTTGCTGTCGAACACACACACTCCCTGATCAAGTTTGTACATACAAGTGAAAAGAACGGAGGGCATTTTCAATGGATCAAGGCTTCAGACCATTTTCTTCTGGAAGTGCAGGAAATTGAGATGAAAACTAAACTCCTATGCAGACCAGGCATAAATGTAACTACTTCTTAAACACACTCAGTGCCTTCCCACCCTTTTCTGCCTGTATCTGGAATTTCCCCCCAGCCTGGTCGTCCACACCTCTCTAACCCCACATCACACACAGACTGAAAGGTGATTTCGTTTCCAGTCTGCATTCCTCCTCTCCTCCTGAGCCCTGGAGTGCCTATTATCATTTATAAGTACCTTCTACAAATGGCTAGTTTTGTGAACTCCATTTGGACACGCCTAGGTAGAACTTTCACCCATACACTCCTGAAGTTAATACCACTGTTGTTCTTTTGTGTCCCCCATGGTTTCTTGCATATATGTAAGTAGGTAATCAGTATTCCAGTTGAAGGATCAGATATGCTAACTGAATAATTTTTGTGTCTATGAGAAAGAACACTACTACTATATGAGAAATGATAATATGAGTTCAAATGATCTTTGAGAAAAAGGCAGCCTATTTGTTCATATTGTGATGTGAGACTAGGCTATACCATGAACACAATGCTTAAAGAAGTGAGTGACGATGGGAGATGTTGTATGAGGCTCCAAGTTCAATGATATATTTAATGAAAAATATTAAAAAGAGAAGAAAAGATTTCACAATGTTCAGGATTATTGGATTCATAGTAGTATTTTTTTTCAGAACATTAATAATAAGGTTTATATTACTTTTCTAATGAAAAAACAATAATGAAAAAACATAATAAGAAACACGCTTTGAGTGTCTATGCCAAAGGAATATCAGAAGGACTTTATTATTACATGAATTTGAGGTCCACATAATTTCCATTTTTAAAAGAAAACATTTTATAGGAAATGTTCTTTTGTGGTAGTTCACAGACTAAAAATTGATAGCCCCTTCTGTGGGTTTCATCATGGGTTTTTCTTTTAATAAATTCCATTCCAGAGAGAACAGTGTTGTACCAACATGCCTATGTCTTGCTACCAAAGAAAACTTCATAAGCAAACTGAACCAATTTGTTTCCTGGTGTATATTTATCCCCATTAAGAGCTCAGAGAGTGAAAAAACACAGTAATTATTTTAGAGCTCTGTAAACGCTTTCATGTTTTAAGCCATAGGCTGGATTAGGTAGGTCCTGAAAATTCATTGTAGTAAAAGCAACAAAGCCTGCTATTACCTGGGGAAAAGCCCCAAAACATTTTGTCCTCTGGCTAGTGACTAACTTTGACTGGGATGGCAAGACAGTATGTCCATCTTGTTCCCATGGTGTCCCCCAGGGATGGGGGCACATCTGCTCTCAACTGAACTTTAAAACTGTGTCTGTGTGCATGTGTGTGTGTGCGTGTGTGCGTGTGTGCATGCGTGCAAACCACACACACGTGCACATGCATTTGAGCAGGTACACTATTCCCCAAATGGCAAAAGAAGGTGGGATACTTTATCTTTTTATCTTTCCAGACGCCTTGGGTAATTCAAAAGACTTGCCTAAAGGAATGTGTCTAAAATAACATATTCCACCTCCATATTTCTACAGCTGGACATATACAAATCATTCCAAACTCCTTTTCTTACTCCCATTCTGTAATGCATAAGTCACCAAAAAATTCCCAATTGACCAATGTAAAATTCTAATTATTCTCTTTCACAGATCTTTTGGCAGTCCCAAGCAATTAGACATATTTACAATTGTGCAGTGATATTCCTAAAAATGTGTTTTTCTTCTTGATTAAAATAATAGCCTTTCCTAAAACTTTCCCCTTTCCCCTTTTTCCTTTGTAGGAGGCAAATGTGAGAGTCAGAATCACAGCAGCCATACTGCAAGTATGAGGTAACAGCCAAGAGAAATGCAGAAATCTCTGATATAACATTGTTCAGGGGCTGAAATAAAATCAGAAACCACCTATCTTTAGTGTTCTTGTTATTTATTTAAGTCAATGTGATTGAATTTTTCTGTAGGTAATAGCATTCCTGTCTCTTATTACCCATTTATTGCCAAACTCAGTTATCATGTTCTATTCCTTCATTTGTGTTTCTCTTTGTCTGATTCTCTCTCCATTGTGTTCTTAGCCCCATATGTGAAAATATGTTCATTCTGCAGACATACATATTCTATATTCAGTGTTTACTAATGTATATGATCAGAATATATGCTTGATGATATACTTCATAAAAAAAGGATGGGGGTGGAGAATAGGCTGATTTTATGTTTAAATATATTTGGAAAACACTGGATACTCTGTTCTCCTTCTAGAGCTCTGCAATACACATAAAACTACTGTAACCTTTGAAAAAAAAGGACAAATATAAAAGAGACATTGGAATATCGTTGAGATGCTTCCCAATCTTACTGGCCACTGAACTGATTTTTCAAGCACTCCCTTTACCTACTAAGTGTCCACCTCTCAGAATTAGGGTTCTGAGGACCATATGTAGGAAACACTGTACTACTTCTATCCATAATTATTTTACTAATTATTGTTTTATGTTTTCTTCTTTGCAAATGACCCATATGTTCTGACAACTTTTAGAGAAACTTCAGGGAATTTAAATCAATAGATATGTCAACACATACCAAACAAAGGCAGATGGTAATGAAATTCTCGATTACTTCTGGCTAATTACAATTTCCCCATTTTCTTTGCCTAGAAGATGCTGCCCCAGATACTGGCACCAACAGTAGCTTGCATGTGCATTTATTTTTTTTTAATTTTTTTTAATGTTTATTTATTTTTGAAGGAGACAGACAGACAGAGTGTGAGTGGGGGAGGGGCAGAGAGAGAGGGAGACACAGAATCCGATGCAGGCTCCAGGCTCCAAGTTGTCAGCACAGAGCCTGAGGCGGGCCTCGAGCTCACAAACCGCAAGATCATGACCTGAGCCGAAGTCAGCCGCTTAACCGACTGAGCCACCTAGGCGCCCCTGCATGTGCGTTTCTAGATGGAGAAACTTCTTTCAGACTCTGTGCTTGAGACATAATCTCTTGATTAGTCACTGCACTGATCTCTATACAGACAACTGCTGTAATTCTGTCTGTGATAATGAATAATTCTTGCTAATGTGTGATTTATTTGGTTTGTCACTTAAGAGCCTTCTTTACCTTTAATGCCAAACTTGCATCCCCTTTGGGGATAGTTTGTTCTCTCATTAGAAGCACTTGATATACCTCTGAGGAACTGTAGGTTGTAATCACCACCCCCAGCATCCTTTCCCAAATTACTCTGTGCCATGAGCCCAGCTGTAGCTATCAGGGTGTGGGTTTTTTCCCCTCTGCTCTCTTCACATGGTCTCAACTTTGAGCCAGAATAATTTAAGTGCTAAAGTCTTGTCGGGTTTTGCAACCATGAACAGCCTTATGAAGTCTAGGCGTTTTGCCAGAAATCTAAACTTTGTTGAACTATGTTAAAAGGTTAAACATTTCACAGAGTTTGAGTTCCCCCTCCCCCACTGCACTTCCAGACTCTGCCTTGTTCTGAAATGTCTGTTTTATCAAGAAATGGAATAACTAATAATGTGCTGGATAGAACATTTTCAACCATCACACTGTAACCATAGTAGTGCTAAAACCCACAACCAAACAAATGTCAATCACTCTCCTCTCCTTAATCAAAATGAGCTGAGGACACAGTCCCAATTTAGTCTGTTTTAAGATGAAATGCTAGAAGCTTTCCATAAAATGTAACTTTAAAAATGAAGCTGTTACTAATTGCTTGTAATAATTTCTATATTAACAAAAAAGCTTTCCTGAAACGAATGCCAATGAATAAAAATAAATTGCAGCCTCCCCAGCCTGCAGGGAAGTATAAATACTGGCCTCTAGGCCCCTGGTTTTAAAATCCTCCCTGTACTTATTTCCTGGAACACTGGAGGTCTACTGACTTCTGGGCAGGATGTTTCTGAGGTTTTCGTGTCCACAGTCAACATGGATACTGAAGGGAAAAGAAGTAAATTTCTAGAAATCATCCATGACAGCCCCAGCTCCCCACACCCAACCTGAGCGTAAGTGTTCTTGGCATCGCTGCTAAAATGTTCCCCTAGTTCACTTAATCTCTCTATCCCCACTGCCACCACCCTTTCCCAGCTACTACCCTGTAGCCTGGACCTTCACAGTGGTCTCCCAGCTGGCCTCCCTTCTTCCTCTTGCCTCCATTCTCCCCACAGTAGCGAGGCCATCCGGTCTCTAGAGACTTAGAATAAAAACAATCTTCTTATCAGGCTTGGTAGGATCTTCTTAAAACCTCTCCTGGTCTTGAACTACCTCCTCCTTTCCCATCACATTCCTGACGCTCAGGGGCCTTCTTTCTTTTCTGCAGGCACACCAAATTTATACCTGCCTTAGGGCCAGTGTGGGACATGCCCTCCCCCATCTCACTAGGCTGGCTCCTCCTTGTCATTAGTTCTCAGCTTAAAGGGTCTGCCTAGAACAGCCTTCCCCAACCACACAACCTAAAACCTCCCTCCCCAGACTCTCAGTTATTCTCTATCAGACCCCCTTTCTAAACATGCTGCATAGCATGTTCCCAATGTGGTATTTTCTCTACCAATTAATTACCTCTCTTCTGATTCCCTCCACTTGTCATAAGCAAGAATTTACTAGTTTACCGCTGTATCTCCAGAACCTATAATAGCAGTTATGACATAGTAAGAAGAAAATCCATAGGTATTAAGTTAACATATGAGCAGAACAAGAACAGAAAACTGAGTGCTCACCTCAGCTCCCTGTGGCCCTGCCATGGGAACATGTAACAAGACTAGATAGCAGGTACATTCAGGTAAGAGTATATCAGAGGTTGGGCATCCTGATAGATGTTTTTAGGTATGCCATGAGCCTTTATGAACTTAACCAGGGAAAGTATAGTTATTGACATGAACAGAGATAGCTATGTTTGTCTTTACTTGTGGGGCAATGAACTTCTCCAGAGGGCTGTTTGTGTCTTTGACATATTCAGTGTAGTTTCAGCTACTACTTTCCAAGGCAATCTCCTAAGAAGATATTTCCTTAAGTAGAAAATAAAAAAATTTTACTTAATGTATTAAAGTAAATTACTGAGAGTTTTCTGCTAGATAGTTATGACTTTATAAGGAATTTATGAACACTGTTCAGTAAAGTAACATTGTGTCCTCCCTCCTCAACAAACAGCCAACTTAGATGACTCATATACATAGGTTGAAAACTATATCTGCAATCAAAGATCAGAGCCAAAGTTGGTCACTGGAAAAGTGCTTAACAAATCTTTGGCTTCTAAATCAGGTTTCATGTGGAGCCAGGATTAACAAGGGAAAGCATGACCAGAATGGAATGTGAGGTTTGAGCACAGCAGAGAAGATGTCTCCGAGGCTGTGACCTGCTTTTGGTCAGCAGCCCTGGGAGCTAGGCTTGTTTCCGTCTTAGGCAATTTTGCTCTCATGACCAGTCAATGGGATATGAAGAAAACTGGGCAAGGAGCCTGAGTGAGCAAACACACCAAATCACGTTTTGTGGAGATAAAAGGTAAAGATCGTGGTAAGGTCACTTCTGGGAAAATGCAGATAATGTCAAATTTATTGATAAAGGAAAAATCAAGCAAGCTGACTGGCCCCAATTTCATAAATAGTAGAGCTCACAGAATTTCACTCCTGGGTATTTGCTCAAAGGAAATCAAAACAGGATACTGAAGAGGTATCTGCACTACCATGTTCACTGTAGTATTATTTATGATGGCCACAATATGGAAATAACTTAAGTGTCTGTCAATGCACAACTGGATAAAGAAGTGTTATGCCCAGAATTCGTGATCCCCAAATACCGCCAGGGAGCCGAGTCCGATGTAAAAGCAAAAGAGCCTTTATTCGAGCTAGCTCGAGCTCAATCCCCTACCTGCACCGACGCAGTGGTGAGATACCGGGGAGAGAGGGCAAGTTTCAAAAGGACAAAGGTTTTATTGGGGCTTAGGGGCAGTTGGTGAGGTAATGGCTGTGGCCTCAGCCGATTGGCTGGGAAAGGGTCCGAGTCCTGTTAGGCAGGTAAGGGGGGGGGGGGTTACTCAAGGGGAGGAGGCATGGTCAAGGTGAAGGACACAGAACAAGATGGAGACGGCCGGCGTAGGCCCGCCCTTTCAGAAGATGTGGTATATAGACACAATGGAATATTATTCGATCCTGAGAAAGAAGGAAATCTCATCATTTGTGACAACGTAGATGGACCTCAAGGGCACTGTGCTGAATGAAGTAAGTCAAAAACAGAAAGACAAATACTGTATGATGTCACTTATATGCAGAATCTAAAAAAATGAAACTCATAAAAACTGAGAGTCTAGTGGTGATCACCAGGGATGGAGGGGTTGGAAGCACAGGAGAGATGCTATTTAAGGGCACAGACTTGCAACTAGTACACAAACAAACCCTGGGGATCCAATGCAAAGCAGGGGGAATACAGATGGCAATACCGTAGTATAATCGTTGAACTCACTAAGAGATCTTAATTTTTCCCACCACAAAAAGGAAATGATAGGGGAGGGGAGAGAGGTGTTGATTAATGCTATGAGGGCAATCATATTATAATATATAAATGTGTCAAATCCGCATGTTGTACACGTTAAACTTACATAATGCTACATGTCAAATACATTTTAATAAAAACATTTAGAAATGGTAATAACATCCTTACACCAACGTCAATGCCGGACTTTTGTATTGTTTTGTAAGGATTTAATAAAACTCATAAAAACTTAAAAAAAAAAAAAAGAAATGGTAATAACAGACCTTACAGGAGGCACCATTTTCTGAAATTCATGCTTCCACATAGGCAAAGTAGAACCTGAATCTGATAATATTAGTACCCACCAGAGTTTCTCATAAAAACGCCGTATTACCATTGACCATACAATAGAAATGTACAAAAATACAAGGTGATAACGATAAGCATCTAGATTTTTCTAAAATCCCAGGAAAGAAAGTATACGATAAGGACTGCAATTCCTTATGAAGAATAACATGAAAAATTACAGATATGGATCAAAGAGGCTATTATTCTCTTTCATTTGTTGGTTTGACAAGTACTTGTCAAAACATACAAAGTACTTGGACATAAAGATAAAGAAGTTACACATCTTAAAAACCGATCTCAGGAAAGCGTAGGCTATAAGTAGCCGGTGACGGGACAGTGGAGCAGTGGTGTCATGTCAAGGGAGGGACTGTCTGGCAGGACAGAAGAAATGTGAGCATGCTAAGGACCTAAGTCCTTTTCGAAAAGCGAGTAAACACTTCTTTTCCTTCACTTATCACGCTATCACAGTGCAATGAATGCTGTTAAACTAGAACTTACTTTATCCCTTTTCTGAACAGGTGGAGTTTTTTTTTTTTTATTTTTTGTTTTTACTGTTTTTATTTTATTTTTGAGAGACACAGAGAGAGAGAGCAAGCAGGGGAGAGGCACAGAGAGAGGAAGACACAGAATCTGAAGCAGGCTCCAGGCTCTGAGCTGTCAGCACAGAGCCCGACGCAGGGCTCGAACTCACAAACTGAGATCATGACCTGAGCCAAAGTCAGAAGCTCAACCGACTGAGCCACCCAGGAGGCCCTGAACAGGTGTTTTAATGTTTTTTAAATTTTTTTTTTACACTTTGTTTTTGAGAGAGCGAGAGAGACAGAGCACAAGGGCAGAGACAGACAGACAGAAACTGAAGCAGGCTCCAGGCTCTGAGCTGTCCGCACAGAGCCCGATGCAGGCCTCAAACTCACAAACCATGAGATCACGACCCGAGCCAAAGTCAGACGCTTAACCGACTGAGCCACCCAGGGGCCCCAGATGTTTTAATTTCTAAAGACAAGGAGAGGAACTTCCAAATACGGTTTTAAAATAGTATCTGAGCAATGTCCTCTTTCAATTCTCCATCCTCATTATCTCCACAACACCCTCCCCCACCCTCAAATGAGATGGTTTCCCTTAATCACCAGTTATTACTATATTAAATAGGCAGCCCCTAACAACCAATTTGGGTGCGTTTTAGCTGCATTTTGAATTGGCTTCCTGAACGTATGTTAACTTTTTTCAAATTTAATTTTTTTATTTCTTTGCCAGCATTATATAATCCTTTTATCACATGGATCCATTCATTCATTCATTCGTTCATTGTTTCATTTATTGTTTCCTCAGTACATCTACTTGTGCAAGCTACTGAACTAAGCAATAGGAAGAGAAAGACAAGAAAGACACAACTGACCCTGCCCTGAGGCATCGATGTCCTAGTGAGTGCAAGTAAACAGGGAGTCTCAAGAGGGTGCTAAGGGCTATGACAGAGGATAACTACTAGGAACCATGAGGGCACATTATCGGACAAAGTCTTGGGGTGTCAGGGAAGTTTTTCAAGGGAAATAACATCAAAGCTGAAACACAAAGGACGAGAAGAATTTATCCAAGAACAGAGAGAAGAATGTTCTTTTTTTCACATTTATTTAGTTTTGAGAGAGAGAGGGCATGCACAAGCAGGGGAGAGGCAGAGAGAGAGGGAGACACAGAATCTGAAGCAGCTCCAGACTCTGAGCTGTCAGCACAGAGCCCGACGCAGGACTTGAACTCACATGAGATTATGACCTGAGCCGAAGTGTGATGCTTAACAGACTGAGCCACCCAAGCACCCCAGAGAGAAGAATGTTCTAATCAGGACTTAGACGTATGTTCAAAACCCCAGAGATGAGAGATGCATTCCAGAAATTACAAGTGTGTGACTATGTATACTGATGGGAGACTGTGGGGGGTTGGGTGTGGAGATGTGATGGAGGTAGAAGATGGAACTGGTGCTCAGGTTTCCACAGATAAAAGCAAGAGAGAAGTTGTAAAGGACCTCGTAAGCCCTACTAAATATATTGAATTTTATCCTGAGAGAAGTGAGAGGCTTAGGAGGTTTTTAAACAGGGGAACATGAAAATAGATTTGTTTTAGAACACTGGCTATGATTAAAAAGTAAATCATAGGAAAATTATAGTAACCCACATATAAGTTGAAGGTGATCCGAGCAGCAGTGTCACAGACCAAGGGAGGGACTCTTTAGCAGGAAGGAAGAAAACTGAATATGCTAAATATTGATGTTAAATCTATGTAGAAGACTGAAGATACAGAAGAGAGGAGACCATCAGTAAAGCAGTCCTTGAGGACGTAAGGGATGTGATACAGAGCTCATACTGAGGAAACAGGCTTGAGGATAAGACACATCTTCCACTGGAACAGGAGGAAAGAGAAACGGTGGACACATCTACAATGATGCAGATCAGCTTTTAAATCTGCTAGAAGGAACTGAGAAAATTCTTTTCTTGCTTCTGTTTTCTCTAAGACATGTTGGCAAGATTCATTGCCACAAGTTATAGAAGAGGTAGGGTAAAGAGTTTGAGAAGAGTGGGGAATCTGAAATAGCCACATTGGAAAATGGCAAAGAGAGATAACTGAATGCACACAGAAGTGTCTCCAGGTAATGTTAAATGCTGGAGATCAAAACCATACATTTCTGGGGCACCTGGGTAGCTTAGTCAGTTGAGTATTCAACTCTTGATTTGGGCCTAGGTCATGACCTCACAGTTCATGGAATAGAGCCCTGCATCAGGCTCCACACTCTCTGCCTATCTTACTCTCTCTCAAAATAAATAAATAAACTTTAAACTAAAAAAAGAAATAGGGGTGCCTGAGTGGCTCAGTAAGTTGAGCATCTGGCTTCGGTCATGATCTCACGGTCTGTGAGTTCGAGCCCTGCATTGGGCTCTGTGCTGACTAGCTCAGACCCTGGAGGCTGCCTCGGATTCTGTATCTCCCCATTCTCTCTGCCCCTCCCCCACTCACGCTCTGTCTCTCTGTCTCTCTCAAAAATAAATACACATTAAAAAATGTTTTAATTAAAAAAAGAAACCATATATTTCTAGTAGCATGAATATGGACAAAAGTGTGAATACCACAGCAGAGCTCACCAGCCCAGGTATACATGTCTAGTGAGTAGACAGTAGGAATGGCTTAGCTTTATGGTTTTCCTAGGTGGGTATGGAGGAAGAATAAAAGGGCACACAAGTGAGGATACTAACAAAACACGGCCCAAAGGAATAAAGCATGGAGGCAAATCTGGAACGGAATGCAATTAGGATGGGGAAGACCAATGGATATAATCCACAGGGCAAGAAACTAAATGTCTCTGTGAGTAAAAGGTCAAGGGTGGAGGGAGTCAGTGTGTATGAGAGACATTATTTACAAGAGGAAGCTGAAGTGTAAGAGTGGCATTGGTGAATTTAAATATTCAGAGGTGGGAAAGAAGTTCCAGGGGATGACAAGACCCAGTGGTAAACTTGAGAATGAGCAGCTAAAGAGGCATGGAGGAGAGAAGTCACTGGAGTTGAGGCTGCTTGAGAGGCAAGGTGTTGTGCATCACCCACACAGACATGCAAGAGTGGTACAACTCAGGGTGGAAAGAAAAACTAGTCGTGGTTGCTAATGTCTTGAGTAAACAAGGGCATAATTACATTGGCAGGTAAATCAGTAAAGAGGGATTAAGAAGATATAGCCAGATGATCTGAGACCCAAAGGGGGCGCTGGTGTTTTTTAATGTAAATTTTAGTTAGTTAACACACAGTACAATACTGGTTTCAGAAGTAGTATTCAGTGAATCATCATTTACATACAACACCCAGTGCTTATCACAAGTGCCCTCCTTTAATACACATCACCCATCTAGCCCATCCCCCACCCACCGCCCTCCATCAACCCTCAGTTTGATCTCCATAGTTAAGATCTTGTCTCTTCTGTTTGTCTCCCCTCCTTTTCTACCCTCTTCCCATATGTTCATCTGTTTTCTTTCTTAAATTCCACATATAAGTGAAATCATATGGCATTTGTCTTTCTCCAATTGACTTCTTTTGCTTAGCATAATACATTCTAGCTCCATCCATGTCGTTGCAAATGGCAAGATTTCATTCTTTGTGATGGCTGTGTAATATTCCATTGTATGTATGTGTATATGTGTGTATATGTATATTCACATACATACCGCATCTTCTTTATCCATTCATCACTCCATGGACATTTGGGCTCTCTTAATAGTTTGGCAATTGCTGATAATGCTGCTGTAAACACTGGAGTGCATCTTTAGCTGAATTTTTATATCCTTTGGGTAAATACCTAATGGCACAATTACTGGATGGTAATGGGTAGTTCTATTTTTAGTTTTTTGAGGAACCTGCACACTGTTCTCCAGAGTGGTTGCACGAGTTTGCATTCCCACCAACAGTGCAAGATGGTTTCTCTTTCTCCTCATCCTTGCCAATACCTGTTTCTTGTGCTGTTAATTTTAGCCATTCTGAAAGGTGTGAGGTGGTATCTCATCATGATTTTGATTTGTATTTCCCTGATGATGAGTGATGTTGAGCATCTTTTTATGCGTCTGTTAGCCATCTGTATGTCTTCTTTGGAAGTTTCTATTCATGTCTTCTGTCCATTTCTTAAATGGGTTGTTTTTTTGGGTGATGGGTTTGAAAAGTTCTTTATAGGTTTTGGATACTCTTTATCAGATATGTCATTTGCAAATATCTTCTCTCATTCAGTAGGCTGCCTTTTAGTTTTGTTGATTGTTTCCTTTGTTGTGCAGAAGCTTTTTATCTTGATGAAGTCCCAACAGTTCAAGTTTGCTTTTGTTTCCCCTGCCTTTGGCAATGTGTCTGGTAAGAAGTTGCTCCAGCTAAGGTCAAAGAGGTTGCTGCCTGCGTTCTCCTCTAGGATCTTGATGGTTTCCTGTCTCTCATTTAGGTCTTTCCTCCATTTTGAACTTATTTTTGTGTATGGTGTAAGACAGTGGTTCAGTTTCATTCTTCTGCATGTTGCTGTCCAGTTTTCCCAACACCATTTGTTGAAGAGACTATCTTTTTCCATCAGATATTCTTTCCTGCTTTGTCAAAGATTAGTTTAACATAGAGTTGTGGGTCCATTTCTTGGTTTTCCATTCTGTTCCATTGATTTACGTGTCTGTTTTTTTTTGTTTGTTTGTTTTTTCTCGCCAGTACCATACTCTATTGATGACTACAGCTTTTTAGTATAGCTTGAAAATCCAGAATCATGATGCCTCTAGTCTAATTTTTCTTTTTCAGGATTGCTTTGACTATACGGAGTCTTTTGTGGTTCCATACAAATTTTAGGATTGTTTGTTCCAGCTCTGCAAAAAATGCTAGTCGTATTTTGATAGGGATTCATTAAATGTGTAGATTGCTTTGGGTAGTATAGACATTTTCACAATGTTTGCTCTTCCAATCTATGAGCATGGAATGCTTTTCCATTTCTTTGTGTCTTCTGTTGGAGAAGTGGATAAAGTACACCAAAGATGGCTGATTGGACTAAAACAAAGGTTGGTCTCTAGCTTAGAGACCCCTCCTCCAGTTTCTTCTTCCTTTGTTTGCTGTGCACGAGAAAACCCCCACAGATATGCAGACTGTCAGCTACAAATTACCCTCTCCACTTGCATTCTGGGCTCAGACCTTTGGAGAAAGTCTCCTCTAAGCCCGACAGTGTAAAATCAATCTCCAATCCACCAAGATCACCGAGTGCCACTTGGTTTTTCCGCCAGTGTTCCAGCCTGGTTCCGTAACACTTCAATTTCTTTCTTAAGTCTTCTATAGTTTTCAGAGTACAGATCTTTTACCTCTTTGTTTAGGTTTATTCCTAGGTATCTTAGTGTTTTTGGTGCAATTGCAAATGGGATTGATGCCTTGATTTCTTTTTCTGCTGCTTCATTATTGGTGGATAGAAAGGCAACAGATTTTTGCACACTGATTTTATATCCTGCAATATTGTTGAATTCATTTATTAGTTCTAGCAATTTTTTGGTGGAGTCTTTAGGGTTTTCTATATAGAGTATCATGTCATGTGCAAATAGTGAAAGTCTTACTTCTTCCTTGCTGATTTGTGTGCCCTTTTTTTTCTTTTTGTTGTCTGATTGCTCAGGCCAAGACTTTCAGCACTATGCTAAATAGTAATGGTGAGAGTGGACACCCTTGTCTTGTTTCTGACCCTAGGGGAAAGGCTCTCAGTTTTTCCCCATTAAGGATCATATTAGCTGTGGGTCTTTTGTATATGGTCTTTATGATGTTGAGGTATATTCCATCTATCCCTACATTGTTGAGGGTTTTTATCAAAAATGGATGCTGTGTTTTAGTAAATGCTTTTGGGGGCAGTGGTTTTTATGTGAGTGTAGATGAGTAGCAATTTGGAAGAAGCCAAAGAGGGAATACTGGACCCATTTTCTACCCTGAAGAAAGTGAGGTATGGACAAACAACCCAACTACTTGAGAAAGCTTCAGGGGAAGTAATTTCCTCAGGATCATCCAAGTATCAGTGCCAGGACAGAACCAACAGAGATGGGCTGAGGAGGTAATGGTGTTGGGTAACTGCAGAAGAGGCTCTTACAAAAGTCTGGGATAATGGGAAATAGTTTGAGACAGACTCAAGGAAGAAGGGCATGAGAAAAAAAAAATAAGTGAAGGGTCCTATGTCTTCAGTGTTGATCAAGGACATCTGAGATATTGAAGCATGTTGGGTTCAGCTGGCCTCAGGATTTTCAAAGAATTAATCAGTTTTCTCCTTGCAGTTGTAGATACCTTAGGCTGCTTAGAAAGATAGATACTGTATCATTCTAGAGACCTGTCAGAAAGTAACACACTTTATTCAGTCTTGCTTACTAGGGATCCCAGTCAAGGTGAGCGGACTAGACAAAGAATTACTTGATCCCCAAGCCTCTTCTATTAGTGATAAGGGAACATAAGGCAAGCTGACCACCACAAACACCCCCACCCCCAGGTGGATATGAGTGATATTCCTCTTGCACTCCTGGCTGCCCAAGAACAAAGAAAAGGGGTACAACAAATGGTTAGCTGACAGAGATCACAGTCATGCAGGACCTAAGTGTCCATCACCCTCCATAGTGATGTGGGAAACAAAGGCAGAAGGAAATGGCAGATAGAACTAAATTTCCTTATACCCTGTAGCCCATTGACAAATGCTTGAGGCAGGCAGAGTAAAATGTTTCTCCAGGAACTCCTTATTGTTTTAACTTTAATGCTTTGCTAGAGGGAGAAACAACCTTCACTTGACAATAGCTAGGCCTCCAGTCTCCTGGGAATCTTCTTTAGCATATGAAAACCTCACTGGAAACTTCCCCTGGGCTTTACCTCCCCCAACTCCATAGTATATAACCAGTCTCTCCTCATGGTCCCGGGGCAGCTCTTCCTGCCCATGGGTCCTGTCCCAGTGCTTCAATAAAATCACCTTTTTGCACCAGACCCCACGAACCCCACAATCATCCCCAAAACCTCATCATTAGGAAGGGCAAGAGTCACTGGGGCTGCAACTGTCTGTCAAGGCTTCAATACGGCCAAATGATAGTCTCTGAGGGATAAAGAAACTCATTCCTCTTTGGGCTTCCTCTAAGTGTCTTTAAGAGCCAAGACTAAAGAGAGAGGCTCACTCCTGGAAAGAAGCCCCTCAACTCCCTGTGGAGAGGCTGCTGATGGGGACGGTAGGTCCTGGAGGTAACACCAGAGGAACAGCTGCAGCCTCTGGTGGCTGGCGGGGGACTCTGACTTCTCTTCAATTAAAAAAAAAAAAATTGTTTGATGTTTATTTTTGAGAGAGAGAGACAGAGAGTGAGCAGGGGAGGGGCAGGGAGGAAGGGACATACAGAATCCAAAGCAGGCTCCAGGCTCTGAGCTGTTAGCACAGAGCCCAACATGGGGCTGGAACTCTGGGACCATGAAATCATGACCTGAACTGAGGTCAGACACTTAATCGACTGAGCCACCCCAGGGGCCCCATCACCTCTCCTCAATTTAAAAAAAATTCTATATATTTTACAATTGGTGGCAAACTTACAGGAAAGCTGGATATTTGTACTCAGAACATTTTATTTTTCTTAACCATTGCTGAATAGATGCCCAATTACTGATGGATTCCTTACTGTATGTTTGCTACAAACAAGAACATTCTCCTCTATAACCACAATACATCTATCAAATCAAGAAATTTGTGATACTGAACACTGATGCTACCACCTAATTCAGACTCTAGTTAAGTTTTGCACATTTTCTCAACAATATCTGTTATATCCTGTCCAGAATCACACATGTAGTTATCATATCCATTGGTCTCCTTCAGTCTGGAACAGATTCTCAGTCTTCCTTTGACTGTTCTGACATTTTAGAAAATTACAGACCAGTTACTTTGGAGTATGTCCCTCAAATTGATTTTGTTGACGTTTCCTCTTAATTAGATTTGGAATATGCATTTCTGGCAAGAATATTTCAGAAGTGACAGCATGTTCTTCTCAGTGAATTCTATCAGATGGCAAGCAATTTCTATTTGTCTCGTTACTGGTGATATCTGTGTTGGTCTCTAGGGTGATACAGTATCTACAAGGTTTCTCCACTGTAAAATTCCTTCCTACCCTTTAGAAATTAGTCATTATTTTGCAGGTAGATACCTTGAAACTGTATAAATATGCTGATCCTTTCCAAATTTTCAATTTATTCATGATTTTATTTATATCTAAGTGGGATTCCCATTTTATTCAATGGATTTTAATCAATTACTATCATTATTCATATGCTCAAATTGTCCCAAATTTGGCCAGAAGACCATTCAAGCTAGCTTCCATTCCTTTTGACAGGTCTCCAACAACCTCCTAACACTTCTGTGCTTTCTTTTCTGGCACAAGATGACCTGTTTTGTAGTTTCCCTGCCCTATCCCTGGATCACCTATTTCTCCAAGGAGCCCGCATTCCTTTGCATGGAAAATAATATTCAAACACAAGCCCCTATCTGTACAAAGAGCTAGGAAATATATGAATGCAGGTACATATCCAAGCCACTTCCATAACCATACATTTATACCTTTAATTAGCTGTCTGTCTATCTATCTATCTATCATCATCCATCTATCTATCCATCCTTTTCTATCTAGACCATGAGTTCATATGGATATTTCCACATCCAATCCAAAACAACAGGGTCGATTCTCATTTTCTTTTTGTATTTGTAACTCCCTTTTCAAAAGTGAGAAAGCTGTCTCTAATTACTTTTAATACATTTACTTGATCAATCCCAATGCCATCACTCTTCCCCTGTGTGACTGCCTCTTCCCTGGGCAACAGCTCTCATTCCATATTCCAAGCTGTACTTTCACATGGACAGCTACTCACCCCACTTGATCTCTAACACCTCCCACTGCTCCTCTGCAGGGATGCCCTCAACTTACGTAGGCTCTGATACCCGACTGTGTCCCCTTGCCTCCAATACCCCACAGCAGACCATCCCCTACATGGACATTTTCCTCCCCTGCTTGAGCTCTGCCATCCCACACCAGGAGGGCATCCCACCAACTGGGGCTCCAACTCCCCATTTTGAGCCACTCCTCCTCATGGACTCACACCTCACCCTGCTTGAGTTTTGACACTATGCCAGCTTGCCATTCCCTTGCATGGATGCCCTCCTTACTCTAATCAGGGTCTGACTCCCTATCTAAGCCTCCCTTTCCCTTTACAGGGAGGCCATCTTCACCCTGCTAGGGCTCTGACACCCAACATGCTTGGGTGGACCATCTATACCCTGCTTGCACTCTCAGCCACTACCACCACTCCCTGATATACATATACCCAGGATGCCTGCTTTGCTCCATCTAAGGGATTTAGGACTGAATTCTTCAGAGAAGGAAGAGAAGTGCTGAAATGCTTTTAACATAGACAGTGAAAGATTTTGAGATATCTACAGACTTGTAACTTACAATTTTTTAATCATAATGCTTATAACTCTCTAGTTTATCATTTATATGAATTACTAATTTATCTGAGGTAAATAAAATTTAGTGAGTTCATTTATATCTCATAAGATGTAAAATTAGTCTTTTCAATAAATCTGAAGAAGGGTTGACTTTATTGGATATCTATCTCTCATGAGTATATGGAGTGGACCTCTACTGGCTGCCATTTTGAAGAAGACTACAACCTGAAAAGGTTTTGAGAACTGCAGGTGTGTAGCAATTGCTTCATATTTAATAAAAAAATCATGCCAAATTCCAGCGTCTCACTTTGCAATCACCATGGTTTTAAGGAAAGTCTGAGTTTAGTCATGATGGAGCCAGCTCTTTGAACTATAGTTATTGCCTAGAAAATGATGTTTTTTTCAATTCTCTTATTTTTTTATGCACGTTGTTGGATGTTGATGGAGAATATGGATGGCCTTTTTATTATTTTTAATGAAATTAGAAAATTAATTTACAAAATGTTAACTTTAAATAAGACTCTTTTTTTTTTCATTGGGTTTACTAAGTGTCAGACTTTGTTTAGAAATGTCCTATGTGTTTGGAATGCCTGGGTGGCTCAGTCGGTTGAGTGTCTGACTTCAGGTCAGGTCACGATCACGATTCGTGAGTTCAAGCCTCTGCTGTCAGTGCAGAGCCACTTCAGATCTTCTGTCTCCCTCTCTCTCTGCCCCTTCCCTGCTCATGCTCTCTCTCTCAAAAATAAATTTAAAAACATTAAAAAAAAAAAAAAAGAAATGTGTTCTGTGTGTGTGTACCATCACTTTGCATACAGGTTTTTTCTATGTAGTTTTATTCTAGTACATTTCACGTTAAACCCCATATCAACATTTCACATTTGTGTATTTATTCTTGTCATCTTAAAACATTCACTACTTAGCCACAGATACGCTACTAATTTCCATATTTTACCTTTTCTTTATGATATCATGAATGTGTTTAAATAATCAACACAGTCAAAAAGTGAAGCTGTTGATTTGATTATTTACTTTTGTATAGCTCAAAAAAAGAATGAATGAGGCATAAATTTCATTTTTTCCACTGAAGGTTTTTTCCTTTGTAAAATATATGGCCAGTCATTTCCTAAAACTAGTATATTTCTAGCCCTATTTCTGCATGAAACTCCACTGAAAAATAACTATATTGAAATTCAACAGCAGCTTAATTAGAATTTCCTCCTGGAATAGTAAGGGACAAGATAATTTCTCTTCCCAAATGTGACTGAAAAGAAATTACTTTTCTCTGATATTAACCTATATAAATTTATAGGCTTTTCCTTTTCCAAGAATGCTAAAACTGCAGTGATTTTAGTAGCATGTTTTGCTTGAATTTATTTTTCAGAAGTCCATCATTTAAAAAAATATATGACAATATGCCAAATTTAAGATTTCTGCAATACAAAGCACAATACAGATTTCAGTAATGGCTATAACACTGTAGGTGTTATATAATTTATTAGTTTTACTAATGAGTTCAACTTTACCCAAGGTGGTTATTGTGTGAAAGATGCTGACTACATGTGTTGATCAATTTCCAATCTCATCAGAAATGTATTTGATCCTTTTTTCTAACTTATGACTACATGTATTGATCAATTTCTAATCTCATCAGAAATTTATTTGGTCCTGTTTTCTATCTTACCTTTTTTTTTCCTCCTGATCTTGAAACAACAGATTCTTTTTCTATTAATAGGTATGTGGGATTCAGGAGTAATTTTCTTGTTCTTTTCTGCTTGCATTACAAAATGAAAATGAATATGTGCTCCTCCCTGAGTGTGGTTTATGATTTAATAATGCCACAGTTCCTGGTCTTGTCAGTATTCTTACCCCTGCAAGCATAATTTAAGGCCACCAATCTCAGGCACACCTCTTGTCACATGGGTATCAGGAATAAACAGCAAATCTCATAAGTGGTCTGCCTTGAAGCACCACATCAGGAACAAGGAGAAATGCAAAATTTTGCCTCTCATTCCATTGGAGCTTTTCCTTTGGCTAACTCATAAAAATCTATAATTCCACTTACATCGCTTTAACACTTTTACCAATCTAATCATTGAAAATGTATTTGTTTTTAATAAATTGTCCCCTAAAATACTCTTTAATTTACAATGCAAAATGTACAAACTTTCTGACATCCAAAAATAGAATATAATTAAGGTATGCATATAGTTTTTATAATAAAGGACTATGCAGCCTGTGATAGTCTATGAAAAGGAACAATTTAAAACAAAATTACCTTATTTTTAAGTTTAGAAAATGTTTTGTAATATTTGGTATAAAGCAGATGAAATATAGTGTTGTTACCAAAAGAATATCTATTACATAGCCTCCTACTTCTGAAACTTTTTTCCCTAAATTCAAATGCACAAATTTCCCATGGGGGAAAACGTCTCTCATCTACAATTGATTTCTTGATTAGATCTACACTTGAAATGTGTCGTGATAGATTGACTTCCCCCCCAGTGTTACTATAAGTTGCTTAAGACTTTTAGAGGAAGTATACTATCTAGGAGCTGGAATCAATCTTTTAAATTTACATAAAACTCATGTCCAGTCCATTGAACTGCTGACTTAACTCCATCATTTAAAGATAGGGTAAGGCTCTGCACAAATGTGGAAAGGTCGAGTTATGCTAATGAGAACCATTTAGTCAGCTGTTTGACACTTATTGGACATGATAATCAAATTGCAGTATAGGCAGTAAACTCCACTGTATAGTACAGTTATAAATCCATAAGGTGTGTGAGAAAATTTCTCAGACCACTGCATTCAGCTTGAAGATAAGTCACACACAAAGATGTGTGACTCTGAGGCAGCCCCAGGGAGGACCGAGGAAAAGGGACAGCTGTGCTCCTCAGTAGTGACCCTGCTTATGGTACAAAGAAATACTGCATGTCAGAAAATAGCCACCTGTGAAGATTTGGCCATAGGGTTGAGATGAAAGGAGGGAAGGGGGCGAGCAAAGGAGTTGTAAGAGGGCAGTAAGGAATTAAATTTCAACAGTAAACACAGATGATGTATCAGAGAAGAAAAGGTATTTACTGTTGTCAAAAAACTACATATACAGACACGGGGGGTGTGGACAGGGTCAGGGAGAAACTTTTTACTTATACTAAGAGTAGCCTAATATTGCATCACTAAATTAGAAAATTGACTTCATTGGTCTTTGGTATTTTTTTAAAGGCTATATTAAATTTGAAAAAAAAAACATATAAGTGAACAAATAATTCTGACCAAACCTTCATATTAATTGTATAATCTCCAGAAATCCACAGGCAAGGATCCAGAGCTAGAGGATCCCAAAACACAGCTTTGTCTGCTATTCTTGGCACCATCCTAATAAACGATACCTATTTAGAATGAATTAACCTTGGGGCGCCTGGGTGGCTCAGTCAGTTAAGCATTCGACTCTTGGTTTTGGCTCAGGTCATGATCTGACAGTTTCCTGAGTTCCAGCCCCACGTCGGCTATGTACTGACAGTGCAGAGCCTGCCTGGGATTCTCTCTCTCCCCCTCAATCTCTGCCCTTCACCCTGTAGCGCTGTCAGTTTCTCTCAAAATAAAAAACTCTATCTATCTATATGTTAATAATATCTCATGTGAAATTACATTCCAATGCTATTTATATTTGTTAGATGAGTCTAGACAAGAATAAAAAAAATAAGATCTAAATAGCAAATGCTACTATACAATATCTCCCAATGTGATCAAGTCATAGCACAATCGGGAAGTCGGGCATTTTGATAATAGCAGAAACTGTGAGATGTAGAGAGGACTGTCATCTTAGACTGGGAGAAACATATTTAGAGGTTAATAGGGAGCGCTCAGTAAGGAGATAAACTTATAGAATGTACTGTAAGACCAGGAAGTTTTCTTAATTAGCAAATATTTCTGTTTCTAGGTTATCTTTGACAGCCTTTTACAAAGGATGTTTTCAAGAAATAATAGTTCCAACAATGCTCTGGCTTAAAAATAAATAAATAAAAATTAATGATTAAATGAATGTGTGTGAATGTGGAACATTAAATCCCCTTCTTGCAGATTTACAATATATGTGAGCAGAATAAAGGTTATGTAATGTTTACAGCTTTTGAAACACTGTTTAAAATAGTTTCATTTATCTGACCTTAATTGCTTCCTGTTTTAACCATAATTACTTCCTATGACAACACTGCTTTTCTGTAATATACAATTTTTAAAACAGACATATTTGCTATCTGCTATTTCTTCTTTTTTACTTTATTTTTTAATTTTTTTTAAATTTACATCCAAATTAGTTAGCATATAGTGAAGCAATGATTTCAGGAGTAGATTCCTTAATGCCCCTTACCCATTTAGCCCATCCCCCCTCCCACAACCCCTCCAGCAACCCTCAGTTTATTCTCCATATTTATGAGTCTCTTCTGTTTTGTCCCCTCCCTGTTTTTATATTATTTTTGTTTCCCTTCCCTTATGTTCATCTCTTCTGTCTCTTAAAGTCCTCATATGAGTGAAGTCATATGATTTTTGTCTTTCTCTGACTAATTTCACTTAGCATAATACCCTCCAGTTCCATCCATGTAGTTGCAAATGGCAGGATTTCATTCTTTTGGATTGCCAAGTAATAATACTCCATTGTATATATATATACCACATCTTCTTTATCCATTCATTGATCGATGGACATTTGGGCTCTTTCCATACTTTGGCTATTGTTGATAGTGCTGCTATAAACATGGGGGTGCATGTGCCCCTTCAAAACAGCATACCTGTATCCCTTGGATAAATGCCTAGTAGTGCAATTGCTGGGTCGTAGGGTAGTTCTATTTTTAGTTGTTTTTTTTTTTTTTTTAATTTTTTTTTTCAACGTTTTTTATTTATTTTTGGGACAGAGAGAGACAGAGCATGAACGGGGGAGGGGCAGAGAGAGAGGGAGACACAGAATTGGAAACAGGCTCCAGGCTCCGAGCCATCAGCCCAGAGCCTGACGCGGGGCTCGAACTCACGGACCGCAAGATCGTGACCTGGCTGAAGTCGGACGCTTAACCAACTGCGCCACCCAGGCGCCCCTATTTTTAGTTTTTTGAGGAACCTCCATACTGTTTTCCAGAGTGGCTGCACCAGCTTGCATTCCCACCAGCAATGCAAAAGAGATCTCTTTCTCTACATCCTCGCCAACATCTGTTGTCGCCTGAGTTGTTAATGTTAGCCATTCTGACAGGTGTAAGGTGGTATCTCATTGTGGTTTTGATTTGTATTTCCCTGATGATGAGTGATGTGGAGCATTTTTTCATGTGTCGGTTGGCCATCTGGATGTCTTCCTTGGAGAAGTGTCTATTCATGTCTTTTGCCCATTTCTTCACTGGATTCTTTGATTTTTGGGTGTTGAGTTTGATAAGTTCTTTGTAGATTTTGGACACTAACACTTTATCTGATATGCCATTTGCAAATATCTTCTCCCATTCTGTCGGTTGCCTTTAGTTTTCCTGATTGTTTCCTTTGCTGTGCAGAAGTTTTTTACTTTGATGAGGTCCCAGTAGTTCATTTTTGCTTTTGCTTCCCTTGCCTCTGGAGACATGTTGAGTAAGAAGTTGCTGCAGCCAAGGTCAAAGAGGTTTTTGCCTGCTTTCTCCTCGAGGATTTTGATGGCTTCCTGTCTTACATTGAGGTCTTTCGTCCATTTTGAGTTTATTTTTGTGTATGGTGTAAGAAAGTGGTCCAGGTTCTTTCTTCTGCATGTCACTATCCAGTTTTCCCAGCACCATTTGCTGAAGAGACTGTCTTTATTCCATTGGATATTCTTTCCTGCTTTGTTAAAAATCAGTTGGTCATACATTTGTGGGTCCATTTCTGGTTCTCTATTCTATTCCATTGATCTGTGTGTCTGTTCTTGTGCCAGTACCATCCTGTCTTGATGATTACAGCTTTGTAGTATAGCTTGAAGTCTGGGATTGTGATGCCTCCTGCTTTGGTTTTCTTTTTCAAGATTGCTTTGGCTATTTGGGGTCTTTTCTGGTTCCATACAAATTTTAGGATTTTTTTTCTAGCTCTGTGAAGAATGCTGGTGTTACTTTGATAGGGATTGTGTTGAATATGTAGATTGCTTTGGATAGTATAGACATTTTAAAAATATTTGTTCTTCCCATCCAGGAGCATGGAATCTTTTTCCATTTTTTTGTGTCTTCTTCAATTTCTTCCATAAACTTTCTATAGTTTTCAGTGTATAGATTTTTTACCTCTTTGGTTAGATTTATTCCTAGGTATTTTATGGTTTTTGGTGCAACTGTAAATGGGATTGATTCCTTGATTTCTCTGTCATTTCATTGTTGGTGTATAGGAATGCAACCGATTTCTGTGCATTGATTTTATATCCTGCAACTTTGCTGAATTCATGAATCAGTTCTAGCAGTTTTTTGGTGGAATATTTTGGGTTTTTCATATGGAGTATCAAGTCATCTGCGAAGAGTGAAAGTTTGACCTCCTCCTGGCCGATTTGGATGCCTTTTATTTCTTTGTGTTGTCTGATTGCAGAGGCTAAGACTTCCAATACTATGTTGAATAACATGGTGAGAGTGGACATCCCTGTCTTGTTCCTGACCTTAGGGGGAAAGCTCTCAGCTTTTCCCCATTGAGGATGATATTAGCAGTGGGTCATTCATATATGGCTTTTATGATCTCAAGGTATGCTCCTTGTATCCCTACTTTCTTGAGGGTTTTTATCAAGAAAGGATGCTGTATTTTGTCAAATGCTCTCTCTGCATCTACTGAGAGGATCATATGGTTCTTGTCCTTTCTTTTATTGATGTGATGAATCACGTTAATTGTTTTGTAGATATTGAACCAGCCCTGCATCCCAGGTATAAATCCTACTTGGTTGTGGTGAATAATTTTTTTTAATGTATAGTTGGATCCGGTTGTCTAATATCTTGTTGAGTATTTTTGCATCTATGTTCATCAGGGAAATTGGTCTATGGTTCTCCTTTTTAGTGGGGTCTCTGTCTGGTTTTGGAATCAAGGTAATGCCGACTTCATAGAAAGAGTCTGGAAGTTTTCCTTCCATTTCTATTTTTTGGAACAGTTTCAAGAAATTGGTGTTAACTCTTCCTTAAATGTTTGGTAGAATTCCCCTGGAAAGCCATCTGGTCCTGGACTCTTGTTTTTTTGGCAGCTTTTGATTACTAATTCGATTTCCTCACTGGTTATGGGTCTGTTCACATTTTCTATTTCTTCCTGTTTCAGTTTTGGTAGTGTATATGTTTCTAGGAATTTGTCCATTTCTTCCAGATTGCCCATTTTATTGGCATATAATTGCTCATAATACTCTCTTATTATTGTTTTTATTTATGTTGTGTTGGTTGTGATCTCTCCGCTTTCATTCTTGATTTTACTTATTTGGGTCCTTTCCTTTTTCTTCTTGATCAAACTGGCTAGTGGTTTATCAATTTTGTTAATTCTTTCAAAGAACAAGCTTCTGGTTTCATTGATCTGTTCTATTTTTTTGGTTTCAATAGCATTAATTTCTGCTCTAATCTTTATTATTTCCTGTCTTCTGCTGGTTTTGGGTTTTATTTGCTATTCATTTTCCAGCTCCTTAAGGCGTAGGGTTAGGTTGTGTATCTGAGATCATTCATCCTTCTTTAGGAAGGCCCGGATTGCTATATACTTTCCTCTTATGACGACCTTTGTGGCTTCCCAGAGGTTTTGGGTTGTGGTGCTGTCATTTTCATTGACTTCCATATACTTTTTAATTTCCTCTTTAACTGCTTGGTTAGCCCATTCATTCTTTAGTA